>NC_091094.1:21352500-21663645 GCF_024713975.1 Paralichthys olivaceus | reverse complement strand
AGTCTGTAACACAAATGATCTTACAGAGTTTCAGAAAGGTGGCACTTCGTCGTCCTGAGTGTGTTTGAATATAATCCTATCGTAGTCGTGTTGCTCTGAAGTGCTGCTGCTGCCACCTCAGTTTTCACCACTAATCCTTGTGTAATGATTCACACTCTTCTTTTGTTTCTGATTCTTGCACCACTTTGTCTCTGAACTTTGTGCTGATGACTGTTGATCCAGTTACAAACCATCAAGCTTTATTGAGCAACTCTCCAGGAACAGTCCCACTGAGCCCTGGTCTCCAGTTTGACATATACAGACATAATGAGATTCACTGAGCAACATAAAGGGTCAGTTCATCCAAATGTTACTACAGAGGAAACAGTCCCTGTGAAATCAAACTGGATTGTTCATATTCAAATACTTCGAAAGACTCTTTGGTTAAATTGTGAGAGTGTGTTAATAAAATGTTTTTGATGAGATGACCAAAATTCCTAGATCATACAATATGAGTTTCATGGCTCTTAATCATTGTCATATTAGAGAAATGATCATTTTCAGCCAATACTTGGATTTTCTATATTTTTTCCTTTCCTTCCTCTTTTCTGTTTTCCTGCTCATCAGCTCATCTCATTGCTGTTTTAATAACCCTATTTCTGTTTTTGCATTTAGTGATTGTGATATGTCAGGATAAAAAAAATAGATGGTACTCTAATAAATACAATTGAATATTTAGATATGGTGTCAGATACATTCATCATGACATCACACTAACATTGAATAAGGATACAGACAAAAAAGCAGGAGGTAGCTGCCAAGTTCTGCTTGAATGTAGAACAGAAAAGAAGAATAAAGTTGGGGGTCATATAAAACTACAGGTATTTATTCTCACTCTACACAGGACTGTTTTTGATATAGACAAAATTCATATTAAGACTGAGGTTAAGGAGAATATCTGTGAGAAACGATTACTGAAAATCACTAATCTTGAAACTTTCCAGAGTGAGGTCATCGTTCAATGATCACTTCCTTATCTGACAAGTGTAGGATCAAGCAGACAGGGTGTGTCATCACGAAATGTTACATAACTGCAGCTACAGGTAGACCGACATCACCTGTGTGCACCAGTGACATCATTTAAAACCCAGGGATTGATATGAAAATGATGCGACAGGTTCAACTTTAAATCTGTAGTTTTAGTAGGAAACCACTGAACCACTGCTTCTATCACAATGCAGGACTGTTTCTACTTCTCTGTTAGAATGAATGTGTCACTGTGGACTGGATCGGAAGTGACTCACTTACACTCCTGTAGAAATCTCTGCCCTGCTCAAGGGCTCCATACACTTTAATACACATGAAAGAGCAGAAAGTAATCTCATTGCTGTTCTCTTCAATAATTCACACATTGCCAGAGGCTGTGTTCCAACCTGTCTGTGTTTTTTTTAAATGTACACACACAGCTGAGCAGCACATCACTGACACGCTGCACACACGGCTGTGGCATCAGGACGAGCACAAATTCATCTTTTTGTACATAAACACACAGGCCTGACAGTTCATGTTTGACCAGACGACAGGTTATAATGTGTTATGTCACCTACACACTGATTTAATGAAAGGTGAAAAGGAGAAAAGCTGGTGGAATTAACAGTGACCCAACATGATGATGGGGGATTAACAGAGGAACGTGTCATACACCTGTCAACTGAAGGACCTGGTGAGAAAATCTGTTTTCTATGATAACATATGTATCTCCAGCATTCCAACCATAAACTAAATAAAGACCATAAGATGATTACATATATAATTAGTATGGGTGTTGATTGAAAAATGTCTGTATCTCCTAAGGGTTTTAACTTGTCATTTACAAGGAGCAGTTATGAGATATTAGTAAAACAACAAAAACCTCTTGGAATCAGATTCTAGTTAGAGATAGATCTGAGGGGAAGGGAATTAAACACTTGGATTTTCTTATTAAGGTAAATTAAATAGTAAAAAAAGTTCCCCTCCATGACAAAGACACACTACATCATCACTCTGTACTGACAGAATTTCACTGGTTTCTTTATTATTATTATTAAACCACCTAGTTTAATATTTGACACAATAAAACATGATAAATGCTGTTTTCAAGAAACTCAGTTTGATAAACGAAGAGCAGAAAATCAGTGACTTACTTTTCCTTTGTCTCTGTAGTGAAATGTGTCCACCACATGAGTGATTATCACCTTCACCTGGATCCCACTAATTAAACACTGTCTGCGCCATTTCTCTCTCTCTCTCTCTCCCTCTCTCTCTTTCTCTCTGTTTGAATGCTCTCAACCATTTGAACACAGTCACAATTATATTCACCGTGTTAGTGAGTATAATTGATAGTTCAGAGGGTCCAGCTAATAAAACAAAGCCACAGTTAAAGACATGTAAATTGAAGAAAGACAATGTGGACATCATGTGGACACAAAAGGAAGTGCATCAGTTCAGACTTCAGGAAGGAGACTGCCTCCTCCTTGTGTCTACTTCCTTTCATTGCTTTGGACAGTGGTGCAAGAAGGATTCTTAATTCAGAGAGGTCCTTTAAAATGTTCTTCTTATTTTGCAGAATGATCAGTTTCTGCACAAGGTTCATACAAACTCCTGGGGTGAAGAAATGGAAGCGGTACTCAAGTACTTATATGTACTAAAAAATATGGAAACATTAAAGAACAGTCTTCTACTTTAATGTTACCACTCAAGTACTTATACATATACGATGTAAAAAAGTGCAAATTAAGTGTGGTGTCCAAACTTTCTAAGTTGTGTCTTCTTGCAAACTGTAAGAAGTATAATGTATAATGAATTATTTACTGATTGAGACCTAAAGAGGTCAGATGATCTAATGTAGCACAAAAAATCAAAAGACTGGAGGAAAACTCACAACAAATTTCCTCTTTTTACCAAACCCAATAATCATCATCAGGACCACCCAGGTGTATTTTGTGGTTGGGGCTTGAACTCTCAGTTGAGAGCCATTGAATTAACTAAACTGTCGATAAAGTAAATCTACCTCCACCTTGACCAAGGACAGCAGAAAAACACTGTTTATACACTGAGGCATCTGTATTAAGAATTTAATAGACATAAATGTAATATCATATATTATATAATATAAAAATCAGTCACAGAACACACACTTTTATTTTTTATACTTAAATTAAGTAAAAAAGTAAGTAAAAATGTTAACTAATTTCATAATTACTGTGTAAGTAGGATTTTGAATGCAGGACTTAAATTTGTACTGGAGAGTTTTTAAATTGTCGTATTGCTTCTGAAACAAACAGGCTCTTGGACATGAAAGCACATTTCTGCTGTTGCATTAATGTGTTAAACTGTCTAAACTTGTCAGAAGTATTTTGATATAAATATTATTATTGTCAAAGAGGTAACACTTCAACTAATTTGTTTTGTGTTTAGTAAAAAATATGTGCGGAACTCACAACTGAGAAGACTAAATAAAGATTGTGGCCTCTCAGGGAATATACTCATTACAGAAACTGCGTCAGAGGCCTGAGAAAACCCTTTTAGGCTTCCTTAAGTAGAATAATATAATAAAACATTATTCTCATAACCGTGTAAACAAGTTCCTCAATGTTAGCTGGGGCGACAGTGAAACTGAATATTTGCTGGATCATTTTTTAGTGTTCTTATTGAATTATATATTGTCTTCTAATCATAATACTATTAGTATCCTCTAGGTTTTCTTATTATCTTCATTTGGACACATTTGACTCATGTGAGCCACGATAGCTTTGAGCGATGCATGGATTACGTGGAGGTCATGCAGTGTAAGACAGAACACACTCCAATGTAAATCAGATGAGCAGTTTATTTGCTGCTGCACATTCATGCTCGCTGCAGGAGCGCAGATGAATCATGCCACAGATACTAGCAGATAACGCATCAGACCTAAAATGGCTGCAACTTGTTTGCCAAATTTATCAAGTGCTACGTGAACAAAGGTTTATAGAAAAGGGTCTGTTGCTCCCTCAGAGGTCAATATCCTGTGTTGCTCATTGTCCCATTATCACACATCAGACCCCACGGTGGCTGACGCAGGCTCATTTGGCTCGGACCCATTCATTTGTGCTTTTACGGCTTGCTGATGCTTGTAATTATACTAAGCGTGCACGGTGAAATGAATTTAGACTTGAGAAGAAAAATACTGATCATCACATTGGATTTAATTGAACAACCTTTTCTTTGTACACATGCAAACACAAGAAGCAGATTTGAGAAGCTGATCACACTGTGTGACCCACGGCTGAGTCATCTGAGACAAAAGACCAGCTTTATGTTGTATTGTGTGACACTGTTTGCAGAGTCCTCTTGTGTGACTTTGTTTTACATCCTGCTTTCTAGTTATTATTACTTCCAGAGTCAGTCCATGGAGTGTTTTATAATGAGCTGATATAGTAAAGAATTGAATACGAGTATAAAAGTAAGCAGATCTAAGCTCTAAAGGACAGATACTGACCATGATGCTTGTTTTCACCTGAACTAACTCTGTTTCTAAGCAGGTGTCTGAGCCTCTACGTGCTGCAAGGTGAGAATTTCTCCATCAAGACCTCTCCCATGCAGGGGCTCTTCATTTCCTCTTGCCTATTCGTGCCATGAGTTCTGCATTGGCCGCAGCCTTGGTCCTCATGTCCTGGTTCTTGGCCAGGTCTATGAGGACGCTGAGGATGCTGGTGGGGACGTCGAGAGACAGGGCGAAGCGGGACCCCTGCTGGGCTCTCTTGGGCACCTGGGAGGCCGGGCGCGGGGCTCGTGCTCGCCTCAGCACCATGTGATGCTCTGACCGCAGCAGCGACTTCAGCACCCCGCTGCGGTTGAGGATGTCGACGGCCAGCACGTCCCTCTGCGTGTCTTCATCCAGTTTGGAGGGACTCTGACTCTGGACGCACCACGGCAGCAGCAGTGCCAGGCACAGACACACACGCACGCTCCTCATGGTCAGAGCTGTGTGCAGGGAGAGAAGGAGAACACGTCGACCATGCAGTTAACTCACAGTTACACAAGCATGGCACTGGGAAGACTCACTCAGAGATGGCATGCATCAGGAATGTCCTCATTCAAAATAATCTGACAAAAAAAAACTATTGGAAATGATCTTTCATTGTTGACTTCACATCAAAAACACACTTTAGCCATAAATGAGGAAGGAGGTGAGAATCTACCAGGTTTTAAAGATTGGATTTGTGCACAGTGGGATGCAACACCAGAGTAAAATAATATAAAAGTGAAATAATGGCATCCATCAGTAATATCCAACCAACATTTACACTTCACTCACTTCGACCTGTAACAGAGATAAACGTATCCACTGTTGAGCGGCTGGTTTATTGTATATTAAGTTTGGTTAAGCACCAAAACATTTATATAACTTTTAAATGTCAAGAAGAAAACATATAAACTCATCATTTCCAGCCATTTGTCATATAAATCATCTGACTCTGTCATATCTCATTGTTTTCTGATTGATGTGCAGCTGAACCTCTGTCAGTCAAATGCCATAATCCCAGTCTATACTCACTCAGTGTGAAACGTTGGTACTTGTCCCTCCTCTGGACTGAAGCAGGGCTCTGCTGATGATCTCTTGTCTTTGACCCTCAGATGTCCTGATGCTGGATCTTCTGTCTCTTCTCCCTCTTGAGCTACTGGAGAGATGACCCGTGCAGCACGCTGTCAGATGTTGAACTGGACTCCTGGCTGCTCGTCCACGACTTTGTCTTCACCCACATGAGCCTTCGTTATGACACTGCCCCTTCCACTCTCTGTTCTTTATCTGTTACATCTCTGCACCCCATCGCCCTCCCCTCATTTCATCTCATTTCCTGCACACTTATTGCGTCTTTCTCTTTCTATAAATAACACAATGACAATCACATTAGTTTGCCTGTAATGAATTGGATATTTGCCTCAGGGTGCTCTCAAAGTACAAGTGTAACCCACCACCTCAGTCAGAAGTTAAGTACCAGCAAACACTGAAATACAATGTGCCTCTGATGCTCATCAAACATCCTGGTGATGACTTCATGTGTTGTCAGTCACACAGACAGGGTGTTAGGATTAGCAGTAACTATAGTCAAGTCATAAATCATAGAGTTTGTCTTCATTTTTAAAGTAGTTTGGTTATTATTGAGGTTATTGAGACGTTCAGAGCAGTTTAAAACCAGTGCTGTTGTGTCAGGCTCTGAAGCCGTGGCTGTGTATATTATCACAATGTCCCAGTATCTTAGATCTTAGGCTAGTAGGCCAACTATGTGAAGTTTTGGACAAATTATTCTTTAACAAATCAAAAATCCTGAACTCTAGGTTCTCTATCTTCTAGTTTTAGTCTCTACGTGATTTCCTTGAAGTGCCTATGTGTGTATACTGTATTGTATCTTTCGGTCAGTGCATGTTTTTATTTTGAGATCAAATGTTTTAGATTTCTTCTCTTTTTAGTTTATACAGCACATTCAAAATAACCTCGTGTCTTTATGTGTCACTATATCTCTATGGTGAGACAGATATCTCATTACACTGTATCCAGTGTGTGTGTGGTTTCTAACTGAGTTCTGTAAGATTTCACTTTGTGTGAATGTGCACATTGGTTTGCTCTGGATGAGAAAGAGGAGCACATAAGCTCCATACAGTTAACAGGATGACTGATAGGTAATATAACGGTCAGCTTATGGTGCAGTTACAGGACAGTGAGTCACAGCTGCAAAGACACAGAGGGATGCAGTCACTGGACAATTTCTGTGAGCACCTGACTTCCGCTGCTTTTCTTCATCAGTATCCATGAACAAACACACAGCTTGCTGAAAGAAAAAAATCATTGTCATCATCAGTGCAGATGAAACACTACAGACAGAGAGTCATGGTGTGGGTTACTTTTACTGTATCACAACTTTAATGAGACTGGGTGCTGATGGGATACTGCAGAGCTACTTTAATATTTCATGCATACACAGTTTCCTTTACTGAGACTGCATGCTCACAAAAAAACAGAACATTTATCATTAAGTCATCAGCCCTCAGGCAAAACATCAGGACCTAAAACAAGCAGCCTACATCACAAACTTTAGAAAAAGCAGTTCTACACAACATCACACTGTGACAGTGATTCACTACAGAGTGCATTTATTTTGGAGCAGTGGCCACTAACTGTGGCGTCATTAATTAAAAATCTCAGACGCAAGAGAATCCTAATAATCACGCAGAATAAAAGCAAGACAAAATTGTTCCCTTGGATGTTGAAATGATCGGTTTGATTGAACATGTAATAATCAGTATAATCACTTTTTAATGAAGTCAACTTCTCACATCTGATCTTGTGCACGACAGCCATCACAGCTATGTACATTCCTCTCCTCTCCTTGCAATGTATGACATGTTGAATACAAACTGTGGACACTGTGGACTGTTGCCACTTAAAGGGACATATTTTATGATGTTCTATTTACAGAACAGAGGGGGAGAGGCAGGCAGTGTTGGGAGGACAGACTGAGAGAAAGCCCTCTGGAGAGCAACAAGGAGGAAGAGGCTGTCAGGCTCAGGAGGGACACTCATCGAGACAAGGCCTAGCTCGTTCCCTGAATCACCTCCAGTCCAGCCCATCATGGGATTTATCTTCATCTGAGTAATGATATGAATATTATGAGTGCAGCCTGATTACGATAGCTGGGCCCTCGGGGGCCCTCAGGATTACGAGCCATCTCAGTTACCCTCAGATAAACAAACACGGGTCACACAGATGTCATCCAGCAGCAAACAAGAGATGTCCTGGGTCGTACCTGTAGCGCTACCGCCGCAGTAACGGCGTGACGCAGGACTGCACATCAGTGTGAGATGATGTCATCTCTATGATTCAGCATATCACAACAGGTCCGGATTTGATCACTTAAGCCAACTGATGATGTAAACTCTGTATACAGTAAACTTCATGTATCATGAAGTACTTCAGTCAGTCACATCAACCCAACTGTGTTTTTTACATGTACATTCTGAATATACAGAAAAAAAACACCATTCTAAGAAAACAGAAAATCCACAGGAGACTTCCAGTGCAGGTGAAAAACAAACAACACAATTTACCCACGACCGATAACTGCACCGAAACATTGATGAGATTTGAACACTAAATATATTGAGACTGACCACAGGAACATGTGATACAGGAAGAAACATGTAGGAGCCTGCAAAGATGTTTATATAATTATTGTAATTATAATCATTATTATTGTATTTATGAGTTTAACTGACTATGCATCAAAGTAATGAAATCTGAATCAGTGCAGCGGTTTGTTTGTGTCCAGCTACTCCTCCAAGTCACCTCCTCCATTCCTCCCTGAACTAGCCCTCAGGATCAGGACTGGCACATGCATGTGATCTTTTACATTTTTTTTTCAAAAATTCATCCAGATGTTAGATATATAGTTGAAGTATAAGTATTTCAAGAGTGTCATTACCTCTGCTCTTAAATCCCTACACTGGCTGCCACGAGATAATGGATGGATGAATACAAAACAACATTGCAGTGAAAGTTTATAAATTTGACATATAGGTTTTGTGGATTATTTAAAAAGGCATTACACCACATGCCACTGTACATATTAATGAGACAACATACACTAGATCAGTTTTTTTACAGTATTTTATTTTTGTTGGAATGAGGGCTTCTGTTATGTACAATAGAGGACAGAAACTAATTTTACAGAAATTATAAATATACTCCAAGCTGTATGTATTACCACCTGTACTGTGTCCAGTAGATTATATTTCATATTCATGTCCACCCTCTTCCCCCTCCACTCTGCAAGTCAGAAGCAGGTGACGAGTACCTGTGCTGTAAAATCAAGAGGTAACCAATGTGTATGGTGTGCAAGCAGGCTGCCATCCTCATGGCTGACTACGAGTGCTCAATGGGCAGGATAATAAGGAAGGCGGGGAGAGAGAGGATGGGTGGCTGCCTGTGCTGCCGAGCAGCGTGTGGACCATTCTCAGGTGTTCACTCTCGCAGCGATGATGGGACGAAAGCAAGATGAGGTTTGGGAGGAGGAGGGGTTTCAAACATGGGACACAAGGAGCAACAAGACAACACATCTTAAAACCTGAGCCAGTACATGGCACTGCGCATTCTGTTGTAGTCAGGTAGCTGCTCGACAGGGCCTGGAAAAGAGACAAGAGTAGCAGATTATAGAAAATCATCAGAGACCGGCGTCTAATTCTACTGTAAAAAGAACAAACACACAAGGGAACCCACCGACAGCTGCCACAGCAGGACACTTGTCGTACAGGTATTTAGAGCAGATTTCACGAACCATCATGGGGGTCACGGCCTGAAGAGATGGGGAGAAGGTCATAATAAATATTTTAGAGATGGACAAAAAATAGCTTTCTGCTTTAAGTGACAGAACAACTGTTGTAGCATCTACTTCAGAGTATAAACTCACATCAATACGAGCGTCCCACTCAGCCAGAGGAATACGCCGGCCGTAGTTCAGGATGTGTCTGCCAATGTCATCACAAATTGGTGTTGTTCCTAAAAGACAAACATATATGTTGATTTGTGATTCCAATGAGTTTTTATTTGTGTTTGTGTAAATGTAAGACAGATGCATTACGCACCATTGAGCTGTCCAACCAGGCTGGCCTTCAGAGCGTTCTTGCCTCTGGCTACATCACTTTCTGTCACCGTGGTGCACAGGTTCATCCTGCACGGAGCAGAGTAAGGAGGAAATAAGACAAACTACAGTTATGGTGTTCTGAGTGTTTGTGTCGGTCCATTACTGACCAGGCGTTCTGGGACCAGTGCATCATGTCCTCGATGTTGTGTCTATCAGTGACAAAGTGAATGCCCAGCAGGCCGGTGTCGCTGTAGGAGGAGTGAAAGGCCTGGAAGCTGTGACAGATCTTATCCTCCACTGCCAGGCGAGCCAGACGGCTGCTCAGATGCTGCACGTGAGAGAGATGAATAGATGCTTATATTCTATTGTTCTTAAAGTGAGATTATACCACAACACAGTCCTGTAAAAGGTCAGAAACACTGAAGCTGAAATGCTTTAAATGTAGGATGTTTATGACTTTGAAAAAACATTAAGTTTTGTGTTCCATCTTCCTTGTCTGTTAAAGTCCTCATCTCTATATTTCAACCTAGGGTAGTAGCGTACATTCCACATACAAAATTGTTGTATATAAAATGCATTTCATATCTGAAACACACTAAACAACATGTAGAACTATTTTACCCAAGGATCAGTGCTCCATCATTAAACTAGTTTTTTGCCATGTTTCTAGGTCTTGTTCCTCCCGACAGGTCCAGAGGCAGGGGTGAGACCCCTGACCCAGGTTTTTAGAGAGATCTGTGATCTACCCCTCTATCATGGCCACTCAAGACACTAACAACCTCGAGTGGGCAAAGCTTAGAGGGGACACTGCTGAACCAAGAGGATGAATTCCGTTCAGGAGGTATATTTGTTACTGATTTCATCACTGTTTTCTTTTTCTGAGCTGCATAAAGTAACAAGCCTTTACAAAGAAGATTTTACACCAACCTTTCCACCACCATAGGTGAGGTCATAGCTGCCGATGACAGAGTTGGCCACCATGAGAGGCACGATGTCTGGGCTGGCAGCACTGGCTCCCTCCACAGCGATGGCAACATGTGCCAGAGGCAGAGCATCGTCACGCACACGGATCTGAGAAGAGTTGGGAGAGGAACACAAATGATCAAGCCAGTAAATTGACGAACACTACCCATGCTCTATTTTTGATGGAAAATCATAACAAGTAACGACTAACACATAACTTTCAATTGTAAGTTAGAATGGTTAAAATAAAATCTGTATGTGCTACATTCAGTTAGTGATGCAGGGTCTCTTTTGTTGAGCTTGCATTGATATATTAAAATAATTTGGAATTATAATAGTGGAGACAACACTAGGATAAGACACCGTGTAACAAAGCTGACACGTATAATGAATAAAATAAAACAATGAACACATCTCACCTCACTGCCTGTAAATCTGCAGGGCGACAACACAGGGATGGCGTCATCCTCATACTCAAAGGACACTCCGCTGAAGTGAGACTTAGCCAAACTGACCAGCTCATCATGGTTCACACCTGCAAAGGAATCGGAGGAACGCCAAGTCATTCATTGGATCGCAGGTGACCAGAGTATCTCCAGACAGTGTCAGGAGGACCCTGTTACCTCCAGCAGCAGCCAGCACCATGCGAGGAGCCTTGTAGTGACTGTTGATGTAACTCACTAGGTCCTGGCGGGTCAGAGTCCTGGAAGAATTAAATAAAATCGTTACAAATTTACACAAAGGTTAGAATAAAATATTTCATGGAATAAAGTGAAAACAGCATTGCTGTTGTTGCTGTACTACTCCCGAACCTATTATTGCCAACATTACACTGCTCTGTTTTAACAGACAAAGGAGCTTCTGAGGGAATCAGTTCAGAGTTGCCCTGAGATGGTGACTAATGGTAAAATATACAGGTTGTAATGGAGTTGTTCCTGCCTGGCATTGTCTGAAGGTCCCAGCACGGTGTGTCCCAGAGGAGTGCCCTGGAAGGCTGTGGCATGAAGCATGTCCAGACAGACTTCCTGCACATTGCCCTCAACTTCCTCAAGCTCACGCAGCACCACGCTCCTCTGCTGCTCTATCTCTGCCTCATTCAGCGAGCAGCCCTGCACCACCTCTGACAACAACTCCACAGCTGGAAAACAAGAGGAAAAATGTTTTGTTGTTCTTAATGTCTTCTTCTTCTAAACAAGAAGTGCTTGAATTTTATAAGGATGACTTTAAAACTGAGTTGTAAACAGGTCCTGTCACCTTTGGGCAGGTCTTTGGACAGGGTCTTCATGTAGTATGCAGTGTGCTCCCGAGATGTGTATGCACTCAGGTGACCACCCATTGACTCCACCTGCTGCTCCAGGGCTGTCTGAGGGTAGTTCTTTGTTCCCTGGGGAGAGGGGGGAGAAAGAGGACCATTTGCTTAACATGTACACTGTCAACAACCCCAAGGTCAAAACCTAGGATGTAGTTAAACTGTTGTGGAACTGCTGTAAACTACACTTTCAGTAGAAAGAAGCTCTAGACCTGATCAAAACGTTGATTTATGTATTGATAAATCTTTTGAAGGAATAACTAACATATCCATGACGTCATCACATCAGTTTCATTTTGCCAGGTGTCAGACAGTTTCAGCTCTTTATCTCTTTGCTTCTTTCCTACTCTCTGTGCTCAAATATACAGTATTTTAGTTCAGACAAATTGTCGATTAAGCTGTTCTCGTGGACATGTTTCTCTGGTTGTTGTAAGACATTGGAACGAGTGTGATATTACGACTACAAATTCCAATGTTTCAAAGCTGCTGCTCTGCAATGCTAAACTCCTGATCTTGTAAACAAAATCACCACACGTTAGGTAAAGTCAATGGCTGTGATGAGCTTTTGGTATTATTTACTTGTGAAATTATCTCTTGAATAAAAAGTTAGACGCTCCCTCATCCACAGTATACCAGCTGCTGTGCAGTCAACTGGATACAAAGTATAAGTGTTTGTCTGAGGACAGCCCGACCTCTCTTCTGCAGAGAGAAGCTAATGTTAGAAGAGCAGTAAGTAGATATATTTTTAGTACCGACGTGAACACATTTAGATTCATTCCATTTGAATTAGTCTTGTCTTGCTTTTCAGCAGGATGTAGTTCATATTTAAGAGTAATTGATGATGAATGTGAGATGAGTCCAGGCTGTGACTGTGTGTGTGTGTGTGTGTTCGATTAGGCATCGTCATGTAGTTCATTCATAGTTGTACATAGTCAGAGCATCCTGAGGTCCAGTGAACAACTCCTGTGTCAGAGGCCTGTCTAAATCTGCTGACAAAGACACTAAGTCGCCAGCATTGCCTGTAAAAGTCCCCTGATCACAAAAAGAATACCTGTTGAGGCAAATTTAACATTCATATTTTGTTGCAATGTTGTCTATGGGTGAAGAAAGTCTACTAATATCCACCTTGAAAGCCATGTGCTCCAGAAAGAAGCTTGCTCCATTGTTCTTCTCGTTCTCATAGCGACTGCCAGTGCTGATCCATAGACCAACCTGTGACAGAGAAGAGACATGTTCATCTTCAGCTCCCACTGGGCAAGACAGTGAAATAGTGAGTTAACAAAGTGTTATAACCGCCCATTAAATGGTTGTGAATAGACCCTGTTGTGTTGTGATCTTACAGTGCATGTGGCATGTCCAGTCTCCTCAGACGCGATCCTCAAACCATTGTCGAGAGCAGTGAGGTGGGTTTCAGGGGCTCCCACCAGGCTCTGAGCGTAGCTGACCGAGGCCTGGCCACGCCTGAGAGACAGCAATATGGGCTGAAAGGGTAGGGATGCAGAGAAGCAACCATAGTCATTTAAAATTCCTGTTCAAATAAAACTCCCAGTAGAATCAATTACTTATATATTGTACTACACAATCTAAAAGCTTAAGATGTTATTGTGCTCATTAATAAGAGTGCAGATTCACAGTTTTCTCACATGAACCATTGATAACAAGCTGTAATGGGAAACTTATGTTTTGCTGTATCAAGCGTTAAACTCTCGTTTGTCCATTCACATTCAAATCAGGAGAAGAAATGTTTGGCACAGGATTGCATCCTAACTTGAGACTGACACCATATATAGCTGACACACACACACACACACACACACACATAGTTAGGTGAAATTGTGCCCATTTTATCATTAAATTGCACTCTGAGATCAGAGTGTCATTATGGAGCCTTTTGATTCTTTATTCTCGCAGATAATAAATTAGTTCTATGTCTATGATTAAATTGACTGCAACACTTTTTAAATGATGGTCGATCAATAGAAAATCCCTGCAATATGCTGTAACAGACATTGATCCGCTGTTACAGCATATTAAAGGGATTTCTTCACAGTGCATGTTCAGTGTCACAGCTTTCATGTTATTATTACACAAGTACTTCAACAATCAAAGATCGACCAGTATCATTATCTCTTTCCAAAGTCACCGTGCTAACGCTGTTAGCCCGGAAGCTTAGCGGCGGTGTGGGGGGCAAATGAGGGCAAGTGACAAAGCTGACAGCTGCTGACCTTGTGAACGAACCGATGCGAGTGAAACAACGTCACGCTGATATTAACAACACAAATACAAAGTACATGTAACCTATGAAGTGGTTGTAACAACAGGTTCTGGCTCCTACACCAGGTGACCTTGCGTACACTAGTAGCTAACTAATGCTAACCGGTTAGCTAGCACCTATCCGCGTCTGTGCTGCTAAACAACTGGGTTAGCCGGTTAACAACAGCGGAGCCGAAACAAGAGCAGTACACACACACAAGTCATATTCTAAATTCATCTTCTGGTTCTACTTTGATTCAGTACTCACACTGCGCGCCTTGGCGAGGGCTCGACCCACGGTGCTGCCGACTTGGCACAGGGACGACGCCATTTTTCGGAACGGTTACAGGAGGCAGAGTGACTCTTCTTCTCAGTCCCGTGAAAGTGTGCCCCACCTCTGCAGGTGCACACTACCGCCACCAGCTGTTCAATATGCGGTGTTGACGTTGAGCACTAGAGTTTATTTTTTGTTGAGTCAAATGACAAAATAACTGCAATAAAAAAACTACATTGTGACTCTGACATTTCTTATTTACATAATAAAACTGCTTATTGTGATTTTCTCTTTTGGGAGATTTAATTGTTTTACATGAACAGTAAATTAAAATCCGACATGTAGATTCTTCTTTCAGTTTTTTGTAAAGCTCATTAATCATGCATGATATTTATCATTCATTATGTTGTTAACATAGCTCTATCAAGGTTCCTGCAGGTTTCAGAAAGTAAAAATTAAGACTCTTTAAAACCAAAATGAAGGAAATTGAAGATCTATGTCAAGTTTGACAGATATGAAAGAATATCAGCGTCCCAGAATCACTTACACTTTCCTATAATTGAAGATAAGGTAAAGTAAACTAGTAAAGAATAACTGTGGATATGCTATGTTATCTTAAAACACAGACGGAGACTCTAGGTAACCACAGCTCGTTTGTAGATTCAGTTATCAGTTCTATGTTGGCTTTCTTTGTAGTTGTATTACAGCAATCCAACCTAGTTCAAAATATTCTAACATATTTAAGTATTTTGCATAAAATTCAGAAGATTACATTTAAGACCTTTTAAACCCCAGAAGGAACCTTTTTCTAAACCCAATGAATGAACTATTTCATTCAGCAAGTTAGTTGTCCTTTTGCAGGATGTACAGTTATGAACCTACTTGTTTTCAGGCTTTTGTCTTCATGCTGGTTGAACTGCAGGACCTTCTTATCACTGGAAAGATGCTTCTGCAACAACAGACATTAGGATTGTCATATACTGTCTGGACATGGTATGCTGCAGCCATCAGTGACCGGGTGTCACCAGCAGCAGTCAATGTTCCACAAATAATCCGTTCATATACAGTGATTAAGACTCTCAGCTGCAGGTGTCATACATCTTGGTGACCAGCCTCCATCAGTCTCAAGGGCAGTGGACTATAAAGTGGGTCAAGTGCAGGAGACAGTCTGGCTTCAGCTCAGGTTTGTCCCTCACACAGGCACGTGCACAGACACACTTGTCTAATCTGTAAAACAGTAAAACTGTCTTTAAAGTCTCTGTCTGTCTGCTGTATATGTCTGTATCTCTCTCCCCCTCTCGCTTCATTCAACATGACAAACGTCAGTTAACAGCTGGACAAGGCTTTGAAATCATTCATTAGTACAAAACATGTAGGCTGTGATATGCATGGATGCTCTTTGTATGAAAAGGCAAGTGTTTTCAGCGGGTGTCACGCCTAAATGCTCCCCAACCCCCTTTTTTTTTTTATTTAGTTTTTTTGTGTGTAGTAAACGTCGGGCCACGTAATGTTTTCAGCGGCGCTATAATGTTAAGTATTGTTGTTCCTTTTGCACCAAACAATGTAAGGGATTGCACAAACACTGCCATTACCTATTTGTCTGAAGCTGTGGGTCAGAGCAGACCTGCAGGCTGCACAGCTCTGCATGAGAGCTAAATGAAGGAGGAGGAGGGAGGGGCAGAATTCTCACAAGAACTCAAATAAATGCCCGTCAGATATCAAATCACTTTTGGTTGGAATAGATAACAGACAGGGTAATTTTTATTTTTTATATATTGATGAATGAAGAAAAAAGTTGGGCTCCAGCAGAAAGGACACTTAACTCATCCAGGGCAAAATGGCAGGTGCTTGAGCAGCACTAGGGCTCTATGTGCGTACGTGCCTGCCCTCACACCACAGGAAGGGTGGGATATATTTATCTGTAACCTGATGAATAGAAGCTCAGAACTGGTTACTACAATGGGAGGGTGCACCACTATCACACTACTACTTTCTATTTTTTATATTAATAATGTGTTTTTCTGTAAAGCAACTGAGAGTTTAAGGTCTATACATTAGTCTGTACTTAGTTTAGGTTTACTAGCATCAGCCTTCTCATTGGCAGTTTTTAACATTAAATTGACTGACAGCTACAGCACTGGATGATCGTGTGTGGGGGCCATGGTGTAGAAATATTCCTTTAGAAGTTCATCATGTTATTTTTAGATTAGATTAGATTAGATATGCTTTATTCATCCCACAACGGGGAAATGTGCTTATTACAGCAGCAGAAAGAAAGTGCAGTATACACTACAGAAATTAAAGTGGAAAAGGCAAAAACACAAAAAAATATCTGTATATATCTGTGACCTACACAATAAAGTGCTGAGGATAAAAAAAGTGGCATGATATAAAAAGTATTGTAATGTAAAGTGACCATGATATAAGTAATATTGCAAAAGTAAGTAACCATGATATAAGTAATATTGCAAAAGTAAGAAACCATGATATAAATAATATTGCAAAAAGTAAGTGACCATGATATAAATAATATTGCAAGGCATAAATGAAATAAAGTTACTTTACATATTCCAATGTAAAGTGACCGTGATATTCTGCTAAAGAAGCTTTTTGTTTGTCACTGAAATGAGTTTTTCGATATGGTGGTTGGCTTTGACTGCCATGGACCTTTAACCGGATACAGATGCACTCAGATTGTGGAAAAAGATGTACATTTGTTTGTACTTTCGATATTTGTAACCGGAAGAAGATGGTGCGTTCAACTGGAGGAGAGGTCGAAACCTCGCGCCACATCCGGCGTCAGGATTGGTTAGGTTTTGCTATGAAGAGTGCTGATTGGTTGAAGTGAGACTGTCACACAGTGAGCCAATCAGAGGCAGGGTAGGAGCGGGTGTTCGTAAAAGAAAACAGCGGGAGGCGTGATCGTGAGGAGCTGTGTGTCCGGACAAGTTCCTGAGACAACATCAGGAAACACAACCCGAAGAAACACAGCTACGCTGCCACCCCGAACCACAGGTAACACCTACAGTGATTCTGGACGTTGTGTTTGCAGCCAGCTAAGAAGAACGGCTCAGTTCCCTGATAGAATTCAAGCTAACATGCTAACTCTGTAGACTAGTCGCCGAGCTTCACCCTCGTTGGTTAAACCCTCCGCTTCTCTGGTGTTTTGAAAAGTTTCGCTCCTGCCGTGAGAATGTGTGGAAGAACCGCGTGCACTTTGGCTCCGGACGAGGTGAGCCGAGCCTGCTCCTACAGGACCCGGGGAGGGCAGCGCAGACAGCCCCGCTGGAGGGATGGAGATGCTGACAAATACCGACCTTCCTACAACAAGAGCCCCCAGACCATGAACCCCGTCCTGCTGTCCCAGAGGCATTTCGACAAGGTAAGCGCCGGATTACACCACGTGAGTGAGAGACATGAAGTGAAGGACACTAGAGAGAGAGAGGGATCGTGTGAGGGTTTCACACTACATCCTTGATAGATGAGGAGACTAGTGATGTAATCAACCTGTAAAGTCACCGTTGTAATGTATTGATGCTAGTTTTAATGTTAATTCAGGGACATCAACAATGTATAGTATAACCTGCGAGCTAAAAGAAGTCGCCTCATAAATCATTAACACACACCTGTGAGCCATAATCATGCGCAGCACTCACTATGTTTGCATGGACAGCAATATTCCGATTGTTGACCTTATCCTGAATAAGACGTCGTTTTGGTGAGGTTGACATGATTCACTAATAGAACGTACCATAAATATTCCTGTTTACATGTTACAATATCATCCAGAGTCAGATTCAGCTTTACTTCTCCCATAGCACACGTTACAGCCTAACATGGGAGGAAAACGCTGTACTCCAAATGTGAGGGTGCAGGTCACATTTTAAAAGAACCTAAGATACACCCATGTTATAAAAATCATAAAAAGAGCAGCGTTAATAGTCAGTGGTCAGTCAGTGGACATTTAAAATGGAGGTGGGAGGGGTCAGACATTATGTTAGTGGTCTTTCTGACACACCAGCCTGTGTAGATGAAGGCAGAGAGAAACCTGCAGTCTTCTCAACAGCGCTCACTAGTCTGTCCACGGAATCAAATATTTTATTAGCAACTCATATAAACATCAATATTGAAATGTCTTATTCAGAATAAGGTCAATAGTTGGAATATTGTTTTCCATGTAGGCATAGTCACTGTTCTGCCTCAGGATGATAGTATGTACTTACTGCCCTTGATTTCATCGATGCTCATGTTATTGTGTCCACGCCTCGTGTGTGTTGTCAGGATGCTCCTGTGGATGAGTGTGTGTTGGCCTCCATGCGCTGGGGTCTCGTACCTGCTTGGTTCAATCAGGGAGATCCGAGCAAGATGCACTACAACACCAGCAACTGTCGCAGTGAGAGCATACTGGAGAAGAAATCCTACAAGGTGTGTATGGTTAGAGACACTGCAGTGTTCAGCTACTCACCTGTTTACAGGCTTTATGTGTTGTGGGCTTCGGTGCTCTGATCACTCCCCTTTATCTCCAAAGCACCCCCTGAATAACGGACAGCGCTGCGTCATCCTGGCTGATGGGTTTTATGAGTGGAGGCGGGAGGAGAAGAACAAGCAGCCTTTCTTTATCTACTTCCCTCAGACTCCGACAGGATCTAGTCAGGATCAGTGTGACCTCCCGACCTTGGCTCGCAGTGAGGAGACTTCAGAGATGGTATGTTCAGCAGGCGGGTCCCCCCTTGACTTGATCGAGGTTCGCACTGGATTCTCTTCAACAGTATGCAGCTATGGCGGAAATTAAGAATGGCTGAAAATTTCCTGTGTGAGAGAGGGGCCGAGGCAAAAATGCGCATGTGTCCACCAGGTGTTCCTTTAGCACAGAGATTTATGACCAAAGCCTGGTTTAGTTTTAATGTTCGTACGTAGCCATGGACTGAAAAGTCATAAAACAAAAAAAGTCAGTCTCCAATATTTTCAATATGCAAACATTAACCATTTAAACCTTTATGAGACTCTGTCTGTTTGTTCGTTGCTGTGTTGGGCAGGGAGGGGAAGAAGCACCATGTGAATGGACAGGCTGGAAGTTGCTGACTATGGCTGGACTGTTTGACTGCTGGACACCTCCTGGTGGTGAAGAGCCCCTTTATAGTTACAGTATAATCACTGTGGATGCTTCCCCAAACCTGCAAAGTATCCATGATAGGTAAGGACAGTAGATGGGCAGATACACTCCTTCACCGTGAGGTTTTGTTTTCATGCTGGTGTCTGTGTGTCAGCAGACTTTTACACAAAGTGCAGAAGTAGATTTCTGTGAATTTCTCATGGAAACGATTCCAAGATCGTTGAAAAAAATGCCTAGAGGACTAATGTCTAAGTGTGTGTGCGGAATTTGGTGCAGCTTGATTGAATTTAAGAGGACTATTTGGCTTTGGTGGAGTTATGTGTTTACTGAGTGCCATTCTAATTTCATTTGTCTGTGTGAAATTGTAGCTTACTGTGTGCTTGTCTTTTAGGATGCCAGCTATCCTGAACGGCGAAGAGGAAGTGAGAAGATGGCTTGACTTTGGGAAGGTGAAGTCTCTCGACGCCCTAAAACTGCTCAAGTCTAAAAACATTCTGACTTTTCATCCCGTCTCATCACTCGTCAACAATTCGCGCAACAACTCTCCCAAGTGCCTCCAGCCTGTGGATCCAGGCAGTAAAAAGGTCATAGATTTAAACTCATATTATTTTTTGCTCATTTTCTGGGGAAAGTAGAGGTTTCATCTGATAAATCTGACCTTTGACCCATAGGAGACCAAACCCACAGCTAGCAGTCAGAAGATGATGAGCTGGCTGAAGAGCAGCTCAACCTCAAAGAGGAAGGAGTCGGACACTCGTGAGAATGAAGAGCAAGAAAGAAAGAAAGAGACTCAGCAGAAGTCTAAAGGAGGTCTACAGCATAAGAAACAAAGAACCAAGTACTGAAAACTGCATATTTGATAACCATTTAGTTCTCATTGAATCTACGTTACTGTTTTTAAAGGCATGAGAAACATTGTATGTTAAGGTTTTTGCTAATGCTAGTAAATATCTTTAATGTAGTAAATGTGTTTCACAGATATGACTAATAGTTCAGTATTTCATTAATGTCAGAAATAAACAGTGCTTTATTCAAGATTTTTATTACCCTTATTACTTGAAACGCAAAGACATTGAAACAATGTAGATCCTATGCATTTATCATATTAATAATAATTATGATGAATGCCAATAGCCCCCCCGTGTTTTTTTTCCTCTTTTCAAAGTTGTATGTAATCTTTAATGAATTTCAAAGTTTTAACACCAACAGATTGGTTAAGAGATGTCAAGCACTTTAACTGTTCGCCAACACGAGCAAGTCAGATATGGAGATTTACAACACAACCTTTTCAGCTTTCCCCCAACCATGGTCGAGAGGTTTGCAAATATACAAAGTCTTGCAATAGTTGACAGTAAAAAGAAACGTACTAGCTAATAGTACTCGGTTATGAGTGATATTTATACTTGAGAAAACTCTCCTCTCCAGGACCGTCAGGTAGAAGGACATGCTGTCTCGATTTGGTTCATTTCATGTCAAATGTTGTACCAAGAACATAGTAAAAGACAAACCTTCATTTTCTCCAATAGAGGAACAGCAATATGTTAGTGACAGCACTTTACACCAAGGATTCTGGATAAACATGATGTCCTCAGCCTGAGCTACAACTGCAAATGTATTGTGGCTCCAAAATGAGATGAGTGAACAAGTCTTCGGTTACTGTTCAAAAAAAGAAAAAAAATATCTGTACACACGCATCTGATGGATTTTTCATTGAATTGTATATTCAATTCTTTGCCAATGAACTAAAACCAGCAGGAAGCATATCAACGTGATCCACACATGCACTTTGTCACACACTGATCCTTCACCACGTCACAACTCACTCCCTCTTCATGTATCAGTTTAGTTTATAAGCCTGCAGGATGTACAGTGAAAACATGGTGTCAAGTGATTTTGAGTGTGAAAGGAATTTAAGCCACAACACAAACAAGTAAAATGAAAAGGGGGGTAGGCGTGTCCTCTATTCATGCAGCAGTGGTGGGCTGTGAATGTAGGAAAACACACCACAACTGCCCAAGAAGCTTTGATTAAAAAAGAAATAAAAAATGAATTTGTCCAACTTAACTCAAACACAAACATGTATAGATAATGCTTCAATCTACCACTTTAAGTATCCAAATAAAAGCAATTAGAAGCAAAACTGGGTGTGAAAGCAGCGATATACATGGAACAGAAAATGAGATTTAGCCCAAACCACCACCGCTATGACAAGTGTGGAGAGAATGGGAAGTAATCATCATACAAGTAAATGCCATGATGTTTCCTTAACGTGTTCTTTGGGCTAGGAGACTTGTACTTTATAGAAAATGTGTGATTTGTATACATAAGGAGGTGAGTGCAGCATGTTTGTGTGTAGTATACTCTATGAGTGGGATGCTGCTTGTATGTTGGGCAATAGGGATTAACACAGTGGGTCATGGGAAAAGGGATATATAGACAAGGCAAGACAGGGTGGTGAGGGCAATGATGTCCCCCGCAGACCCCCGATGATCCTCAGACTCCTCAGCAGCTGCAAGTCTCCGCCGACGGCTTGGCACGCTCGTTCCTGTCCAGCTTGATTGGCTCTGGGAACTCGTTGTACAACTCAACCTCAGTCTCCTGAAATCAAACAATATGTGTGATTGAGTGAGTGTCTGTCTCAGCTCCTCCTGGCTTCCATGGAAACAAATGATGACAAATGTTATTTCTCAACATTAATGATGAGACTTGGTCAAACTGTCTACTGGAGCCATGTCTCAATTCAGAGGCCGCATCCTTCAGAGGTTGCATTTGAAGACGTGACTAAGCGATCCTCAAATGCCCCTTCAAATGTGGCTGACGAATGCATAATTTCATCTTCCAAAAACAAAGGATCCAACTGGTGGATCCTTCATGGGCCAGGCTATCCCAGGATTCATTGCACTTCAGTGATAAACTGTATTTCAAAATAAGCAATAGTGTCAGAAAGCTATGAGACATTAAACGCTTGCGTATCACACTTCAACTGAACACATGTTGAACAAATTAAGCGGTATTAAAACTTTTTCGTTGTGTCCAACTTAAGCTCTGTTGCTAGGCAAAAGAAATAAGGGCCAGCACGGAAAGCTTTTGTAGACCAGACCATCTCATTTCAGTTCAACCTACCCGGCCCACAAAGACTGCCTCCTTCATGGGCCATGTAGGCTGCATCTTCTGAAGGAAGTGGCCCCTGAATTAGGACACGGCTATGACTTTTCTGCTGACTTCCTGTTACCTGTTTAAGAGCGTTGCGTGCAATAGTCTGGAAGGCCTGCTCCACATTGATTGCCTCCTTGGCGCTTGTTTCGAAATAAGGGATGTTGTTCTTGCTCTGACACCAAGCCTGTGCCCTCTTGGTTGTTACCTGAAGCACAAAAGAGCAGAAGTTACAAGCAGAATCACGAGAGAAATAAGAATGACTCTTTTATCTGAGCTTTTTCAGTACTGTCCCATTACTCTGGAGTCTGAAGTCCCAGTTGTTGCTAACCTCAACTACACATTTGCTTGAAAAAACAAACATTGCAAAACATTGATAATAGATATAAACCTGGTGCTTTGGACCCACCTGTCTGTTCTCCAAGTCAATCTTGTTGCCCAGTACCACAAAGGGGAAGTTCTCAGGGTCTCGAGGGCTGGCCTGAATCAAGAACTCGTCCCTCCAGCTGTCAAGGGTCTTGAAGGTGTTGGGTGCAGTCACGTCAAACACCAGGACGCAGCAGTCTGCTCCACGGTAGAACGCAACACCTAAGGACTGGAACCTCTCCTGACCTGCTGTGTCCCAGATCTAAGATACACAAAGTGAGAGACACAGAGTGGAGAAAAGTAAGTAAGAAGGAAAACAAACACATGGACAAAATAATCTGACCACTGAAAGTCATTAAGGCAATCTCTTTGATTTTGGTGTTTAAATAGTTAACTTTAACCAGATCTGCCTCATTACCTTTGTTTAAACCATCTAAATTAAAAGTATGTAGAGGATAAGTTTATTGACCACTGATTGAATTTTGTTGTCTGCAGTATTAAAAATAATTTGTTGATCTGACATCACTGGTAATGGTGCTGTTTGCAAGAAGAAATAAAATGGACTCAGCTTTATAGCCACTTACTCTGTCAACTTATTGGTTTATGTATCAAATAAAAATGTGATTATAAGCCAGAGTATAGAGACCAATGACAAATCTCTTAATTAAGATATGCTTAACTCTGACTTTGAGTCGACTCACCCAGTGTTTAATTTACAAAAGTAAAGGATGGACGCACATTCTCTCACTAACCTCCAAACTTTAGTTTTGAGTAAATACAGCTGTGATTGCGAAATGACTGGAGTTGTGAAATTATACATCTAAAGATAAGGCTTGAGACTTGTTTTCATTAATAAATACAAAAGACGGTTGACCATTAGTTGTGTCTAATAAATTTGAGGCTATAAATTGAATATTTAAATAGAAAACTTTTATAAAAAACTCAAAGAAATAATGAATTTTCTGATTGATAAACCATAAAAAGTCCATCACAATGTGAATAAGCATGTTTTTTAAGTTTCACAACATTTTGAGCCTTATAGCATACTCTTTAAGTTTTAAAAGTAATAATAGCGTTTCAGTGAGAAGACACCATCTCAGTGTGACATTCCTAAGAGAACTATTTCTTCAGTACCTGCATTGTGACAAGTCTGTCGTCCACCATGACTTCTTTTGTGAGGAAATCTGCTCCTATTGTGGCTTTGTACTGGTTACTGAACTTCTTATTCACATACTGGTTCATCAATGAGGTCTTTCCAACTCTAGAGAGAAAAACAATCACAAGACAACATTCAGAAACAAGTGAAACAGAAAATGTCACCAGTATGATTGAGCGGTGAATCACACACAATTAAGTGTTTTGCAATCATGTGATATTCAATACCCTGACAAATGTTTTATATTTACAGAGAGTTGCCTGATGTTGTTCATTTAGAGTTGAAGCTAATGTTCAATACCACTCACCCAGAGTCTCCGAGGATGATGACTTTGAGTAGAACTTTCTTCCTTGACGTCATTGTGCCACAGCTGTAAACGACAACAACACAGGTTATGGGGGAAATTAGAGAGCTCCTAACAGAAGCAGACATATGCTAGAATTGCTACAGAGAGGAACACAGCTTTGTCCCAATGATGACCATCTTGATATGAGCAAACAGCTTTTACTGAAAGATGATAGGGTCTGTGAGCTTCTCAAAATACACTCCAAAGAAATGGACAAGTTCTTGGAAAGGAAACCAAGTACAAAGTCTGCTACACCAGAGTTTCCTTCACTTCAGAAACAAAGAAAAATAAAAGAATGGACCGAACTGTACCATGAGGAACTACATGCAATTATTAAAACAAAAAAACAATGCACCACACCCTTTTATTTATTTTTCAAAATGCTGGACAATTGAGTGCTAGGGTTGTTTAGATAAATCTGCTGTATGGTCACTCCAACTGTTTGCTTTCGTTTTACTATAAAACACTGATTTTGTGATATCAATGTTTCTGACAAACCATTCAATGGAAACAAATGTACTGTTTCATTACCAACTTGCAAAGTTTGGAGATTTATTAATCTGAACATTATAATATTTTAGAAATTGGAACACAGACACACAGAGACTCGGTTTGTCCAAAATATACTGAATTGGACCATTGATTTTTAAATAATTAGCCTAAATAGTAAACTCTACTCTGCGAGCCACGAGTCACACTGTATTTATTATCTTCCCAGACCTTACAGATTCACTGTGAATATCCTCACACTGCAAATATTTCTTCCTGTCTTTACACTGTATATAGTGGTTTAATTATCACATTCATATGTTTCTATATTTCTATACATTTTTTAATATTCCTTACATTTAAGTATTGCATGTTACTTATTACTTGCTGATGTCTTTTTGACTCTTGCTGCTCTAACACTGCAAATTTCCCCATTGTGGCACCAATAAAGGTATTGTGTCACATTTCATTGACACATGATCATCAGCTCATCAGATTTGATTATTTCCACTAAACTACCTGTGGTTTGGGGGAACGTTCCCCTTTTCTTATCTTCTTATATTTAGAGATGTCTGACATGCACCAACAACACCAAAACAAATTCCATGTATGTGTAAACTTACTTGGCAATAAAAGCTTTTCTGATTCTGAGTAATTCTAAGATTTTTTCATAACGATTCTGGAAAATGATTCAAAGGTTATGAAACATGTTACTTTCCGGGTAGTTTTCATAAAAGTTCCCACAAAGTAACTATGCAGTAACTTCCGAAGAAACTTCCGACCTCCTGTTAGCCTGCACTTTCAACGCTGTATGAATGTAACTAGCAGCCACAACGTGGTCTAGTGTGTAACCTGTGTGGTTGTATCGTTCTCTAAAAGGTCTCTCCGTCTTACAGATTTTTACTAAAACTGAAAAATAAATAGCTACATCTTATTTGTTAAATTTGGTTTAACAGATGCTCATAAATTAGAACTCAGCTAAGCCTAATGTTATATCTGCTTCCTCCATTTGACTGACCTCTATTTCCTTGATATCCAAGATCCATAACAAACATCTCCCCGTCAATCACATATTTGTTATCTAATGACGTAGATCTTCAGACGCACATCATATTTTTGGGTTGTAGCTGATCAACCATTATCATCCTTGCGCATGCTCAAGACATCGAGTGTGTTTGTAATCATAAACAACCTCATACAGCTGAAAAGACCGAAGTCCAAACTCTTTAACCAAGGGGCTTTACAACATCACTATGATCGGGTTGAACCGTGGAGAGAGAATTAATGAGAAAACAATCTTATCCTCGCATCACGTTTAGTTTGAATCCATGTCATTTGTATTATGAGTGAAAAGAGGTGAGAAGAGGCGAAGAGCTGTCGGTGCGGCTCTCATAATCTGCACCCCATGACACTGTGTCAGGGACTGGTCACATGGTTTAAAACACAGGACTAACGGAACCATGACTTGGCAAGCATGATTAGCACAACGAGGACATTAGTGGGATTCAACACATACAACACAACCAATCTGTCGACTGGGAATATTTACATTGACTAAAGCAGCACACAGTCCTGCCTCAATATTTAGCCACAGGACCATAAATGCATCAAAAACACTTACGAAGGGTTAACGTGGGAGAAGAGGTGAAAAGCAATTGGTGGGAAAAGTTAAAGGTAGCTGGGAGAAAGGGTAACATCAGAAGTACAAATGATCTTTTGGGCAAAAATCGTTTCTATTACCTCGACCACAAAAAAACTACCACATCCAGTGACACTTCTGATTTAAGCTAACATTTAGTTAGCTAACCAGGGTGTATTAACAAATGTGAAACAATATCATTAACACGTTTTGTTCTGTAAAACCAACAACTAATATCAACACAAACCAACCTGGCCGATGATCCTGTGGTGAAAAAAAAAATCAAACCTGGACTTTTCCTCTGCCGCGGTTTGGGGCGCTAGCTAACGCTCAGGCTAGCTAACTAGCTAACAGCGGCTACAAATGTCTGCCGTGAACAAAACAACGCGTTTACGGCGTCGACAGCTAAATGATCTCGGACAGCTACACTTGCAGCTAACTCTGCTCGTCAAAATCAACCCTGCCGCTGCCGATGCTCGTCTCCCTTTGTGCTGTGGAGGAGATTTGGCGAGACGGTCTACGTCGCCCTGGCTCTCGTTGACGCTTGCTTTTTCCCCGTCCAGCTAACGCGCTAACAGCTAGCCTAGCTCGGTGCACTTCCTCCAAAACAAGCTGTGTCGGTGAGCGCTGACGTCACGTGCAGGACACGCCTGGCTGCTCAGGAGAAGTCACACATTCACTGGATTAGAGTTTCTACATGTCACTGCAAACATGCATGATCACACGGCACATGCACCGCATGCACGCCATGCTTCTGTTACTTGATGAATCACCATTCACATGCAATTTGTGTAACAATGCTGTTTTTGTTCATCATCACATTCCTTTATAATCATGTGCAATACTTTCAACTGATTTCAATATCATGTGCAATATTTCAATTTCAATATCATATTACTTACTGCTTTGTCATTTATTTTATACTTATTTATTTAATTTACAATACACTTATATTTTTATCTTTACTTGTATTTTCACTTTTATTCTGTGATTTATTTATGAAATAGAAATGTTGTAATGTAAAATAACTGTCTTTTAATGTTACCTTGTTGTTATTGTTTTACCATGTCAAGAGTCTTTGAGTACCTTAACAAGGTACTTAACATGGTAAAATATTGTTTTCTTTTTTTTTTTTACTTAAGAATTGTGTGCTTTACTTGTTACATGCTTCCCTCTTACCCCGCTGCTGGGATTGGTTCCTCACTGTGGTCCGTCACATGTTTCCAACACATGTCTATATAACTTTGCTGTCTGCCAGTGGTGCCACTCGAGAGGTCACCTCATGGCGCCATGCTCTTACTTCACACTGCTCTCTGATCAGTGAGAGCCAGAGCTCTGAGGTATCAATGCATCAGCAGCTCTCGTGTCCTTTTTTTGACCAGTTTACAGTAGCTAGACATCTGATGATGACCAATAAATATCTGGATGACTTAGATTATGTTCTCTCTATTTAATTTTTTTATTACATTTTATTGTTATTTTATGAAAACATTTGTTGCTGGCAGCTTTTTTGGCCTCCACGTTGTGATTTCAGTGGAACTAAATTCCACATCTAAGGAATTTTGCAGATCCATTGGACAATAATCATATAATCTATTCCATTCTGTTCTGTTCTAAACAGTTGTTTTCTCTGATGGAAAACCAGCCCCAGCCCCTGCAGGACACCATCAAAGCACTGGGCCTTCCTGCAGCAGTAAGACTACACAACCAGCTCGGCATCCAGTAAAACAACATTCACCACCACTGGACTGCACTTTAACATTCATCTGTCTGTGCAATATAAACGGTTTATGTGCAATTCATTCACTGTGAATATCCTCACACTGCCAATAAATATTATTGTCTTTACACTATATATAGTGGTTTAATTATCACATTCATATGTTTCTATATTTCTATACATTTTTTAATATTCCTTACATTTAAGTATTGCATGTTACTTATTACTTGCTGATGTCTTTTTGACTCTTTTTGCTGCTGTAACACTGCAAATTTCCCCATTGTGGCACCAATAAAGGTATTGTGTCACATTTCATTGACACATGATCATCAGCTCATCAGATTTGATTATTTCCACTAAACTACCTGTGGTTTGGGGGAACGTTCCCCTTTTCTTATCTTCTTATATTTAGAGATGTCTGACATGCACCAACAACACCAAAACAAATTCCATGTATGTGTAAACTTACTTGGCAATAAAAGCTTTTCTGATTCTGAGTAATTCTAAGATTTTTTCATAACGATTCTGGAAAATGATTCAAAGGTTATGAAACGTGTTACTTTCTGGGTAGTTTTCATAAAAGTTCTCACAAAGTAACTATGCAGTAACTTCCAATGAAACTTCCGACCTCCTGTTAGCCTGCACTTTCAACGCTGTATGAATGTAACTAGCAGCCACAACGTGGTCTAGTGTGAAACCTGTGTGGTTGTATCGTTCTCTAAAAGGTCTCTCCGTCGAGACCACACCACTGCTGCCGAAACCCGGGATCGAACCAGGGACCTTTAGATCTTCAGTCTAACGCTCTCCCAACTGAGCTATTTCGGCTAGCTGGCACATTCGTCACATGAAGACACTATTTGAAGACACTTGAAATATAAACTTGACCTATGTGTGAGATGTCACCTGATCTTAAGTGCATTTTGTCGATTTATCAAACATATGCGTCAAATTACGAGAGCACCATCATCAGGCCGCGAGACGTCATTATGACAGACCTTGCAGATATTCAACACGGAGCAGAACACAGAGGAAAACCCTTCACGGTTTTATTTTTAAATAATCCTCATAAATCTGGAGTGATCGTTCTCTGATTTCACAATCGCTTCGGACGCAAGCCGCGTTGTGAAGACCCCGCCGTGACGTCATCACGTCGAACTGAGAGACGCGTCATCGTTTCTGATGTAGAGCAGCGCGGCGGCCTTTCTTTGCTGCTCTACGTTCCCCCTCGGCCTTTTCCGCCCTTATCCCGGCATTCAGCTCTTAATTCATTTCCACCATGACTCTGAAGGCGCCTCTGCTCGCCGCCTGCCTGCTGCTGGTAGCCGCTGTGAGCTCGGGGGTTTCAGCGGAAGGTTTGGTGAACGAGGAGGTGAAGAGGACCGTGGACCTGAGCTCCCATCTGGCCAAGATCACCGCGGAGATCGCGCTGTCCAACCACGGACACACCGGGGTCCAGAGCTTCATCTTGGCGGTGGAGGCGGACCTGGCCCCGCACCTTGCTTACATCGGAGCCTCGGTGAGACAAACGTCAATGAATGAGATGAAACAGCGCATGCACATCTGTAGCCTGCAGCCGGCTAGCAACTTCACCCAGTTAGCTAGTCTGTATGATGCTACATGTACTTGTTCGCTAAGTCTGCAGCTCTCACGTGTTTCATTGTGCGTAACAACAGCAATAGTGCAGTGGTGAATAAACCCAATTGCTTTCTGCATCGGATCACAGTCGCTGTGTGCTACGAGTCATTGTGAGCGAGCTGTGTTAGCAAACAGCCACTCTTAGCCACCGTTAGCTTCAGCTTATAGACGTTTGCTCGCTAAGTGCCTGACATTCACATCAGCTGAGGTTCTATCAGCAGTAATTCACGTGTACGAGCAGCTCAGGCTACACGAGACTCATTCATTAATGTTAGCTGAGGATGTGGTTTGGAAAACGTTGACTTCCGCAGCGCTGCACGCTCTCTCAGTGGCTGAATGACACGTATGCGCTGCACAGCTTACTTCCGTGTGTGACTGCGCAGGTCTGCCCCCTTAAAGAATGAAACTTGTCTGCAAACAGGATAACATGCTACTTATATTTACATAAAGGGAGTGATATGTATTGAATCATCCAGTAAATCATCCACAATTCATGTATTTTGTCTGCAAGTGTTTCAATGTTATGGAGAATATGCTCAAACCGCTATGTCTGCACAGGTGAAGGGTGATGAAGAGGAGGATGGCATGCTCGACCTGCAGCAGACATCAATTCAGGGCCAAAGGTAAGAGATCACACATTCATTCTCATCAAAGCAGATTATTTTGCTTTCTTGTTTTTTAACATTTGGTTTGTTAGAAGTTGATTTAATTGTGTCAAATTGAAGGTCATACTATAAAAATGAATTTTAATACCAAGGGAATGCTCTTCAATATCCTGTTCCTCTTTCCTTCAGATGAGGATATACAACTTCATTCTTTATAAACATATGGAAGTATATTGTTCTCCCACTGGTCAAAATATCACAACACAAACCTTGTAAATCACCTTTCTATTAGTTGTAGATTGAATTTTCATTTCTAACTGCTTATTAGTGGATTATTTATCTCAATTAACAGACTCTGCATGTTAATATGCAAAAGTTGATGGCAAGGGACAAGGTTTTAATGCTTGAAGCCTTCTAGTTTCCATTTCTAGCTTTACCAATCATGTCTGAGCTTTGGTTGCCTGATGGTAAACAGTTGATGTTGAGAGCAAAACAGGTGGAAAATGTTGACCGAAATGCATTGGCTATTAGTTTTTTTTATTGATCTGCATTCATAAGCAGATAGCTGGTAAAATACATGAGCCAAAATGGTAGAGAAACATTTGACCCTTGTAATTAAAGAAACTAGTCGGACTGTAAACAGTGTACGACAAATGGAAGATGGAGTCTCAGCCTGGTTCACTACTGTCTTCACAGGAAGCCCCAAAATATTTTGAGTGTTTCCTGAAGTGGCTAATTTGTCGTCAGACGATAGCCAGCGGGCTCAGAGATTGACTGATTATTAACCACCAACCGACAAGATAAAAAGTTTTGAACAAGGGTTTGATTTTAACATGTACTAGCAGCAGCATAAACATAGAAAATGATGATTCACTCATTACACACTTGCAGCACTGCTCTTCTCCTGCTCTCTCACTCACCAGCACACACACACAGACCCATATGTCACAGTCAGGATCAATCCAGTCCCTCCAGTGGAAACATGGTTTAAAGTTTTTAACATCTTAGGCAGGCGGACGTCTGCATAACTTTCTGCTGTAGCTGCACATGTTCCCACAGCTATGATGGGCATGTGGTCACCGACAGGCCGACCTCGCCTACTCAGTCTTCAGAAAGCTTTTGTGCTTTTTTTAACAGATTAACCTACAGTATTAATTTGTCAAAATTCTTATCAACTGGTCAATGTAAAACATTTCACTCATCAACTTGTCAGGTCATTGAAATGGCTCATTAATAAATATTTAGGTTGTTTATTACTGCATGGTTTCAGTGCTAGAACTCCCTTTCTATTAATGAATGACTTCCTGAAAACAAACAGCGGCAGCATGAACACCATCTTAAAATTGTTCCTAATCCATGCTTCTCTCTGTCCTCTGTTCCTGTGCAGTGGGGAGTTTTACAGAGTGCAGCTGCCCTCCAATCTGCCAGCTGGTGCTCAGCTGATGGTGAAGGTGGAAATGACATTTAGCCATGTACTGAAGCCCTTTCCCACACACATCACACAAGCTGAGCGCCAGCTGGTGGTGTTTCAGGGAAACCACTACCTGTACTCACCATACCCCACCCGCAGCCAGACCACACGTGTCCGCCTGGCCTCCAAAACGGCCGAGACCTACACCAAGCTCGGCAACCCCACCAAGACCGATGAGTTTATTGAGTACGGACCCTTCCGTGATGTGGCCCCATTCAGTGAGGTACGGCTCCTACAAAATGTTTTCAAGTTTTAAATGAAACTTTGAGGAAGAGTACTGCAACATTCTGTGCTGTGTGTGTTCTTAACTGTTCAGGACGCGATGAAAATCCATTTCGAAAACAACACACCCTTCCTCACCATCAGCAGCATCACCCGCATTATTGAGGTTTCTCACTGGGGCAACATTGCTGTGGAGGAGACAGTCGACCTGAGGCACACAGGAGCCGTCCTGAAGGGCCCGTTCTCACGTTACGATTACCAGCGTCAGTCAGACAGTGGCATCTCATCTGTCAAATCCTTCAAGGTGCTCTATAAAACACAAACGTCGTCTGACTGTTTTTTTTTTTTTACCGTTAAGGTGATGATGATGATGATAATGAATGTGTCTTTTCTCCTCAGACTATCCTCCCCGCCTCAGCCCAGGATGTCTACTACAGAGATGAAATCGGGAACATCTCCACCTCCCACCTTCAGGTTCTGGACGACTCAGTAGAGGTAGAAGTCAGGCCTCGTTTCCCCCTGTTTGGAGGCTGGAAGACTCACTACATCATCGGCTACAATCTGCCCAGCTACGAGTACCTCTACACCCTGGGTGAGTTGATTGATTAGCCCAGCGAAAACTTCCTTCACATTTTCTAGGGACTCAGAGGAATACACCAGCGCTGAAATAGAATCATAATAACTGAATCTAAGGGTTGTGTTGCAAATGTGTCGCATCATTATGTCTCCTAGGTGACCAATATGCACTGAAGATGCGACTAGTTGATCATGTGTACGATGACCAGGTCATCGACTCCATGACTGTGAAAATCATCCTTCCAGAGGGAGCAAGGTCAGTGTTTGTCAGAAAATCTACAGAAACACCAAGTTGAGTCGTAATTTTTGCATCAATGTTTATTCTGTCTCATCCAACTAGGAACATCCATGTGGACACACCTTACAAAATTGATCGTATGCCAAACCAGCTGCATTATACATATCTTGATACCTTTGGCCGACCTGTGCTGGTCGCCAGCAAGAACAACCTGGTGGAGCAGCACATTCAGGATGTTGTGGTAAGGCCAACATAACGTGTGAATTTTGTGCAGCATGTTTAACCAGGATGTGCCTGGAAAATAATGATTGTTATGAACATGTCCAGGCATTCAGAGCAGGTCTTTATCATCATATTCTGAAAAGTTATGTAAATAAATCAGTACACCTTGTGGAGGGAGGCCCATGAGAACAACAAAATGAACAGTCTGCTTTTTGTCTGTGGTCGCAGTGGTACTGCAGCCTCTGTGGGCTGTATGTGTGAATATCAATGCTTTAATCTGTATGCAATCTTTAAGGCTTCATTGTTATAATTAATGGGAAACACTGCACTGGGAGAAGATATTCATATCGAAACTAATAATGAACTTCCCTTGTGTTGCCAGGTTCATTATAACTTCAATAAGATCCTGATGCTGCAGGAGCCTCTGTTGGTTGTCGGGGCCTTTTACATTCTCTTCTTCACTGTCATCATCTATGTCCGCCTTGACTTTGCCATCACAAAGGTGAGCAGGTGGTCTCTTGTGGCCTCTGTCTGCGTCCACCGTTTATATATAATTCACTCACATGGGCTATAAGTAGGTTTTTTGTTTTTAATCTATTGTTCTTTGTTCAGGACCCTGCTGCTGAAGTACGCATGAAGGTGGCCTCCATCACAGAGCAGGTGCTGACTCTGGTTAACAAACGTCTGGGTCTGTACAGACACATGGACGAGGTGGTCAACCGCTACAAGCAGTCCCGCGACACCGGGGCGCTCAACAGTGGCCGGAAGACGCTGGAGGCCGACCACCGCGCTCTCACCAACGAAATCAGCTCGCTGCAGGCCCGGCTCAAAGCCGAGGGCTCCGACTTGGCTGATAAGGTTAATGACGGTTGTGTGTGTGTGTGAGAAATTGTGTAAGTTACATAAAATGTGTGTGTGGCCAGGTTTAATCGCCTCTTTTGTGTCCTCAGGTTGGCGAGGTGCAGAAGCTAGATGGCCAGGTGAAGGAGCTGGTGTGTCGCTCCTGCCAGGAGGCGGAGCGGCTGGTGGCGGGTAAGGTCAAGAAGGAGGCCTACATCGAGAGCGAGAAGACTCTGACCAGCAGGAGACAGGAGCTTGTCAGTCGCATTGACAGTCTGTTGGATGCCCTCTAAACTACTCCTGCCACACAAAATCACATACACACACACACACCAACACCCACCACTGCTACACCATACAACCTACTGTTTGTATGTATAAGAATTAAAAGAAATGTGACACAAATGCTTAAACCTTTTTTACTATCGTTGAATCCAGACATGGACTTTTTTACATCTCATATTCCAGTAGTGATGGGTTTATCCAAACACATGTGTCCTTGTGCCTTGTGATAAACCGGAGGTCACTGCATGCTCTGTTCTACAGCAGCTACATCACAACTTCTTTGGTTCTGTTTGTGTCTGCTACACTTGTCATCGTTTGCTCAGTCTGACTCTTCATTCGTTTTCTTTTTCAAATCTGGACTCTGTATTTTTTTTTTTTTTTCCATTAAAGTGTGTACGGTTAAGGGATTCTTTTTCAATTAATAGCTCAAGGGCCCAAGTGTTTTCAGTCTCATGTCTTTACTCAGATATATTGTATTCTAAGACTGAATCCTCTCTGGCTCTTAAGGTGAATGAAGGTGATAGTCTTCTCCAATCTTAGCTCTCTTGCACTTACAACCTTTTTCTACTTGCCCCACACTGAAGTTTATATTTGGGGAAAACAAATGTTAAAGCTCTGATTTAAGCGACATCCCAAATGCTTGTTTTTGAAATTCCTCTGTCATTTTTTCTATATTTTGTATGATTTTTTTCTTTGTAAGTGGTCATTTGTTTCCCATGAGATTAGTGAACATGAGATTAGGTTGTATGTGAGGAAAGACATGAGAAATGCGACACAGATGTTTGTGAAATGGGCAATGAAACGGAATGTCAAATTTGAAATAAAATGTGGAGAAAGTTTAATTGTTATTGTGATGACACAGCTGGTGTATAAAAATGGATGATGGAGTTTTGTTTGGTTTTATTGACTGCTGTATTAGTTCATTTGGAGAAGCAGTAACACTGGTTCAACAAAGGAGGGCGCACTTGTATCAAAAACCACCACGAGATTTTGATGGAGGACTATTTTCCTCCTAAAGTTTTACTCTGTATTTGTACTATTTTCCATGCCATTGAAAAACGGATACAAATGAAACCATCATACTAACCACCAAATATAAAATAAGGCCACACGCTAACTGTGACTGGTGCCCATTTTAAAACTGGCACCTCAGAGGGAATTTCCAGCACATTGTTGTCTTCCTTGTTCCAGAGAAACCCCACCTATCACCATCTCCCTCCCTAGTCAGTGGAGCAGCCGACCTGCCTCGATTACAGTCTGAGCCCAGGACAAACTCGAGGGTCAGTCTGAGGTCGCCACTTTCCCTCTGAGGTCACCAGGGGTCCTGGCAGGTCATTTCCTGCTCCATAATAACAGGCCCCGATTACCTCACAATGACAACGTTAACATATTGTATGTGCCATACAATAATCATTCTGAAAATACACAGCAGGGGGAAGGCAAAGACAATGTCTGTTAGCGCTGATGCTCGAGGCTGGTGAAAGGCCACACAATGGCATTTTTGTTTGTACTTCAGGAGACTCGGAGCAGTGAGAGTGTGGAGAGCCACTGAGTCTCATTCATACTGGGCAGCACTGCAGGCAGACTGCTGCTGCCCGCACACGTCCACCTCAACACCACGGTCTGTATTTAGCTCACATCTGCTCTCCACTCTGCAAGTAATGTTAGTTAAATAAAAAGTAAAGATTCCTACATGGGGGGAAATGTGTGGACTTGATAAAACTGATCAGATCTGAAAGGTTTTTGAGAATAAATTGGTGAATTTTGATGCTCCTTCCACCCGAGAATCTACATTTCTGTGGCAGCTTTTGAATTATCAACAGGATTTTGGGAACAGAAAACAGAAGAATAAAATGAAGTCGACATGGTTTAGATCTGAACCACTTTCCATGCATTTACATTATCTACACTGGTCATTTTGGTACTTCACAACCCTGTGCATTTTTTTGGGCCAATTTCCTTTTATATTATTTCTATTTCATCTAATGAATATACAGATAGGAGTGGCGCAGTGGGTAGCACTGTCGATTAAAGCAGAAAGGGTTTGAACATGATCACAGGTCAGCACCTCTGTGTGTGGAGTTTAAATGTTCTCCCTGTGTTTGAGGGTTTTCCCCAGGTACTCTGAGTTCCTCACAGTCCAAAGACATGCAGCGCAGTTTTATTAGAGACTCTAAATTGCCCAAACTTGTGAATGTGAGAGTGAATGGTTTGTAACTGTATGTTGGCCCAGTGATGTGCTGCCGACCTGTTCAGGGTGTTCCCCGCCTCTCGCCCCAGCGTCAGCTGGGATTGGCTGCAGCTTCCCACAAATGCAAAAGATGAACTGCAGCCTATAATGGACAGAGACAATATACAGATAGTTAAGTTCTTGAGGTAATTGATAGAGGAGATTTTACAATCTTGAAATGTTAGCTGCTTAAACAGTGAAAATTAGCTAACAAATGCAGACTAAAAAATCGACAGAAACAGGGATGTAGAAACTAATTATTTCAAGTTTGAAGGCTCTCAGCCTAACACAGATAGATTGTAAAAAACTTACTTTAATGTATTTTTTGGGTTCATTTTGATAATAGTCAGAGACCTTACATGAAACCTGAAAAAAACATTTTGGCGCTGCTCTACAGTTTAGGGAATCCAAAGAGAGCACACAAAACACAATCAGTATTTTTCTTAAGCTTTCTTGTATTCAGGCTGGTCCAGTGAAGGAACCCTGATAGATCAAATTAAAAGGAGCAGGCTCGCAGACAGATGGATGGACAAGCAGGCAGGTAGAGATAACAGGTTACTACAAGCAGGCACACAGTGAAACACAGAGTCATAAGAAGACGATCTGACAAGGAGCTGGTGGAAATGGCTGATTTATAGAGGAAAGTGTTTGAGGACCGGGAGGCTCCGAGGATGGAAAAGAGGAGACAGGTGAGCAGGTGGATCTGAGTGGGTTAGAAAGTCTACGAACATTTGGAGAGCAGATGGAGAGAGGCAGGAGATGGAGGCCAGAGTAAAGAGGAATAAGATAGCCCAAAGAAGAATCACTGTGTCTATCCAAGAGATCAATACATTATAAATATTTAAATAGACATATTTAAATATGTGATTTAAAGCGATTGTATAACATGAAATTGATTTGAACTTATCCAGAGACTGCAGAGAGGCTAGTTAGCATTCATCAGACTACTTTATTTCTGTCATGACTTAAGAATTTGCTGATGTCTCATTTGCCATCTTGTGCAATTCAATTTTCTATGGTGCAAAGAAAAAAAACCCTGATTAGCTTTAGTGAGCAAAGCTAAATAGTTTTTCTTTCTGTTTTCTAGTACTGAGAATATGTATTACAATTATTTATTATGGTATAAAAGTCTAGTTCTGGTCTTAACTCAGTTATAGAAAAATATATTGTTGAGATTCTTTTCCGTGATGAAATACTTTCTGCAGATTTGTCAGCTGCACATTCATGCTGCCAATCTCCTGTTTGTTGTCTGTTCAGGTTCCTGAACCCTGCTTGAGATGACGTTTGTTTTGTGTCTTTATGTCCAAAATGAATCCAGAAAACATTCCCCACACATTGACACTACTACTATCAGCCTGGACTGTTGAACTAAGGCTGGTTGGGTTACTAACTCTGACTCGACCATCTGCAGCCCCAGCAGAAATCCACATTCAGTCTTTAACCATCTAGTTTTGACGGTCCTATGACGACTACAGCTTCAGATTTCTGGCTGACAGTGGCGGAACCTGGCGTCTTCTTGATGTAGCCCATCAGCCACAGTTATAAAGTGGTCATGATGAGACCTTTCAGTCTTTCCAGCCATGTCCTGTGGCCCAGGATGTGATTACTGGTCGCAGAAGAGTTGCGGTTTATCTGTTGGTGTGAGCCGAGCATGAATACAGTTTAAACCGGAATTCATGTGCAGCACTGTATCCTGATGTGACAACGTGTGTGTGTGTGTTTGTGTGTGTGTGTGTATGTGTGTGTGTGTTTTTCTCTGTGTGAGGTAAATGGTGGGGTGTATGCAGGGTGTGGGACTGTTTATGCCATGTGGTTGAGTTTTCATGCCCACCCCCTACCCCTACTAAGGCATATGGTTGATTATTATCTTCCTTTCCTGAAGTATAGTAATGATGCAGAGGATGTTCTCTCTTTATCTGCCAGAAAAATAATGAATATGCAAAAAAATGTGGAGTCAGACTAGGTATCAGTTGAAGGGGTAATCCACAAGCCCCAGGCCTCATGACGTGGCGGTGATTGATTACATTGAGGGCTCACCTGCAGCGCTCTCCCTCTTAATCTTTCTCACTCTAAAATACACGCACACACAAAGAGAGAGGCAGAAGTCACCAGTCACAGAACAATATCCTGCTCAGAAGACCCTTCCCAGCACACTCTCATAAATCACTGAGACAGAGCCACCACCCTCACTGTCAGCATGTTATTATACGTACACACACACACACACACACACACACACACACACACACACACACACACACACACACGTTCCTCACAACATTCATTCAATTCAGTCAGTCCTGCTGTCCATAAATGGTTGTCATAGAACAGAAGAAATATGAGGCAAATCTAAACTCAATACTCACCCTCATACACACACACACACACACACACACACTTCACCTGCGTTGATTCCCTCTGGCTCTGCTTAAAACATATATCCCTACAACAGCAGCTCTGTGTCCCTCTCTCCCCCAGCGCTGTGCAGCAGCCATTCCTCAGTGACAGGGTGCCGGGATGAGAAGCTCTGAAGGGGCAAGTTGAAGGGGTGGATGAAAGCCTTGCAGCTCAGACCTTGCGTCCTGTGCAGGTGGCAGGTGTGATCAGGCCGGGTGCAGACGCGTGAGGACGAGGAAGAGGAGGACAATGAAGGCGTCTGTGGCCCTCGCCGCAGCTGCAGGAGGTGGAGAGCAGCAGGGTTGACAGATCAGACAGTCAGACAGACGGACAAGACGCAGGAAGGGAAGGACAGAGTTGGGAGAGCGGAGTTGGAGATGGGACTTCAAACAGGGGATTGGGCCCTGGGTGCAGAGAGACACATTCTTGTCTGGCATGGAGGAGGTGGGGAAGGAGGGAGTGCAGGAGAGATGGACGGCACAAAAGAAGGCGAGCATCAAAGTCCACAGTCATGTGCGGATGTTTACATCGCGCACGCACACACTTTTGCTCAAGGCCTCTGTGCTCTGCGTATATATCTGTGCATATTGATGTCAACCTCCCTCTCTGTATGGATTTGTATTGATGAGACAGTAATCCTCTTCCCTTGCAGCTCTTGTGTGCAACTGTCCACAGCTCCCACTAAGACCCGCTGATCTCTGCCACATGGCACTCCATCAAAGCACTGATGGTCATGGCTCTCAGGGCAAATTTTGCCAAACAACATGCCCACGTGGCTCATACATGTCCCTCAGTGCAGGGGATCAGCAGCAGATGAAGGTCTGACGCTCCTTTAGAGTTTGTATCATCTTGGATCAAATGAGGGCGAGTGAAACAAAGTGTGAAAAAGCACACTCCTCTAAGCACATTCACACACACACACACTTCCTACATTCTCTATCGGACCTGATTAGAGTGACAGGGGCACTTCCCATTGGTTGTGCGAGTGGCCCTCTCCTTCCCAGGGCAGCCAATTTCCCCTACTCCAGAGCTGATAGGAAACTTTGATTGTCCACTGAGCTCAGGAGAGACAAAGAGATTTTTCCTCTTGCAATCCACATATCGCTCCATCACATCTCTACCTACAATCTCCCTCTGCACTTGCTCTCCTCTCCCTCCTGAATGTTCTCGCCCTATTTCCATGAGCCCAGACTCACTTTCTGTGGCGGGCTACAGATGGTGAGTCCATTAAAGTGGCACTGACTGCTTTGATGGGCAGGAAGTTTCACTCTATGTGGTGACATCTGCATCCTGTGACACAATCCTACCCTGTGTACATAATTTACTGTCTTGGCTCACCAGTGTCCTCCCATAGCGTTCCTCTCATTTAATACAGTGAGCCTAGGTGGATGCTTCACTATGTACTCATGTTGGGTGTGAACTGACCTGAGAAATGAGGGCAGTTAGAATAAGCGAGGCGTCTGAACGCGTACAGAGCCAACAGGAAACATCCCCCTCTCTCTCTCTCCGCCCGATGCTGGCCCTCCCTGAGAACACACTTCCTGCCAGAGCTCGTCTAACTTCCTGTCCAGCCACCGGGAATCCCAGCTGGAACATTCCAGCTGTGCACTCAGTCTCCGTCTGCGCGCTGCTTGATTACTACAGTTTTTGAACCGCTCAGGACTTCAGAAACTCTCATGCTACAACCAGTCAAAGTCTCTGTGTTTTTTTACATTTAAACATATACCAAAGTTAAAATGTAACCTAAGTTAAAATTACCTTTTGATTCCTGCAGCAGTCGAAATCATTTGATTAATTCTCTTTAGAATAAAAAAAAAATATTTTGGACAGTTTACACCAACACTGTTGCCGATGTTCCCACTTGCAGCATATTCTTGTGGTCAAACCACAACAAAGCAAGCTTTTTAAAACTAGTGTGAGTGAAATGTTTTTGGCAGCAGGAGACTGTATCTTCCAATCTGTCCTATGAAATCTCATGTATAAAATGATTTGGCCACATGATGACTCTGAAAATGAAATGATCTTGTTTTTAAATTTAGCATTTCATGCTACCAATCCCAGCTGTGGAGACATCGGTATAGTGTTGTTGCGCCTCTGTATGTATTTTATTTTAAATAACATGTATTTTGTCTTGACCCCGACTTCGAATTATAAATATAATTGAATTTAATATTTTTGCAATATGTCATTAAATTGCAAATAATAATAAACATATTATTGAAAGCAAATCAAATTACATAGTTTATGTGTCTCAGTTCTGATTATTCTAAACAAGCTGTGTGGATTTTAAGTCTGGAGGCTGTGCTGTTCCCCCTAATGTGAGGCCTCCGTCTGATAGTTTTCTCATGTTGCTGACTGGATGAGCATCTGACTTCCCCTCCCTTCTCACAGCAATACACAGACACAACGTCCTGCAGTGCAGTATTGTCCTATGCCTCACAGGCTGTATTAATACACAACACAGTATTCACTCAGAGGGTTTGTAAGCCATCAACACACATGAACTGCATTATCTTTCAAGGCTTCATTTACTGCTGCAGGAAAGCTGTGAGTTACATGTTTGAATCCCACACAAATACAGGTTTTCTATAAAATGGACATGATTCCTCAGGTTATGGAGACCTACACTTCATTCAAAAAATACTGGACATACTGGACTTATTGTTTTTCACTGGATCTCACCTGCTGAAACTTCAATAAAAAGTAGGTGTTCTGGAACTTTTGACTGGCGGCGTTGAAGCATGCACACACGCACACGGCCGCCAGGGGTCGCTACATGACAGCACATTCCCTTGACTGCCCTTGCAGTGAGGAGCTCTCCCTCTGTGTTGGCTGCTCTACACCCGCAGACGGCTCTCATCTATATTACCAGTGTGCAGAAAAGAAAAGGCGCGGTGCTATTAGTCTAATGGCATCAAGTAAAACGGCACATGCATGTTTATGAGTGTGGCTTCTCGGACAGAGAGGAGCAGGGTGCATGCAGACTGGGGAAAGGAAGGTTTGGTGACTTTGTGTGTGACCTTTTCGGAAAGAGAGCTAATCCCGAGCTATAATAGACTCCGGGACCGATATGGAAAACTGCTGCACCGTTATCTCGGTTGTCTTGGAGACCATCAGAGCACCGGGGCCGGTGGAGATGTCACGGTATTAAAAGGGAAGAGCGTGCGTGTGCGCGTGTGTGTTGTAACATGTTTTCTGTTTTGACACAAGTGTCCATCATCACTACTAAATAGTATCTCATGCTCGATTGTGCACGTTCAAAAAAATATACACAAAGTCTGTGCAGCATCGTTACTTTGTTCGGCATGTTGAATATATAGGCTGCAAATGCAGGTCTGAAGACACAGGAGAGGTCACTGATGAGGAAAGTGAATGGATGAGGAGGGGAGGAGGGGGTTGCATGGTCGTTAAATTAAACTGCACCGGCCTGACATCAATTATAAAATTTAGTAGGTCTTCTATGTACTAAATTATAGACTGTTAAAGTACTGTGCTCATGATAACACGGGCCTATATAACGGGAGGCCTGGGCTATAACTGCAGGGCCTGCACTGACCGAAATCACAGGAAACTCAATGAGCACGTTAGAAACTGAAGACAACACTATCAGGTTTCGATGTGTTTATTAGCAGGGAATCATTATCACATGTACAGTTACAGTATAAATGGAGCTTATCAGATTCGAACCTTTAGCTTTACTTTTATTCACTCATTGTGTTCACATATCGGGACTGTTAGGTGCCTTTGGCTCTTAACCCTATTTTAATCTTGGTTTTACTTTTTAACTATTCTTGTGTCACATATTTTGTATTTAGACGTGTTTGAATCTCCTAATCTGATTTATTAATAAAACGTATGAACATTTTTAATATCATCACATAATTTGTATTTTATTCTGTTATGATAGAGATGGCCCTAAACTATAAATATATTAAAATCCTTGGAAAACCTTCCTGACCAAGCGAAAAATGTCGGATTTGTAAAATGAGTCACTTTCTTTTTTTGTTTGTGCTATAATCATCTTCCATGATAAAAGACGTATTTCTAAAAGGTGGTCTAAATATTGAAGTAGGTGGGACGGGTGGAGCTAATCAGACAGATAGGCATCATATGACAGTGATGTGTGTTTAATATAGCATGTATTGATATGTTAAGTGTTCGCACACAGACTGGTGCATGTGGCCAGTACACGGGGCCCCTGCGCCAAACAGCCTGTATTGGACGCACCGCAGCAGCAGCGTATATAAAACGTGTAAATATTTCTCATTCCCTGCGCCTATCTGTCTCTATCAACCTGCGGGATCTCCCCCACCGCACAAATGATGCATTAGATGCATTGAATGTATTTGTTGTGCAAGTTTGAAAAGGCGGCGATAATCTGGGAGTGAGAGATAAGGAACACCAATTTATTCAGAGGCACTTTGGACCCCGCTTCCAGCCTCGGTCGGTGCTGACACCCCCAGCAGTTTGCTGATAACGATTAGGCCATTTATTATCTTCACACAGAACAAAGATTGCGTGGTGCCGATGAAATATTACCCCTGGTAATAATCAGAAGGAGAAGGGCCCTGGCATCTAATGCAGTGTGCATATAATATCTTGGCTGACGAAAAACGTGCACGGGCGCGCGTACACACACACACACACAGTCTCGTGCAGAAGATACAGAGAATTGAGCAAGAAAACAAGTGCAAAGCAGACAGAAATATAACATTAAGCTGTAGCCTACCACTGTGAATTTGATTTATTGATAGAGATAAGCTGTCAGATTTTAAATAATCACAATAGTAATAGTAATAATAATAATAAAAATACTGCATAGTTTGTTATTTTATTTTTGGGTTATTCATTTGATCATCTGCTTTAATCTGATCAATAGATTCTAACTTTATGACATATAGCCAAAACATTGTCATATTCGTAATTATAATCTAATGAATGACTCATGTTAAAAGGCATAAATGTGAAGTCACATTTAGGGCATTGCGTTTGCCTATTGAGCCTATTATTAAAATATTGAATAGACTATCTTCCACATGTTGCCACTTTCATCTTGTATAAATAGATAAGTATCAAAAGTCAAACTAATAATGCTGCTTTTAAAGAACAGACCACACTTCTTTCACATCCGTACAGACAATCACAACAAGGAGTGGACAAACAAAAAGAGAGATTTTTATCTTTGAAAAATCTCTTGTAGGGTTTATGAGTCACCAATATTTTAAGAAAGCATAACGCGTTCATAAAATTGGTTATTTGCTATCAAAGTTAATCTATATTTCCGTGGATGAACCTTTATGTGCCAGATATTGATATATTTTCGCTCTGGTGATTTTAAACACTAAAACAGATACTATTAATTCAGTCAGACTTCACGTTTCTTTTCTTTTCAGTTTTTTTATCCTTTTCTTTCTCTGCTTTTTTTTTGTGTGCACTCTGGGGAGCACGAGCCCGAGTTGCAGAGGTCTCTCGCGCCCCTTGCACCTGCCCGGCTCCTGAGCTGCGCATGCACGAGCCCGCAGGTCGCGTGCAGGAGATTTCAGGGGCTTTGCATGTTTTACAAAGTTGTTGCGTATCGTGGGGGTATAAAGAAAGAGAGAGAGGGAAGGAGGGAGGGAGGGAGAGAGCTGCAGTATTCTTCTTTAAAGAAGGGGGGGGGGGGGGTCTCAGAATAAGTCAATTAGGGCCGAGGATCACACACTTAACTAAATATCAGAAATAAACAAAAGTCAGACATTTAGAGAAAAAGAGATTCATAAACATAAAATAGATCATATAAAGTAGGGGTTAGGTATATTATTATTAGAATTGTCATTATTGTCGACTGAAGTATCACTGTTATTATGTTTAAGTTGGATGGCTACACAATTGTTCCTGGTCTCCCTGTCTCTCTCCCCTCTTCCCCACTCACCACAACCGGTCGAGGCAGGTGGCCGTCCACAGGAGTCTCTTTAGCTCTCCTGTTGCCAAGTGTTTGCCCGCTGTGGTAACTTTTGGTTTGGGTTTCTCTTAAGTACTATTAGGTCTACAGCCTTGCATGTAAGGTGCCTTGAGATAATGTATGCTGTGATTTGGCACTACACAAATAAAACTGAACTGAATTACCTGTGTGCAAATGGCGCAATGATCCAGCTCTAACTTGAAATGGAAGGACAGATAATTGTTCATAATGATTGAGGAACCTATGGATCCATAATAAAATGAGCAGTTATTACTTTCTTCATCGTTTTACTGTGTGCAGAAGTCACATGTGTGTGCTACATTCTCCTTATAGCTTATCACACCCTGAGTATACACAAAATAAAATAAAATTATAACCAAAGGGAAAAAACGGTCTGCTGGTGATACTACATCTGGATGGCCTTGAAAATATAAACAAATCGAAACATAATGCTGAGGGTCTCTGTGCAGGCTCCGTATTAATCTAGACTGTATTAATCAGCTCTTGGGAGCAGGTATTGGTGCCAGATTGGGTCTATTTCAGCGGGACCCGGAAGACAGGCTGCTGGCTGACGTGCCATTACGTTGCTGTGTGGCTGCAGCCTCTCACACGGCCACACAACTTCTTTTTTCTCATATTCAGAGCTGAGGATCCAGCAGGGAGAGCAAAAGACACACACACACACACTCCGCTCTCTGGTGCTGATGACACGCACAGCAGCGACTATACACACGGGCCCTCCGGCTCCTTCACGTCGTCTCTTCTCGTCTTTAAAACGCAAGCAGCTCGTCTGGACTCCGATCAGATTCTTTTTTGTTTGTTTGGTTATTTTGGAGAGAAGCGCCGATCGGAGCTGAAGCTGGATGGAGACACCGTGTCCGGTTTGACTCTGAGAGCGCAGCCGCTCCTCTCAGGTCAGTCAATCATTGTATTTTTGCACGGTGCTTTATTCCCGAAATATGCTGCAGGAAATACTCTGATGCTTGAAAATAAAAACAATCCTGTAGGCTAACGCTCAAATATATAAGGAGTCACATTGACCCTGTATTATATTCACAATAATGTGGCAACAAAAATCAAACAAAATGATATTTTTCCGCAACAATGCATGAGCTAGACTTTCGATTTATGTTAAGAAATTACTTTTACGCTTCGTTGATAAAAGCCTTTTTACCTTCATATTCAGCTTTATAGTTCTGAACAGCGAGTGGGAAGCATGTGATCTACTGTGAATATGTATTTTGTTATATTCACCCAAACACTTACTTTTAATGCAGTTTGGGTCTATATTATTTTTTAAATGATCAAACAGTAAAAATGAGACAAAAATGAATAATCAACGCAGAAACGGATAGAAACATTGCGCCCCCACCAGATTTATAGCGTCATTGTAGGGTATTTCTAGAAATCCATGTCCTTATATAAAGCCTGAATACTACTAAATAATATTTTTTGGGGGCGCTTTATGTTGCCGTGGGCAAGGAGCTGCATTCCGGGAATAAACCCCTCGATCACGAAATGGATTAGTGTATCATCAGCCTGATATTAGTGACGACAATTGTCACGGCTTTAAAAATGCGTAATGACTGGAGCGATCCTCTTTCATCTGCAAAGAGAGCAATCACCAGGCTACAATGGTGGAGTATAGAGACGGAGACAGGGGCAGGCTGGGGTCTCCACAGGCATGCGGCTGAGCTGGAGTCATTACAGAGCACCTTTTCTTTTTTAATATACAGAAACTGGCCTCTTTCTCTCTTATACCTGCGTGTGCTGTTGTCTGCTGGAGTCTTTTATAGACTGGTTCAAATAACACTAAAGTACTGTGAGGTCTGAGAGGGTGTTGTAGCTTGAAGCTCTGAGTGCACAAAACTCATCTGTGTTTTATAAATTGACTGTGTGAACAGATTTTAACACAGATGTTGATGCATCTCTAATATTATATCAAACTCTCTCTTTCATTGTAGAACCAACAGCCTCATACTATGGATAACTTATGTATTAATTTTCAGTATTTATATAACTCCAATAGAGCTTTATGTTATGAACACAAGCATCATATATGCTCCATAATCTCTTTTGAAGACCATGTGTTACGTCCTATCCTATTCTGAAATGTTATTATTCTGAGCTCAAACTCTTTAAATGGGAGTGAGTGCTGCTGCCGTACAGCAGCGTCCAGGCCCCTCTCTCTCCCAGCAGTCATATGGTCATTGAGTCTGGGTGCTTGTGTCTATAAAGCCCCCCAGTGCCTGAGCTCGATCTAATTAGCCGTGAGTAAAGGGGACAATAATGCTTCAGCTGGTTTGTGTCATTCTCCCTCTCTCGGGCTCTGCTTATCTTCAGGAGCCCCACTGTGGCTCTTCACCCCCCCCCCCCCCCCCCCCCCCCCCCACACACACACACACACCCAAACACACACGCACACGCACACGCACACACACACACACACACACACACACACACACACACACACACATAACACAGTCAAGCACGCACTCACATTCACACAGTCACACAGTCACACACCTCCACTCTGGATAATGATGGATGACCATGCCCAATGGGAACAAACAGGTAGATAAAGCATATCCCATTTAATAACAGCATGGATCAGAATGATAATCTTGTTGTTCATTAGCCACTGAGGCTGCACAGCGATACAGTTGTTGCACACACACTTCCCACCCGGTGCAGGAGGTGTTGGGAAAGGGATAGTGTTCTCCAGTCTGTAGCATCCCATGGCTGAAACAATACTGCTGTGTCCTTGAGAAAAGACAGAGGCAACGCATCAGCCCCCCCCCCTGCCCCAAACCCCTCTCCACTAACCCTCTCCCATCTTTTGTTCCAGCGCAGATACAAATGGGATTAATGAAGGTATAAATTACAGAGGTCTAAATCCTGCTGAGTAATCCATTTGGCAAACATGCAAACAACAATGGGCATGCAGCAGCAGAGTCTGAGCCTGACCCACTCTCTAAGGCCAAACGGTTAACACAGTCAGAACACAGCACAGGCACACAGGCTGACCACTGCTGCAGGCTACAGTGACATGCTGTAGTGCAAAGAAAAAAAAAGTCCTTTTACCACCAGCCTCAAGAACAAGAGCACCACTGGTCATCTACTCAGGCCTGAACAGAGGGAGTCGTTGTTGCTTCAGGTTCAAGCTTGTGTGACAGCAATTATTCTTCAGCATAAAATCACTTATTTTTATTGGACATACAAAGTCTGTATTATTGATGTCTGTGTATCATAGTAAAATATTTATGAAAAGGAAAAGAAATACTATAATAATACCATATAAAGGTGAAGCTCCACCTGCCAGCTGCAGTGCTTCTTTACACTGGAATGTGAGTTATTCAGGTAGCTGGACCTCTGCTGCCCCACATGCACTAATTTGTTGATTTTAGGGGTTGACAAGCTCAAAGGGCTGAGCTCATCAACTCACTACCCCTGGCAACATGCCAGCGATTTAATGACTTATGACTGACACACAAACACGCACGCACACAGACACACACACACGCACGCACACACTGCAGGTATAGCAGCATATCAGAGCATGAATTGTCGCACTACAATGCACGGTGGTGTAGTTATCAGGAGTCTTTTACCTTGGGGAGTTATTTGTCCAGGTATCAGACGCTTCACGTGACGGTCCGTGCAAAATGCGCACCCACCGTGACTCTATGACGTCAGAGCTCGGCGTCGGTGTGGCGGCCAGTCTCGGCTCCTAGCACCCTCCAATTATTCCCTGTCAATCACACACACACACACACACACACACACACACACACACACACACACACACGGAGGCAAACATGTGATTTTATCCTTACATGCAGCGAATATCAGTAATAGTAAATAATGATAAGAATTAGGTTATTGTTACATCATGTAAAAAAAAAGTGAATAAGTGCATTAGGCGTGTGTTAAGGGTTGTGATCTGTTTGATCACCAACCGGTTTTTTTAGGCCTTGCGCTCAACCCTGGTGCCACCGAGAGAGAATGTGGCGCCATTAGTATGCAAACTGTGTTTGGTTGGTCTGTCTCCGAGACAAAACCTCTGTTTTCACAAGAATGCCCCAATACTAATTAAAGACAATTAGGTCCCCGCAACAAAGGGACCAAATTCGGGTCGTAAAGCGGCTCCTCCTCTGTTGGTTTTAGAGGTGCTGAAAACCCTGTTTATTTACATAACAGCATGCGAAAAACAACACTTACAATTATTGATGGTAATGCAAGGCTACATCAGCAACTTGACTTGTTATGAGGCGGAGTGAGATGAAAATGAAGTCTTTAACATCCTCTGAAATAAGTTTAAATTCGTACATACAAGTGGAGGCAAGACACCACAGAAGTATCCTACATTTCTAATTCATAATAGTAAGACATGTATTGTGCAAAATGATTTTGCCTCCATGTTTAGTGTCTGCCTCTATGCTCAGAACTGGAGCTTTAAAAACAGATCGTCAGTGGCCGATTGTTGATCTTAATGAGAGAGAAAGACCCCCAGAGAAATGACTGCTGATTGATAAGTCTTTCAGTATTTCGGTGCAGGGAAATGGAAATTTAAAGGAGAGCAGGGATGCAGCGAGCCAATTGTGGCAGAAGCTGGCCGTGATTGGCTCCGAGCAAAGGCCCCGCCCCCGCATGGCTTAATATGGGAATTTACTGGCGCCAGCCGCGTCAGTCTGCTCCACATCTCATTAATGAGCCCGAGCAGAGCACGGATCAGGAGGTTTACACATCCGAGCTGTGTCCGCCGTCAGCTGATCGAGACTGCAACAGGTATCCAGAGGACATGTCGCCTTTCTCCTTTACGCAATGCCTCCTCTTAGTCAGCTGTCCACAGAAGGACACTGAAGTGTGCAAAGTTAATTTCTAGAGTTCACAGCTATGATTAGACAGCGATGCTCAGTCTCTGCGTGGAAGAAGAGCTGGAGTGTCCATCGTTTGAATGAATTAACATTTTGTTTTCGTCTCATTGCAGGTATCCACCCCTGAGGAGAAACAAGAAGACCGGGTTATTAAAGGATTTTATTTCTTCAGTAAATAAACACAGCCGAGACCCCCACAGCTCGGGAACTATATTGTCAGGAGGATCTAACTTCCATTTTGGAGGCAAGAGTGTGTAGAGTAGCCCGGCGCACAGACAGACGCGTTCAGAGGAGAAGGAGACGACCAGCTCAGCCATGGAGGTCGCAGCGGCCGATCAGTCTCGGTGGATGGCGCACCATCACGCTGTGCTGAACAGCCAGCACCCGGACTCTCACCACCACAGCCTGAGCCACAACTACATGGAGCCCATGGCGCCTTTGCTGCCCCAGGACGAGGTGGACATGTTTCTGAACCACTTGGACTCTCAGGGGAACCCTTACTACACCAACTCCCGAGCAAGGGTCACCTACAGCCAAGCGCACGGTAAGATGCGCACTGTCAAGTTCAGCTAAGAAAAAAATGATTAAAAGGAACAAAGCCTGTTTTGTTGAGACGTTCAAAGTTTTTACATAATTCACGTCCAAACAGAGCTTGTATTATATGTGTGAGTCTGCTTATGTAATGGGTCTATTTAGAAGCTTAACAATTCAGTGATTTGCTTAAAATTTTTCCTCTTGACATCTCTGGGCCAATTCTGCAACATAAAGGGATTTATAGCAAATGACAGCGAGGGGAAAGGGAAGTATGTCATTTAACCCCTCTGTGCTGGGGCAGGGGCTGTGGAGGGAGAGAGACAGGGAGAGAGAGACACTTCCCGGATATAAAATTAAAACCGCAAATTTACTAGTCCGAGCTGCAGCCGATGAAAAGATACTGTCCTGAGAGGGAGCTGCGTTTACTGGGTTTTTCTGAAGCCAGCAGGCCTTTATCGCCTCTATCTTAAATAGATGAAATGACTATGGCTTTTGGTAGATAACGTGAAATATTTTAGATAATTGTGAGGAAAATATTTTATTTGAAATTAGCTACCAGAGCTTTGTTGAAACTAAATGTCGGACTTGAGTAATTTTGAGTACTTGTCAGGTAAGATCTTTCTGTTATGCTTTGCAAAGTAATGGAAAGGGGGTTTAAAAAATCAAACGTGTATTAAATAGATTACTTTAAATTTCAGCTCGTCTCGCTGGGAACCAGGTTTGCCGACCACACCTCATTCACAGTCCCGGGATTCCCTGGCTGGACCCCGGCAAAGCTGCCCTGTCCGCTGCGCACCACCACAACGCATGGGCGGTCAGTCACTTCAGCAAACCCGGCCTTCACCCCACCGGCTCCGGCTACCCCTGCAGCAGCAACACCGGCACGGCTCCCGTGTCGTCGCTAACTCCGGCGTCCCACTCTAGCCCGCACCTCTACAGTTTTCCCCCGACCCCTCCGAAAGACGTGTCGCCGGACCCCGGCCCCACCTCCCCGACCTCAACTTCGACCAGGATGGACGAGAAGGAGTCGATCAAGTCTTACCAGGTGCCGCTGACGGACGGCATGAAAATGGAGAGCTGTAGTCCGCTGCGCAGCGGCCTGGCCTCGATGAACAGCCAGGCCACGCATCACCCCATCCCGACCTATCCGGCCTACTCTCTGCCGACACCACACGAGTACAGCGGCAGCCTCTTCCACCCCGGCAGCCTGCTCGGCGGGTCCAGCTTCACGCCCAAGTGCAAAAGCAAAGCCAGATCGAGCTCAGGTGAGTCTCACGTGGGTTTGGGTCTGTGCATGATGAAAGATTGAAGTGATAACGTCTAACAAAATTATAATTATTTTTTCAAATGAGCCTTGATGGTTAAATTAATGTCAGAGTTAAATAACCCGCTTTTATGGTGCACTCTAATATAAATGTGTGGGTATTGTCATATAGAAATGTACCAAAGTATTTGTTTTAAATATGTGTTGGCTCTATCTTTTACTATTATAGTATCTAATAGTCTGTTACTTATAAAACGAGCGCTGGTTTCCACTGGGGACACTTCTACCCTGTGAAAACCGGCCTGGACTCGTCTTATCTGACGAGCCTGTTCACCTTAGAGAGAGAAACCAACCATAGGTGAAACTCATCGGACTAATCGGGGTCAACTATTTACTAAATGTCCAGTTAAGGTCAGTGTGCGCGTGATGGAGCGGTTTTAAGAGCAGGGCCGTTGACTTGAGAGAAAAGAAAACGGGATCACAATTAAACAATTAAAGAAACTACGATTTCATAAAGATGAAAAAAATATATTATTCAGGGACTAAAACCTGAAAGGAAAAACTTAGTAAAGTCATCCAAAGAACTTTACATGAACTTATTTTATGACACTGACTTCTTCTGACAGTCAGATGTTATGGCCCTTTTTTTATGTGGTATTCACGGCACTTAAAAAAAAATACTTTAAAAAGTAGCCAGTCACGACGTCCTGGCTCCTGCCATATCCTGTATACCTCCAAGTGAACAAATCACGACCTCCACCCCGCCCACCCGCTCTCCCCAGTACTAACAAAGCACAGGCGACAGAGCCCTGCTGTTTGTGTTTTTAAGCATGGCCTAGGCCCAGCAGCACTGACACAAAGTGGAGGCAACCAGAGTCCACACAGGATCTGCTGCTATGTGTATAGATGGGAGCGTATTTAATAACACTGTCACTAGAGGTCTGCAGACTGCAGTGTATTGGGTAATCCTGATTAAACATGCACTGCACAGTCAGTCTTCCTCTTACCTAAAATCCTCAAAGCCAGTGGGATTGTTTATAATGAAACGGGGCCTATTTTCTGACTGTCTGGACAAGCACCTGATTCAATATTCTGCATGTGTAGGGAGGAATATTTAGACTTTATGTCTGATATTAATGTGCAGACATTTGAAAAACAACTCAGTCTGGTAATGGCTCTGTAATTTCCCCACATTGTTCCAGCTGTTAAGACATGTTGCTCTTAATGTAGTTGGGTATTTATCAATATTTGTCATCCATTGTCCCAGTGCTTTTTAATACACCTGGCCAATACTTGCTGGCAGATAGTGAGCAAATGTGAGCTGTAGAGAAATGTTATACTGTGACATTTAAAAGAAGTTGGCCCGACTATGCCTGAATCAGTAACACAAACATATCAGCCACGGCATTAAAAAGGCTCTTATCTATCAAAGTCTCTGTCCAGTGCCAGTAATGGTGATTGACTGTTGTACAAAATGCCACAATGACATTTCAGCTGTCAGCACGTACACCTTCAGCTTCCTGCTGAGCGAGCCTCAGACCAGAACACCCCTCCTCCTCTTTCTCTCTACTCTAACTTTTCTCATGAAGCTTTCATCTTCCCATTTTGTTTCTTATTTCAACACTATTGCACAAGACATAATACACCAGTCACTGATGATGAATATTTAAAGTGTTAATGATCCCACTTTAATGTGGCTGTTGCTGTTACGAAATACTTATGAGGAAGAAAGGGTAGGTACAATAAAAGAAGAAAAAGAAAAAGCGGAGAGATGCATTTCAAAAGGAACATAGCTTTTTAGCTCAGGTCAGATTCCATTGTGGAGTGAGGGTGGGACTTTGGGTGTCGCTCGCATTATGACAGGAATAATGAGGGGATGCTCTAGGGAGAGAGGGATACTTGAATTAAAATAACTGGTTGGTTTAGCAACAGGCTGTTTGAAGTCCAACCTGTACGGGAGAGAGACTAAAAAAGCAGGTTTCTCTGTAAAGGTATGCATAGGTATCTACAGTTTAAGATAAATGCAAACGTTCCCATTATAATCTAGAATTTCAACTGGCATCAAGCGTCTCACCACAGGCTGCAACACTGCCCGCCACATTTAATACCACCACCGCCGCACACTTATGTTTCCTCTCATGGGTGCCCACTGATCTGATGAATAATGTAGTCCTAATTTGATGGTGTGCCTCATTCTTCTTGTCGGACACCTCTGGACATGTTCTGGCTGTCTCTGGCCTCCCTATTCTGGATCGGTTTACATAGAGGTGTCTGTGTCCATGGCAGCCATGTGCACACTTGGTACACCAACAAGCTCACCTTTACGTTGTCACCATCACGGGCCAGATTTTGACTTCATATTACAGAGCCATCTAGGGTCATACAAGTCGCCCGATTGGGGCTGGACAGCTGCTGTATGGTGCCTCTGGCAGATGGTGAACTTTTTAATTATATAAATTTCTTCCTCTCTCCTCTTGAACTTTATGCAGAGGGCCGGGAATGTGTAAACTGCGGTGCCACCTCAACCCCTCTTTGGCGACGGGACGGTACCGGCCACTACCTGTGCAACGCCTGCGGACTGTATCACAAGATGAACGGCCAGAACCGACCCCTCATCAAGCCCAAACGCAGACTGGTGAGTTCTCACTCTGTCTTTCTACTATGAGAGCAGTCACCCAAATATGAGCACAAAGCAGATGCCGGCAGCACAATTCCAGGAAAGTTATATTTTCCCTATGATCTTCCTGGAATTGTTTGTCCCTCTCACCCCCTGACGATCCGCCTTCATGGCCTGTTACAATACTGCTACTATTGCCATTGTTCCTGCTATCATTATTGCTGGTACTTCTGATACTGTTACTGATACCAATGCCCATGCTGCTTTAGTTAACACCACGCTCGAGTAAATGAAAGGCACCATGGACACACAACACTGTTGATGTACCCCTGCTCTGAGGTGCACACACACTTTAGGACTCAACCATATACTGACGCTGGAAATATCTCCAGGTGGCATAATTTATTTATCCATGTATTCTAATTATATCTATCTTTCCATCTACATGACAACATTCACATTTAAATATATATATATATATATATTTTAAATCTTTTATAGCCTCTTTTAATTGTTATTTTTAAATGTAAATATATAGTTTACAGTAAATTCCTTGTTCAGCAGAAAACTTCTACTTTAAATTGATTTACCAAAGAAACAACATTTTTAGAAATAGCCACAATTATCAATACAGTTATATGGATTAAATAAATTCCTGTTGTAGTAGAAATAGTATAACTTTTAACTAAAAAAAATAATAGCAACCCACTGAATACCACTAGGGTACTACTACTAATATTTTTTTATTTATAGGGCAATAATAAATGATACAAAATACAAATGACGTGTGGAAATGTTTCTAAAAATAAATAATACAATTTTACTAGTGAGTTAAACATTTAATTCGAATCTAAATGGGTTAATTTACCCAAGCTAATTCTAATTGCACAGTTTGTATCATGGGTCTAATGGACTTCATTTAAACTCTATCAGTTATCAGTTTATCAGCTATCAGTCGATCGGTAAAGATATTTGAAACTGAAACAAAAGGCTCGAGCGTTTTGACATGAGGCGGTTTCGTGCTGTTCCTTGAGCACCTCCACGTCGCTCCTCCTGCAGCTCCTGAGAAGTCGCGTTAGATTTTCCACCGCATGGCTCGGCCCTTGTGCGGCCGCAGCAGCTTTTTGCATTTGCAGCTTCAAGTGTTTTTCGGGGTTGTGTTCAAAGGGGCATCCAGTTGTTTCCTATCCGGATATCTGCCCGGCCCAGATAAGGAAGTCAGGCTCCCGGCTGTTTCCGCCCTCAACCAGCGCGCTGCATTCTGTGCGCGGCCAGACTGACGTATAGTGTAAAGAGATTATCACAACACTGGAGGAGCCGCTTATGTGTGAAGAGACGGAGCGTGAGGGGCGGCCACTGGAAAATACATGGATTTATGTCCCCCTCTTGTTCGCCATTCTCTGCGGACACTCTTTTATTTTACATTATAAATAAATATATATATATATTTTCTATGTTCGGTCAGTCTGTGTTAAAAATGACAGGGGTCGTTGTGGCTCTCCGGGTCCACCTGAAATTAATTAAAAGGAAAAGGCTGGATGCTGCTTGTGAAGCACAGAGCCGCGGGGTTCTTGCATGTAAGGCTAATGTTTCTTATTATGTGTGAAGAATTGATCCGCAATGGACGCAGGGAGCACATTGCCAGACAGGACACCGGGTCTTACACGACTTGTCGGCCAGTTTTCCCTGGATCAGGATAAATAGAAAGGCTTTACAACAAGGCCCCTATTATGACCTGTTAATACCGGCGCACTTAGTTTTAATTCATAAAATATGATAATTACCGACGGGCGTAGACGTTTTAGAGAAAAATGGCTCCACATCTTATTGCGCAAATGAGACAATTCGATCATGGTTGTCGCGGTCTGCGTAATTGATTTAGTCTAATATGAGGAGTTAAGTCATTTCTCCTTTTGATGCCTCTCCGCACATGGCTCCGCGTTACAGCTCAAACCTCACGACCGTCCACGTGCCGCCGGTTCATTTGAAAAAACAAAGCTGTCTCGGTTTGTCTGTGCTGAGCCAGAAATCACAAATGAGTTGCACGCAGCGCCGCTGTCTGTGGCTCTTTCTGCGTGTGGTATACATGTGTGTGCAGCAGTGTGACCTCCCTGCACCAGGGTGAATGGATCATTATTCATAAGGTGTTTTCCCTCTCTTGCTTCCTTCAGTCCGCTGCGAGACGTGCAGGCACCTGCTGCGCAAACTGCCAGACCACCACCACCACCCTGTGGAGGCGCAACGGGAACGGAGACCCGGTGTGTAACGCCTGCGGCCTTTACTTTAAACTGCACAATGTAAGTAGACTGCATGGAAGAGGGGGAAAAAAAACTGGAGGGTCTTTTTCTTGGGGAGGGGTATTGGGGTTTAGCTGGTCGTTAACTGGTCAAGTGGGCGGACAGTTTGTATCGATTTAGGAGTGTGGAGGCAAAGCCTGCTCACCCTGTGGAGCAGAACCCACCAGTCCTCTCCCTTTTTTTATTAATCCATCGTTGTCTCAATGGGGGGCGTTACTCCCAGGAGAGGCTGTGGGGTGGGACTGTCATTCAGTGTAACGGCGTCAGTTACACTGATGAGGATTTGTCTGAAACTGCTCTTTTGAGGCCCAAAGCCTGCTCCTCTTCCCCATGTATTCATATCACCCAGGACGGTTCTGTTTGCTTTTAAATGAGACAAAAGCCAAAAAGAAAACACGCCCCTGACTAGCCTTATAATGCAGCTATATATGCAAAACAGCTGCTCATTATTAACAACCTTCATTTCACACTGGTATAACTCTTAATAATGAAAGAAAGCCATGTATATGCTAATTGGCAAAGCGATATGTGACATATTCTTGGTGACATTTTAAATGATGGGCTGGAACTAACAGTTAAACAAACCCCAACCACTATAGTGCTCGTGCCGTGAGTGCAGCTTTTGTTTGGTCTGTCATGAGCTAATGTGTTGCTCTCCACAGGTTAACAGACCCCTGACCATGAAGAAGGAAGGCATCCAGACACGCAACCGCAAGATGTCCAGCAAGTCCAAGAGGAACAAGCGAACAGGGGACGGCTTTGACGAGCTGTCCAAGTGCATGCACGACAAGGCCTCTCCCTTCGGTGGTGCACCCGGCCTCACCAGCCACATGACCCACATGGGTCACCTGCCCCCCTTCAGCCACTCGGGACACATGCTGCCTACTCCCACGCCTATTCATCCTTCATTCGGTCACCCCCACCACTCCAACCGCTCGCCAGTCTGGGCCGAGCCTCACTGAGGGCCCCACCAGACCCAAAACTCCTCCAGCCTGTAGGAGTCGCCGCGCCGCCATTAACACTAAATGGCCTTCACATCACGCCAAAAGCTGAGCAGACTTGTTGCGTTATGTACAGTGGTTGGGAGGGGAGGGACTCTCAGTTGGACTTTGTAACTGAAGGTCACGTTATGCCTGACTTCACTGATGGGACGCCACAGAAAGCAGGACTTTTGCGGACTCTGTGAAGAGCAAATGTGACGAGGGACTTCCCTGGTCCCTGGGTGATTTGAGGCTTATAGGAATGGAGTGAACGGAGATGCTTTTCATTCTTTTTGCTTATTTTTACTGAGTCACTTTGGTACCCACCTCTCCATGACCCTGTAACAGGAGACTGAAGAGGTCTTTAAAGATTGTCCCCGCCTCACAACCATCTCATTATATGCTGAGATACGTGGACCCTGTCCATCCCCATGCTGTCGTCCTCAACTGCCATGGACTTCAGTGCTGGAGGTCTAAAGACTGGCTCACAGCTACAGCACCCGTACGCTTCTGTTACCATCCAGGCCCAGATTACAATACCCATAAACCAGTTCTCTCCTCACATGCTGGATTGTACACCACCACAACGCTCACCTGTTTTTAATAATGGACTTTTAAGGAAAAAAGGCACCGTAAATAAAGTGTTTATAAATGCTTAATTGCTATTATTGTTGTCATATTTGATGTTATAATTATTGCTACGATAATTTATTTTCACTCTTAAAGCTTTCGTCAAAGACACATGGAAACTGTTATGATTTTAATTTCATGGTTATTACGTAAAGAAAAACACTGACCTATCTTAGATAAAAAAAGGCCCTGAGCTGTATGTTTTTATCATTTTTCCATCTCACAAAAGTAAAGTAAATAAAGTTTAATACTGAAGTTCAATCTGTCACTGTCTCTTCAGTTTAGTCTGTCTCCATCACTCTCACATACATATACACAAACAATAGAGCATCAACGTAAACTCTCCTTTTTAATGAAGAGTGCTTGATTATCTAAATCATAAGTGATATCAGATGTATCAAGGAAAATTCTGTGATCCCTTGAGCGTGGTAATGCTTTGGTCAGGCTCCTCCTCTATGTGCGATTGTTAAGAGAAGGCCTCTTTGTGAAGCTGAGGCCCCAGGCTGGACCACTGTACCCAGACAGCAGGCTCCGGAGTCACACACAGTCATACATATGCACATTACCACATGCTCACGCACAGACATGGAAAAAAAACAAACACAAACCCTAATTCACACCCTTGTGTAACCAAATAACCCACGCAAGGTCTCTTATTTAGCTCCAGTAGCAAGTTTTTTTTTGTTTTGTTTTTTCAGAATTCATATGTGACAAATACTGAGTCATGAGTTCAGCAGAAGCCGCTCTCGGAGTAGCCCTCTATGTTGGCCGTTTTGATTGGAGTGAGAGGAAGGACAGCGGGTCTTTAGTGGGAGAGAGAAGAGGAAGGAAAGGCAATCAGGCGACCTGAGCAAACACGTGGGGGTCTGCTCAGACCCTTTGCACACAGATGTGCACGCAGCTGAGGCTGCCAGGAAGCAGGCGTCGACTCTGCTTCTCCCCGTCTCATCTCGTCCTCTTTTTCTTTCTCTTTCTGGTTGTTTTGTTTGTTTTTCAGTCTCCCCCTCTCTGCTCTCCCATTTATTCTGTTTGTCTTTTACTCTCCTCCAATCTCTGTTTTTGTGTTGCTCATTCTGCCTCTCCCGCCCATTTGGACGATTACAGTCAAGTAAAACGACTGGAGAAAACTTTGAACAGAGCCAGCCGCTAATGAGTCTGCTCGATTAGGGCCAATTTGAGGTCATCATCGTGGAGTTCAGCATGCCCTCACACACCCACAGCACAAACCATCCGATTAAACAGTCCGAGCTAAAAGTGGACCACTACCCCTCCCTGAACCCTCCACCCTGCTCACATCTGCTGGACTGCTGTGGAGCTTGATCTGCTGGGGTTTCCCATGAGGCTCGATCAGTTCAAATTGGAAATAGTATTTACCCAGGGATTTATGAAATTGCTGTTTTTTTAATAGTGTGGCTGAAGCACTCCAATGTCAGCTTTTGCTACATCTTAGCACCCACAACACTGTACACATACAGTTACAAGACTGAATGACTGCATCTGTGGGTCTATTTTCAGAGTGGGGGTGGGATCCCCCCTGATCCACTTGCTGAGCATCAGTGGAAATGTAATGCTTGGCTGCCAATAAGCAGTCTAGCCATCTGTGTGCAGCGTAGTGCTGTGGGTGCTGGGTCGTGTGCAGACCACGGCTCCAGCGGGTTGTGTGCTGCTGCAGCCAGCGAGCCTGCTTGCCCGGGCTTGGCCGCGGTCCCGCAGCCTGAGAGGGGGCGACAGAGAGAGCCAGCACTCTTCAATGAGGCCCTCCAGAGGGAAGGAGCAGCTCTCCCAAAAATAATACAGCAGTTGGCCAGGCTAGTGACTCCCAGAGCTGCCCTCTCGTGAACACACCTATCCACACACACACAAACCACATACATACAAAAATGGTGTTTCACAAAGCTGCAGAGGCAGTGGTTGTGTTTGGAGGAAGTCGGGCCATGGTTCAGCTCCGAGGTCCGAGAAGATACAGGCATGCACACTTGCTTCTAAAAGGAAAGCTTAAGAGTTGTGCTTGACATCATGTTCCACCACTACTCCATTTTCTGCAACATTAAATTTTACGCAGACTCACCAAGCCTGACTAGATCATCAGCTATGTTGAACAAGACATCCCCCTCCTAACTTGTGAATTATGTGACACGAAAAGAGTAGTAAAATAGGAAGTCACTTATCTTCACTATCAGAGTGGCGTTGCTCAGAGAAGATGAAGACGAGTGATCTCACATGCGTCAGTGGGGTTGAATGTGCTGGTGGCCACCTAAGATCAGAGCATGGAGAGGTTTACGACTTCAACCTGGAACTGGATGTTTCAACTCATCTCCACTCCCTATACTCCTTTTCTTTCTCCCCTCCGCTCTTCCGTTTGTCCTCCCCCGCTGTCTCCACCACCACTCATTCCCCCTCAGAGCGCCTTGCAAATTTCTGTTTCTTTCCCTACTCCCACTCTTTTCTTGCCTCCCACTCCCCTAGTGTATTTGTTTTTCCATCAAATTGAATTAGCGGAATCAAAAGGTATCCCGACCATCCCCTCACAAAGTTGAGTTAGGGAGAGAGACACGTAGAAGATGAAAGGAAGTGGAGTGCGGTTCAGATGCAGGTCTCGTTGTGTGTGTGTGTTGCAGGAGGGGGGGTGTTGACCTTTGCCTGGGCCTAGCTAAAAAAGCATCCCTCCTTCCTCAGACCCCTAGAAGGATATTAAGGCCGCAAGACGGGACAGTATTTAGAGAATACAAACAGGGGACATATATTCCAGCCTGAATTTGCCATAAAGTCACCTATAAGTAGTTTGTTTGTTGATGCTTGAGTAAAAAGAGAACTTGCGCTTTGCTATGAAGCATTAACCGAGCTGTTAACTCTGAGATGCGATTACTACAAAGTCATAGCGGTTGTGCTACAAAGACACCCACATGTGAACTTCCTCTTTTCACGGATGAAGAGAAATTCATAGAAATGCCCCTCTGATAAGAGGCTGACAAAAAAAGATGGTTACATTCAGTAAAACACCTGGAGAGCACTATTCATGGGAACCTCCGCAGTTACACCATTTGACACTTGAACAACTCTGTAACACTTTGAAAATCAATCAACCATATAGTGGTGTGATATGCAAAGCTTTGACAGGGATAACTCTCACATGACTCATGCAGCAGATAATCACCGATGACCTTTGTTGACATGAAAGAAACTGCATCCTGACCTGCCAAACCTCAGATCTCTGCAAATGTCAAAAATTTGTTTGAAAAAGTCAAATGTGTTTTGATCTTGCATCATTTTTTTGTCTCCTCTGTGACCTCCATCATGTCAGTGCAGGGTTTTTATCCAGCACGTTGTATGCATACCCACAACTAAAATCAACCCAGTGTACCACTGGTTTTGCTAAAGCTAGGGTTGGCATGCCTGGAAAAGTTTGCGAGAGCAGATAACAATATGCAACCGATGTATCCCAGCCACTCCCATAAGCCCTCTCATGAATGCTATGCCCAGAAAACACTTGAACATGCATTGCATTGTATGGTTCTCCAGCTTGTAAAGACTCATGCACAATAAGAAAACAGACAGGGTGCGCAGGCAGGTCGACTAGTGTTTATTACAGTCCTGAGAGCCAGACACCAGCTTTTCTTGTTTTTTAAGACTTTATTAAGTTGTGTTGAGACGTGAAAAGTATTTCAACAAATAAGATACAAAGTGATTCAGCAAAAACTTACCAACCCTTCCTTTATTACATACATTATTAGCTGCAGAATAATTTGGGCTAATGAACAGTTTCCTCGCACACTATGCTCGGACACAAAAGCTAAAGTGTTTAATATACTTTTTTTTGGACTTAAAAGAGATTAAAGGTTAAAAAGAATGTGTGTCTGTATACCTCATGTATTTTGGATGTGGAGTCCGTAAATATTTTTTATAAAAATAGAGGGGCACTCATGTAGAGTACATTCTTACACCAAACAGTCCCATTATGAAACCACATTTAAATTCATCTGGAATTTCATTTGGATCTGTGCCTAATTGCAGACAATCATAAAAATGAGTCTTCTAAATGCCTGAATACATGCTGAAAAACTTCCTATCTCGCAATGTTAAAGAAATTAAAAAGAAATTCCTTGATCCACCACCTCATCCAGATCCACACCAAAATTGAATGGATTCTTTCCTACCCATACCACATCCATCCACTAAATTTCATTGTCATCTGTAGTTTTTGAACAATCCTGCATGCGCACCAACAGACAGGCAAACACAGACAAAAACATAACCTCCTCTGTGAAGGTAATACAAACATTTTAATGAAGAGTTAATTTCAATGTTTTAGAAAAAACTACTTTCTTTTTTTTACCCGCAATTCTAAGTAGAAACGTGACAGACAAAGAAAGGGAGAATGTTTTTTTATCATTAATCAAAGATAAACCAGTTTGTGGTTTTAAAAAGTAGAGCGCACTATCAATGAAAGGGTTTATGAGTGGTGTGTAGAGATATGGCCCTTTATGGCTGTTATGTTGTAGATCCCAGTGATAACCCCCCCTCTCCCTCAGTAGCCACTCACTCTGCTGTTGGGGATGCTGCTGTCATGGTGTTGTACCTGGCTTCTCCTGTTTGCACACATTCCCTGCTGAAATGGCACTGATACATTCACTTCCCACTAATCGAACAAACTTGCTGAAATTCCAAACTTTTATGAATTGCCATCCGTCATCTGCTCAGTTCACACATTTTTTCCGTGGTAACAGGGTGTGGACATGCAGGGCACCCCTCCCACGACTCACCCTCAAAATGAGGTCAGTCTCCTCTCACCTGGGACAGGGAGCATTCAGGATGTTCACCAGGGACAGGTAGTGTTCAGGTCTCATTCATGCCTCATTCTGCTGTGCTGAGGCCCTCCTGCTCACCTGCTGCAACAGACAAATTCATCCCCACTGTCTGAGGACAACTGAGCCCATTCATCTGGAGGCTTCCATTGACAAACCGGGGGGCAAGTACAGTGCTAATGCCTCGGAGGGCTCAGGGGAGAGGGCGTCTGGACCTGCCATCCTCTTCCGCACCCATATAATGTCCCTCGCCATTCCCAGCCCCCGCCCACTCCACTCGCTCTTTTTCTGCTTTCACTGGCAGGTAACTGGAGAAAGGCATTGGTGAGGGGGCTGAGGGCACCCTGGCTCATGGCCAGGAGTGAGAGGATGGAACCCAGTTGCCTACCCCAGGATGGATCCTCTGGACACTCCCACAGGGACTGATGACCAGACAGAGAATGGGAGGACAGTGGAGGACAGTAGAAGCCCACAGAGACCTGGCGTGCCCTGCTCAGACTACCAAGCTGTTCTGCTCGCTATTGTAGACTAACGATGGTTGCTTATGCGGTGGATTAAGTGACAGAGCTGCTCTGCAGAGGATCTGAATTCACCATCAAACCTTCTCATGGAAGGAACACAACACGGCTGTTCTTAATGTACCGATGTATTCAGGGGCAGCTGCAGACATGATTGGTTGATAACAGAAGCAGTGAACCTGCCAGGCCTCAATTCAACCCTGCTCATCTTGTCACTCATGCACGAACACGGCATGAGCTGAGGGCATTCCTACATCATTTTTTTCTTTATTTTCAGCTCCAGATTTTGTTGTGTCTCTGGATTTTTATCATGCAATAGCTGTCAGGTTAATAGAGATAAGGGGACAGCAAAACACACACACAGGAACAAACTCAGACCAGTTTTTACAATAAGTGAACAATTATTGAAACACAGTGTGCTTTATTTTAGAAACAAGTGTGATGTGATGAGATAGATGGGGATAAAAATATTATTCCTTAAGGTTAAATTTGGGATGTGAAGAGTTTTATTAGATCCAAAAAGTTGATTAATGAGTAGTGATATAGATCACTGCATCAATTTTCGATCTTTTCTAGCAGATGTTCACCACATTGACACCGACACCCTTTATTTATGATCAGTAAAATCAAAAAGACTCCAGTTTTCAGTGTGTTTCACCTCAATAACCTTAACATCCACGGCTTGGAAAGACAACCTGCTCTTCAACTCTTTCACTTTTGTTTTACTTTAAACCAGTTTGTGGACAGTAGATGTGTGCCATCCTGCAACCTTTCACAGTAGATGCCAGAGTTCAGGCGACACAGAAATTATCAGTGGCATCACACACATACACGCACATGCACCCTGAGCCTATCTGCTCATGATCGCTATGAAAAGGCGCCGTGCTCACTCATTGGCTCGGTAGGATGTTGCAACCCAAGCACCTAACTGGTCCTTATCTCCCCTGACCAGACTGCACAGCTTGATATGCATCTGTCATATTTGTCAGAAAGAAAGACACCGCAGTGAGAGTGCGATGAGTCAAAAAACGGCCCAGTGACATAAACTCACTTCCCTGTGGTTTCTCCATGATCTTTGCTTCTCCGCTTTGACTCTATGTTTTTGTGTTGAGTTCTCCGGTGAGGCAGGGAGCACTCAACGCAAAAACATTCGACACAGTTACAATATTAGGCACTTGTATTTGCAGTTTTCTTGCAAGTGGACGTCTTAGTACACCTGAATACTGACTGTCCTCACATGCCTGCACAAGTGAACATTTTGGTAGACCAGTAAGGTTGTCATCATTCCATCGTGGCCATCGCCATGACGAAAGATAAGGCCCTGTCCTCTTTTCGTCATAGCGTCCTTGCATCAGCTCCATCAGCTGCTGTGGCTAGCTGAGCATCTGCCTGTGCGGGTATGAGAGTCTATCTGAAGCTATCTGGCCTGATAAGAATTGGGAAAGAGCAGAGCGACACGTTTACCGGAGAGCTGCTGAACATTAGAAATAACACAGACAGAGTCGATGGTGAAAGTGTCAGACAACTTAACACAAACACGACCATATGTAAACAAGTGCAAATCCAGGCAAACAACAAGAAAGCATCAAAGGGCTCCTCTCAAACATCTAACACAACCCAGCTCCTCAGCCAACTGGGTGGGTGCGGTTATTAAAGAGGCTAAAGGTCGTGTGGAGAGTTATTATCTCACTTCTCACGCTGGAGTCTCTTTCTCTGTTTATGCCACTGATTGACTTTTAGCTTCCCAAACCATCATTAATTGGCATCACGCACGCGCGCACGCACGCGCGCGCGCACACGCACACACACACAAACACACACACACACACACACACACACACACACACACACACACACACACACACACACACACACACACACACACACACACACACACACACACAATCACATTATACACACGCACGTTGAGCATCTAATCCAGCTAATCCACCCTGCCAGTTGAACGACTGGTAATGGTTAATCACCCATGTAAAAATAAAGACAAGACCAAATTGACTGATAGAATTATTCCATTTACCCGTCTGATTAAAACATGTCACCACGGCCATGGTTCACTGGAGATCATCTCAACAGAATGAAAACAACACATGAAAATTAATTAAAAGTCAGTGGTGTAAATGGCTTCATTCATTATTGGTTCAAATAGCAAGCTCCGTAGCATAATAACTGGCACATACAGACGCATCAAATTAGCCCAGAAGAAAGAAAGGGAGCCACTTTGAAACTCTCTAAAATGGCAGGGATGGTTTCTTGAAACAGGAGTAACTTTCTCCAAACAAGAGAAGCACTCTCCTGAAAGGGAAGAATGAGCATTTTAACGACACCATTTCAGGCAGCAGGGACGCTTGCAGGACGTGAGCTCGTTCAGTCGCGGGTCACTTCCCAACACCCTTTGCTCCTGGTGCGACATCACAGGCCGCGTGGGTCAAACTGGAGTGTGCTGTGACAGTAGGGCGCAGACCGAACTACGAGCGGACAGAGGCAGAGAAAGGCAAAGTGAGACAAAGGAAAGTGTGGTGGCTGAGAGAGGGCTCTCTGATTCGTTTCCTTGGCAAGATGACAAAACTGCGCGGAATGCAGTGGCGAGGGGAAAGAGAAGTGATCAAGAGCTCAAGAACGAAAAGAGGGGGGAAAAATAGACGACAGACGAGGAGAGAGAGGTCTTCTGAGTAAGCCAGGATGGCAAGGCCTTCCATTGATTCATTTCCCCTTTCCCACCATTACCATTCTCTCTTCATCTCTTTCTTTTTCTTCTGTGCAGCCATTAGCTACATGCCCACTGCTCCCTTCAGTATTCAGAAAGTCATTCTTGTGGTTTGACTGAAGGAATAAAATGAAGGTGAATGGCAGCACTCAGTGTGTTGACACATCATGATCTATACACACAGGCAATCTGCACACACCAACCACACCATCATGCAGTAATACCAATGAAACCTATAATTACTTTAGAGTTGACATACATCATGGTTGTGCATACAGCAGACTATACATACACACACAAAACTGCAATGGTCCCTCAGCACTGCCTCTGTCACCCACATTTCACAGTTGTGTATCACGGCCAGGCCATCCCAGCCCGCGGCCAACCACTGGAGTCTCGGACACACTCCCAGAGAGCCACCCAACACGCAACCCCATAGGCTGTGATTGATGGAGTGTGAGCATTAGAAACGACAGCATTACTAAGGATCGTGATAAAGAGCCACCCAGCCTTTCTGCTTTCTTTCAGCTAGTTTTAAATACATTGTCTGTGTCCATCCTGCGTCCGCTGACTCTGGACCCTCATTAATCCAGCTGTCAATTTGCTCCTTTGGCACCTTGGCATAATCTTTCATTTATAATTTGATAGTGATGAAATGCTCTGCCTCAGTATTTTGATACTTCCCTTATACTTTGCAAGCTCTATACAGAATACTGGCAGCAGAATTGAACTTTGAGGATAAAACATGTGCAGTATCAAAGAACAGTGAGAATATTAGCAAGTTCAAAATCTCAGTCCATGGTTGCCAGTGGGGATTAGCTTTTTAATGGGTGTAAATGTGAGGACTTAGTCGACTCTCTTTGCTGACAGAAGACCATCCTCCGATATGGCAGCGTTAGCGGAGGGCCAAACAGAAGCTCCATGTTTACACAATGCTAAGTCAGGTCATGAGTCATTTGCGCAGTTATTCAACAGTTTGAATGTAGTTTGGCTTCATAATATGCCCATCATGTGACAGCAGTCAGCCAGAGTGCCCCCCTCCACAGCTCCATAGCTCCTCTTCCCCTCCTCTGCGTATTCTCATGCTGTCTCTCACCCCTGCCCCCCTGCCCCCCCCACCTTCTACTGGCGCCTTTACGGTTAGTTAGGGATTGCCACAGGACATCATGTGACAAACAAGCAAACACACACAAACACGATGTCGCACGCACACGCATGCATGCCCACACACACACACACACCAGCAGACGTTCAAGCATGTAAACTACAAGCACCAACACATTCATTCGTCATTCTTTCTTCCATTCACTTCTTTCATGTGGGCTAACTGTGAATGACCAGCAGAGCGCTCCAACAATAGGATCCATTCTACTTGCAGTATCAAGCCTTTGTGTCCATGTGTGTTAGTCCCAGCAGTGGCCAGACACAACTTGAGGCAAAATGTTATCACTTGCTTACTGTAGTTACAGCCTTACCAAATCTAGGATTTGTTAAATTTTTTTATATGTGACAAGATAGTTTACGCTAGTTGTGAATCTGTTTTTCCAAAGTATTTTTATGGTTTGTCCTTGATTACTCCATCGCCATTAATATTTTTGAGAAAGAAGAGTATTTTTGATTTATTTCGAGGATTTCTCCATTGGCTGATGTATGGATGTTAGAAGAACATATCTATATTTTAAAAGGAAGTCATTATGGGGATAACACCCTGTTGATATTCATAGTCAGTATTCAACCTCCTTACCTACAGCATTCAACCCAGCCTTGACTCCCTTGAATCCCCCCTCCTTACCCTCCCCGTCTGGCAGAACTCCAACGTCTGAAACTCTAGACAGCACTGGTTCTGCCCTTTCTACAAAATTTAGGAAGCCATTAGCATCATCAAATCATTACTTCAGGAAAAGGGAGAGAACGATGTGGGAGGAGTGGAGCAGCAAGCAAGAGAAAGAAAAAGAGACAGAATCAGAGAGAGATATCAGATGTCTCCTGCTTTCAGTCAATCCATTACAATAATGTGTAGGGACCTAATGCATACAGGACTGATCCCCATAATAACTCAATCACTGACCAGGAGAGTCACTACACTTGGTACACATACTCTTGTACTTTTAGTGCGCCTTGAAAACATACAAGCATGCATATGTACATGCATGTCTTTATGTAAATAAAAACAAATAGGCCTACCTCAAAAATATAAATTCCATTGGACAATAACAACAAGCATGGATGTCACATGTTATATTATCAAAGTACTGTCAAAATCTTGAACCAGGACACAGTGAAGTACATAACATAAAATATCCAGCCAGATTTCTTCTGATATCTCTCCACTTTTTCCTTGCAGACTTCATGGTCTATCATATGAGAGAGATGAAACAGACTTTAAAGAAATGTCAGTTTTATCTAGTTCAGAAGTAACAATGGTTGGAAAGTGCTTTATAATATAGCTTCTTATTCATAGGTGTAAAGTGTATAGTAGCATATGTATAGTATATAGTTGTTTTCAAGTGGTAATGTGATGTCATCAATTGGTTTGTGAATTGCTGTTTTGAAGCATCTAGTTGTGCATTTTGTCCATCTTGGGTGTTTGAAACGAGAAGTAACCATATTGGGAGAGCCATGTGTTGGGCCAATTAAGAGCTCAAGGATATTGAACGAGCACCTGCGACCTCCACTCACTGGACGATACTAGCTGTCAATGACACAAATGGGTCCAGCTGACAAAACAAACATTATGCTTTATCGAAAAAGACTTGAAACTAGCGCTCGAAACCATGAACTCCGAAACTCTGAAAATGTTTACTTAATATAATCAAGTCAGAAGTAGGCTCATTTTCTCATAAACTTCTATAAAAATTGACCTTCTGCAACCAGTGGAGTTGCCCTCTGCTGGTCATTTGAAAGAATTCTGATTTCAGGCACTTCAGCATTGGCTTTTTTTGTGGACCCAGAGTCCGTGTCCATTTTTATCTATAGTCTATGGTTGTTGTCTCCTGGGTGAGTCTACATAGGGTTGCCTGTGGATTTTGCCCCATCACCTACTTTTCCCAAGACAACCACAGAGTCCTGGTTGTAGCCATAATATTTTCCCTTCCTTGACGCCTGTGATCCATAAGTTCCATGTCCTACGATGACCTTCAAATCCAGGCATTCTTTTGGGATTCTGGAAAGTAAAACTAGGGACGATTGATTTCGAAATCGAGGTGGGCTGATGCGGCATCAGAGTTAGCCGCTAGTGCTACTTTGAACTCCTTAATGGCCAAGCGTTAGCTGAGGAAATTGCTTCCATATTTCAGATAAAGTCTCCAGTCTCCAATCTTTTGCTCCAGGGTCGTCCCAACTTCTCCGAATGACAAATTAATTGTGACAAAAATAACGTCCTTTGTCTTGCAAAGCTCTGCGTGAGGGCGTTTCACTGGATGCTAGAGACAAGTCACTGTCCAAATCAATTAGCAGAAGCTGATTCAACGGCCTTTGAGTCGGATTATACTTGAGGGTTACAGGAGACTGTGGTGTTCTTAAGCAAGTTCGAGCAGTATGGGTTTAAATGCAATTCATTTCTACTCTTTACAGAAATAACACAGCGGGCAGACTTAACACCTTTAGCCGTGCGTTGCTCAACCAGAAATGCTTTTCATCTCCTCCGATATTTCTTCTGCACTCTTGTTCACTCTCTCTCATTGCTGCACTGTCACCCCAACACAAATCCAGTTCAAATGTAAACAGGCTTAGGTCTTCATTCCTCACTTAAACCGTATCAAATGTATCAAAGCAGAGGCTCAGTGGTGTCCCTGGCTACAGAGGGGTCAGACCGGGGCTACATGGGGCCACACACTCTACTCAATTAGCCAGAGAGCCAGTTAGTCTGTCTGACCAACACAGCGTGTGTTTCTGCTTGTGTGTGTACCAGACAGAAACAGTACATGAGTGCCCGTCCATAACACTGTCAGTGTACACAGTGATAAGTGTGTAATCATACGTGAGTTTGTTGCTGAATGTAAATGGCGCTGTGTACTGGGTTAATAGGTCACTTCACGGTTATAAGGGACACAAACATGTATATAAGTGAGTGCGTGCGATGTGTGTCTAGCAGAGACATGGAGTCTCAAAGCTCCATCAACCAAAGGGGGAAATATGTGAGAGGTTGTCTGCAGGCTAAGGACAATAATGGAGTCAGTCTGCAGCAACATTATTCCTCTAGTTAAGTCACAAGCCCTGGAGGAGTCCTCGGTGGCCTTGAGAGTGCATCGCCTTTTTTCTATCAAACTAAAATAACTTTTTTTCTTTTTTAAATATAACACACAATACAATCCCCTCTCAGATGAGATGCACATGGAATATGCATGGTGGTTAAAGCTACTCCAGCCATTAATGTATCATTTTAAAAGTATTATTAACCATAAGAGAGTCAGCAAAACCAACTAATTACAAAGCCACAATTTGTAAACAGGGAATAGACCGTTCAACTTAAGATAAAGTGCTACATTTTATTGGTGATTAAAATCTACAATTACAGTCATTGCAAAAAAGATAATTCAGCCATTTCTTGTTTTTCACCCCTGGGGCAGATTCTCACTTCTCAAATGGCGTGGTTTTCTTTAGATAAAAGCGTGCAACTACCCTCTGACCTTTTCCTATAACATGGTGCTGCATCCGCTGGTGATATTTTATGTGGGAATCAACAGCAACGGAAGCTCTCATTATTTGACTATCTTGTTCTATCGTGGAACAGGAGGAGGAGGAGGAGGAGGAGAGGAGGTGTCCCAGGAGACAGTTTTCTCGTCAAGTTTCAATCTCATCAGACAAATATCTCATTGCTCATTCACAACGATGAGCCAATTGGACACAATCAAACTAATTAGCAGAGGAGAAACTGTAATTGAGCTCCAGCAGTCCCTTCAGTCCAGACTCAGCCAAGAACTGAATGAATTCTGATGTAATAATATGAACATAGAAGAAAAAGAAGTAGAGGTTTTCTAATGAATTGTCTCCAGAGAGATTTCTCTCTAATCAATTAATCTGTACCATAATGGTCAACATATTTTGTGGGATCTAGAAGTCCCTTAGGGGCCCTCCAGTATAAGGGACCCTCCTTCCAATCCCAATCTCAAGCCCATCACTCTTCCTGAGGCACTCAACTGTCAATCTGACCCTGATCTGGGAACCTGTTCTTATCTGATCCCCCAGGGCTCCCTGGAGGACAGAGGGGTAGAGGTGGTGGGGCGTCCCAGGCAAGCCAAGCCAAGCCAAGCCATGTCTACATACCTCCCCATGAAGAGCTACAGCCAAACTTTCACCATGAGGTGACAGCTAAATGTGAGAATGTTTGCTTAAATAGATGCTATAAACTGAAAATGCTAAATCAAACTTGGACAGATAATCCATAATAGGTGTTAAAGGTCATAAATGTGGTCAAATGAAAATCTTTTAGCAATTAGCCGGCTAAAGTTTGTCTATTATACCTCAAATAAAACTGCTTTAGGACAGATATTACTAAGAATAACTCATTCAAGAATGTACTTATACTTATAAAGTATGCAAGTATTGTAGGCGAATTGCATCTGATGTTATAGTATCAATTAAGCAAAACAAAGGTTCCTTGTATGTATTCTGTTATATTAATTTGATTGATGCACTACATCATATTTCATAAAATGAAAGTGCTGAAAACTTTAAGCAAAAAATGTAATTTGCAAATATAATTGTAACTGTACCGTCAGATTAATGTGCAGTACAAAGTACAGTATTTTTCAGTAAATTAGATATATTTTTTTATTCCTGAATAAATACTCTGAAGAAAGTTCTACCTACATGACTTTTGATTATATTTACTATGTCTGCTGCTTCAAAACTACACATTTGTGATGGTTAAAAAAAAAAAAAAAAGGTTTTCTTTTTGATATTATATACAAATCTGAAACAGGTACTGACAATTCAACACATTGCTGACTACTGATGGGTAAAATATATCTGATATATATGAGAGTTGAAATGTTGATTTTCAAATGTTCATGTTCCAGAGCTCATAATTATGGAAACATTAGTTTGCAACTCTGAATTGTATTTTTAAGTTTATTTATATAGACCAGTAAAAGCATGAACCAATAACACAAATCACAGCATAGATCTTATTTGTGATGCACAACATATTTTTTTTAATCTTCCTGTGCTCTCAGTTGTCAAACTATCCTCAAAGTAAATCCCCTTTTATTTACAGGCACTGACCGCTGAGGTGACAAGTGAAAAATGTTTTTTATTTTTTTATTTTACTGATGGTTTTGGTGATATCACAAACACCACTTTAAAAAAAGCATTCACTTAAGAGTACTTTATCGGTGTGTTTGTCCAACTCTCAGTCTGTATGACAATGTCTGTGTGTTCAATTTCCGTTATCGACAGATTCCATCGTGCAGAAATAAGCTCTGTCAGGTCTTGTAGCTGATCGTCCTGAGGCTCGTCCATCAGACACAAATTCAATTGGAGCCTTTTAATTAATAATGCCGTTTATCGGAGGGGGACATCGGGTGCTCGGACGGGGGGGGGGGGCACTGGGAGCTCGTCTTTGTAATTGGGACGCCTGATTAGGCTCTGGAGGAAGCTTTTAAGCCGGCAAGGTTATCAGTGCTCCTCCCTCCGTCTGTCATCATCATCTCCTCACTGTGGGTTCCCGTTTTTCCTTCGCTCTTGTCTGATCACTTTTATTTTATCTTCCTGTGCTGGTTCTTTTGTATTGTTCTATTCTAATCGGCTCTTTGCTCAACAGGTGTGACACATGAAATTCCTTCAGAAAGCTGCCTGCTCAGCCTCTTCTACATCTCAATATATAATACTTTTAAACATTTGATCAACTCCCTGGTGAACGAGTGGGAGTAAATGCAGCAGAAAGTGAAGCTCAGCACTCAGGAAGCTGGACAGCTCCTGTCCAGCCTGATGTGAATGGAGACTTATTGATCCCAGCAGGCTGTGGTTAGGAGGCCCTAATGCATTTACACCCTGCTATACACATTCTGTTTGTCCTTCTTAATTACAGCTACACTATAACAGATCCATACAACTCAATGACTTTCTCCTTTTTTTTTTTTTCAACCCATCCTATTCTCCCCAATATCCCCCCCTCTTATCCTATTCCCCCCCCTGCCTCTCTGTCCTCTGTGATCCCAGGGGTATATCTCTAACGGCAGTGTTTGTAAGGCCAGTCTGGTGTTGACATGGCTGATGTGTTCTGGTGTGCAATGATGTGTTTTTTTAAATGATTCAAATTAACCAATAGTGCGTGGCACAGATGAGGAACCACCCACAACTGTGAACTGAGGCATCATGTTGTGGGCTCTGTTGCTTTTGCATGGTAATAAACAGCATATAGATACCATAATACACATAACGTAATCTTATCAGTGTATATCACATGGCACTGGTATGTCACACATTTTAAGTGGTTAAAACCACGATGTAAATGAAAGATAAGTGAGTCCAGTGATCAGTAAAATAAATTAAATATATGTGTGTTTACTCAGACATTCAGGGACCTTATTGTAAACTGTACATACATTTACAGGCTCTAAATTTCCAGACCTCTGAAACAGTCCGAGCTCAACAAGGAAATGAGGAGGAGAATTTAGGGATCAGACCATAAGCAACGGGACGGGGGATGAAATTGTTTGATAATTTTATTATTGTGAATTACTGTCTTGACAGATCAAACAACATTTTTGTTAGTGTGGGACTAAAAACGTGTCTTCCTGTCTCCCTCCCTCCCTCCGTCTCTTTCTTCCCCTCTCTTGGTATGCTGTGATCTCTGAGGAACATCCCACCCGGCTTCAAACTCTTAACCCCACCTTTACTTTACCTCCTCAAAACTTTGTCTGTAGCTTAAAGTCTATTCTTACATTTCTGCCCTGACCTTGACTTAACTCCTATCCGCTCATTCTTTAAAAAGGCCGATCATGGGAGCAGTGTGATGCTTTTACCATCTTTCTAATTCAGCAAAAGGAAAACATCAGATACACTTAGAGGAAAAGAAAAAAGACTGATAGTTTAATAGTTTAAATTTGCTCTTCTTATGAAACCAGTAACACACTTTCAGATGACTAAGAGCAATAACAAATGAATCATTGTGGATAAAAACAAACCAAGTTTCTTTCCATGTAATAAAACACATTAATGTCTCATGTGACTAATATCTAGAAGGGAGATAATGGTGTTAGGGGTTGTGCCAGGGAGATCTGTGATCTTTGTCTGCCTGTTTAGAAAAGCCGTGTAAATCATCAGAGAATAGTCCTAAAATGTGACACACGAGCGAGCCAGATAAGCAAAGCAGGGAGTGTGGGCTGGGACAATGAGAGGAGTGCTTACATACCACACTGTTTATGACAGTGATCATTCAAACACTTAACCCGACACTTTTAAACAGCTTGAATCCTGTGCAACATCCAGCTGCTATTCTACATAGTTATGATTCCACTGGTTGTAAATAATAAAATCCTTGTAACGCTATGAAATCCTCTTTTTTACAACACAATGATCAATGTTACACTAAAATGTGACCACCCTTTAGTAAAGTACAGTGTTGATTAAAGTTGTTTTTTTTCGCATATCAAAATAAACCTTTATAATTTATCTAAAAATGTAATCAGCTAAGAGAGAACCCCTTCTGTGAAATGACTGTAAATTCTTCTTCAACTCTTGTTATTGTTTTGTCTATGAGGAAGAACAATGTGGGCCATTTTGTGGAGTTATTGCTCTATGCTTCCCAGAAATTAGTAGCCTTTAAATCATTTTGTGTGGTTACGTCACAACTTTTTCTTTTGAATCTTAGTCACAGCGTAGATGAGTCAAAGAGTAGATGAGTAGATCACACAAAAAACAAACAAATTAACCACAACAACAAAAAAGGTTTTAAACAAGTAATAAATGTCGTTGGGGGATCAGAAGAGGACCAGAAGGTTGGTGGTTTGTTCTCTGGCACCTCCACCCTGCATTCAAGATACAAGATGCAAGACACTGGGTCCTATAATTCCCCTGACAATAGTGCAGACAGTTTATGAATGGTGTGTGATAGAAAACGTGCTGTGCATACTAGTGCTCTATGAATGTGTGCATGAATGAGTGAATGCGACATGAACCTTAAAGCATTTGAGTGGTAGATAAGACTGGAGAAGTGTCATTAACCTGAGTGTACAGATATGGATCTGTTTGGTTATTTCATGTTAAACATTTCTCTATTTCTTTCTCTTCTCACTGGATGGAAGTGGGTGTGTCTCCATTTGAATTATGTCACACAGTCTTGCACCAATCAGGATTCAGGATTTTATATTTGAATCAGAATCAGATTGCCAGTGCTGTCAGTCAATTTTTATCACACCACACCCACATTGTCCAGATGAAGCAGAGAGGCGGTGTAACTGACACATAAACTCTCAAATAAATAAGGTTGTGTTTCCTAATTTTACCATTGAGTGATGCTCATTTAGTCGTGAACGTTTTATTTGTTAAAGAGAAAGACTCAATTGAAACCATGTTTTCAGGAGGTTTGAGTTCTGTTAGCAGACCTCACAATAAAAACAATTATATAAAGATGGAACAAAACTAAAACATGGAAAAGACCAGAAAAATAATTTACCAACTTTGACTGTGTGCCAGAGGAATTCTACAAAAAAGTCCCAGAGGACAGCAACTTGGTGGTAACTACATCACTGATTCACTTTCTTTTATGGAAATGAGCCCCCCCCTCCTTCCGGTCTACTGGTTTCCTCACATCCAGCCCGGGTCTGTTTTGGTGTGGTGTGGTCTTAAGTGGTTGGACCAGGGAGTTCTGTCCCGCGGCCCATCCGTTGGCTGGGTCCTAATCCAGTTAGGGCTGAGGGGGTCTGGCGTTTCCCGTCTTGGCCGAGCAGACTGTGCTAAATGAGGTTTTTACTTGCCCCGAGGAACCCGACTTTAATGGACCCTTTCAAATGAATACATAAAGAAGAGAGGCAGAGTAGCACAGGGGAGGCAGCTCAGATCAGCGGAGGAGGAAGTGACAGTGACAGTAATTAACAGGTGAAGTAATCTGTCAATCCACCGATCAATCAAATGTGAATCTGTCTGTCTCTTGTATTATTAATGACAAGAAGACGAGCATATTCATTCATGTTTACCGACAGCCCAGACATTAAATAAGGGAAATAAGGCTGTTGTAAAGCTTTTAGTGACTCACCATGGAGGTCTATACTCTGCTCAGTGCACTTCCTCTCTCCCACTATTGCTAGAACACTATTGTGCGTATGAATGTATTTATAAGCTGCAGCCACTGCCACAACACGGAGCCCTTTGGTACGGTTAGAAAATAGCTCCATCTAACACACACACACACACACACACACACACACACACACACACACACACACACACACACACACACACACACACACACACACACACACACACACACACACACAGCCCTCCACTCCACCCTTTCCCACTGGGTCCATGGGATGGGCAGGGGACTCAGGGGAAATGAGGTAACACATATACACATACACACCCACACAACCGCACACACACAGAAAACACAGTGACAGTGTAGCTCCATTCAGGCCTCTGTTCTGCTCTGTCCATCAAAGCTGTCAATCTCGGGGCACGTCTCAATACCCCCCCCACCTCAAACCCCAGCCCACCTTTTAATGCCTGGAATATTTGGTCCTGCCAGTTGCCATGGGAACGATCCAGATGTTGGCCTCTGATTAGCTGGCGACGGTCAAATGAAATCAGAAGAGGTGTGATAAGATCGCGGGGCGACAGAGGCTGGGAGAGTGGTGGCCGCGAGCAGGAGGGGGATGGAAGCAGGGCTCTGTGTATGTGTGTGTGTGTGGGGGGGGGTCCATAGGAAGTCATATAAAAGGTGGGTTTTAGAAAGAGTGTTGCACACACATTCATACAATTTCATGCAATTCACTGGGGACGGCTGTTCTTCACCCAATTTTCCCTCAGTCAAAACCAAACAATCAATCTCTGTTTGTTTTCTGAATTAGAGTCTGTCATGGACATTTGTAGTGAGTGACAACAGAGCACCTTTGACTCTTCCTCTTTCTTCTGGGATAGTTAAAGAAAAAACAAACAGATGAAGTGGAGCAGCCTGTTAATCCCACAGCGAGGTTGATGTTGAGTGGCCTCAACAACTTTGAATCTTCAGTGAAAGTTGTTCTTTTCCTCGGATTCCACAGTTGATAAAGGGGCTACAAGCTGAACATTTAAACACTTTTTGTCTTTTCGGTCACAATGTAACCTTCACTGATTTACTAGGCTCCTGTCAAATGACCCCATTCCAGAAGAAAACAACAGGCATTAGCTTCGACTACTAGTGTAGAATGCACATGGACGAGTGGCTGACCCTGTTGTCTTTGCTAACAGCTGTTGCATTCTTACAGTGAGCCTGATGTTGCGCAGCCCAAACAACTTTGAATTTACAGCGAATGTTGTGTTTTTGCTCTGATTCCACGGTTGTTACGATGGCTAGAAGCCGCACATTGAAACGGCTCTTAAATAAACTACAAACATCAGTCCCCCCCTCCCGTACCTGTCCCGCAAGTACCTAATCACATCCAGTCCCAAGTCCTATTTCCTGTCAATGAAATTACATTAAACCATCCCCTTTAGGTCCTTGTCCAAAGTGACCCCAAACACACAGTGACTGATAAGGGTGCTAACTAGGTAAAGGCTGAAGCACTTCCCAGTGTTCGCTCAGTGAAAAAAGCTACAGTGAGGGGAACGCGGGGGAGTACGGCCCTGCCCCTGCTCGCTCCATTTTCCAATAAACTCCCGCAATCAGATCAGCGCTGCTTTAAATGGAAGACTTGATGGCAGCAGGCTGCATTAGCCGCTGGTGTTCTCACAATCCGATTAGCCAGAGACAGTGACAGTTTCCAGCCACAAGAGGCAGGTAACACAAACACACAAATACATACACACACATACACACACACACACACACACACACACACACACACACACACACACACAGCAAATACTCTGTTTGCCGGAATCAAAATATAAACCATAGAACAGCAGGTATGAACTTAAGTTTGCAAAAAAGTCTGAAAATGAATGGGCATCACACACACGTACACAGTGACACATGCAGGCAGCACCTCTTGTAGCCATTTGTGGTGCTAATTGGATGGTCTGAGGCAGATGTCATTATTGTGGAGCAGTCAGCCACTTGATGTGTCCAAGTTGTTGAGCAGTCATTTGGGCGTATTAGCAGCTCCTTCGGGGCGGAGGTCATACACCCAAGGCTACGGTATGTGCCTGCGTGTGTGTGCAGTGTACAGATGTGTGTGTGTGGCTGTTTGAGTGTGTGACTGATTTATGCATGTAAAAGTCGCTCTCTCCCTCTCTTTTTTAATGGCTCCCCTGCTTTGAGGACTGAGCCTTTTATGGTCATATAATCACCCCCTAATTGTTTTTATGTACACAATGGGGTAGTTCTCTGCTATGTGCATGCCTGACATGAGAAGCTGACGACAAGCTGCTAAGTGCAACAGGCGCTGTCATATAAAATGATTGCCATACCATTGCTAAAATAAAACGTGTCTCCGGGCAGCCTCTTCTAAACAGGACTCACAGTGGAGAGAATGGTCCCTCAGTGAGCTTATCAGGTAAAATACACCTCAATGATGCAAAGTAATGGTTGAGTTATATGAGAATGCATGTGTGAGGTAGAGATTGTGAACTCGGCGTCTTATCACAGGGCTAGACAGAGAGGAGTGAGACTGTACTTAACAGATTTAGACGCTCAGTGAAGCCCAGCACCTGGATAGAAAGAACGAGGGGAGGAGAGTTGTTTCTCAGGTTACAGAGCAGCCTATAGAAGATACAGAAAAACTGGGACGGGTCAATGGTGGTAAAACTTTTAGAGAGAACCTGACCTGAAATGGGTTTTTTTTTTGTTTCAATTATCCCTCTGCATTTAACAACTTCAGCAGTTCCACAGTCATGCAGCCTTTTAGAGCACACACTAAAAAAAAAAAAAAGGTAGATGTAGATAGAAAGATTTAAAATGGGTTTACTCCTGCGTAACTCTGTTAGCTGATAAAAGCGGACCACCGGCTGTTTTTTACTGTTTTATGTTGGAAACACATTTGTGCAGCGCCGCGCTACCTGACGCCTTCAGATCCCGTGGCTGATGATGGACTGCGGATCAGCCAGTTAATTTAGGCCAGATAAAAGCCTCTCATCTCCGCTGAGGTAGATTACTGTAATAGCAGCCGTTCACATCTTTTGATCTTTTTTACTGCTGCGTTGGTTCATTTGCATGTGTCAGAAATACATCTTTATTTAGGGCGCTTATTAATGGGAACAGGAGGGATTCTAGATGCTAAAACCTGAAGTAGATTAGCACTGACCCCCCTGGATCTCGCACGCTGTTTCTACACATACATTTATCAGTATACTCTCTGTGTGTGTATATACACTATCACATTCTATAATACTGTAGATATGAACGAACACATATGCACGAGTAAGGTGCACAGACACACACTTCATGCACACAAACGGCAAATAGAAAATAACAAACTCACAAGGTGATGCTTGAACATAAACACAGTATATTTAGAGATGCAGGGAGGCAGACACATGGCTCAAAAAACACACACACACTTTAGACAAACACAAACATTCCTTCATCCCTGCCCCTCACTGACAGTATGTTGGACTCTAAGCGTTCTCTCAGGCCTCGGCCTGTCATCTTCCTGTCTCTCCCTAGCTGCTTCGCTGCGGCAGATATGGTCGATGTGGACGTGTACTTTGTCCAGATCATCCGTGAGATGAGATGAGAGGAAGTGGGAGGTATTGTTCTTCCTGTGGTGCTAAGCCCCTGGGCGATTACCCTGTCAGGAGGGAAAACTCAGCGCCAGCGCCGACTGCCACAAACCAGCGCTAAATCCCAACTGATCGCAAAAGAGGCCGATTTTACACTTTAGATTCCTCCCATCTCTTAATGCGGCCGATGAGGCAGAGGATCTTCGCCTCTCCCTCATCTTATCCGCCGCTGCTATCCTCCTCAGCTGGTGGCGTCAACCCCTAAGCTTGCGCTGCAGGGATAAGACTCAACGCCTTGTCAGGCCAGATCAATGTGATTTTACAATGCAGTCCAAGAGAGGGGCCCGTATAGCCAAGCGTGGCTAAACAACAGCACAGGGCCTATGTGCACATGCTCAAGCACTGCTCAAAAGTGACTCTTTCCACCTCCATGTATCTAGCTTGCTCAAATGAGATACCACAATCTGACAACAATCTTGTACACAAAACCTGCCAACTGCATCTCCTAAATCTGACTACCTCACACATACCTGCCCTATCTCTCTGTTTATCAGTGGGGTTGATCTCTCTGAATACCTAATTGAACTCCTCCATCGGGTTATCTTATCTGTTTTCTCAGAAACACTCCTCAGGACAGTTCTTCAAATTCCTTCGCAAGTCGTCGAAACCGTTTCTTATTTTTTTCTTTTTTCTTAGCGAGATCACCCGAGGATACGTCCCTTGAATATGACACTTTCGTGTGTGTCTGTGTGAGACAGAGGATGTTTATGTTAGAAAGGAATTAATAATTATACGCCAATTATGGGGCTGCATAATGCAATCAGTGATGTAGTTACAATTAGGCTTTCTTTAAGGCATTTTTTTTCTGTCAAAGACTGAGAAAGAAAAAATGTTGAGTTGGAAACCAGGCTCTGGGGCAGACTGAAGGAAGGTGAAATGAGAAATAACAGAGAAAATCGTTCCCCATCAGAGCATCCAGCTGCAGTACGACATCCTCCTCCCTGCCAAGTCCTATGACTGATTTCCTGTTTGGGTTTGATTATCATATAGGGCCGCGCTAGTATATCATCCCCTCCCTCTCTTCTCCTCTCCTCTCCTTTTAGTTTTACGAGTAGTTGGGAATAAAGAAGAGCGTAAATCTCTGGCAGTAATAAAGCTGCTCAGACCAATGTTCCTGCCTAATGCTGGTTCATCTCTCCCTCATCACAAATTTGAACATTTTACAAGACAAGCGCCGACTGCCTTTCACTGCTCCCACTAAGTCATCCTCAAGTGTCAGCTCTCAATCCAGGTTTAAGAGTAGTGGGAGAGCCTCAGTCTGACACAAATTCATCCTTGAGTGTTGTAGCACGAGTTGGGAACACAAATATGAATTCAGCATGAACTCACACAGCCCTACAAAGACAACTTGTTGGAAGAAGTTTGCTTCACGACTTTCTACTGAAGTTTCAGTTTTCAGTCACAGTTTGGTTATGTTTTGGCAACAAAGCTACTTGGTTTGGTTTAAGCAAAAGATCATGGTCTGGGTTAAAAAAAGACCCTTTCACAACATTAACCACGTGCAGCGGCTTTCTTGCAGAAAGCCTTGAGGGTAAACTTCTCCCATGTGCCGCTGACACACGCACACACACACACATACACATACAAACAGTTCCCTCTGCCTGACCACATTCCTGTAAAGGGCAATCATGAATCTTGGCCAGGAATCTGAGTCCTGTGCTGGTAGAGCAGCCTGTGGCAGCACTCCTTCTATCCCCAATAAAGTCATCCCTGGGTAGGCAGGAGAGCCCCACACCTCCCTGACCTCCATCCATCAGCCAGGGGGGAGTGCTTGCCTCTGCTCAGTGACTGGATCCTGAATCCATCTGCCAGCATCAACACACGCACACACGCACACACACACGCACGCACACACGCACACACACACACACACACACACACACACACACACACACACACACACACACACACACACACACACACCCACACACACACACACACCCGACTCATCAAACAGCATCTAAGGCCTACAGGTGTCAAAACATGCACTAACCATTTTAAGCACATAGCCCCCAACCATCTGATCAGTCATCTGCTAGATAAGACTGTCAAGTGGTCATCTGTTCAACTCCACGCTTATCACTCACAAATCCCTAATCTTCACAACTCGCTTACAGTAAAACAGGGCAGTTTTTCCATTGTCTCAGGAAAAATGAAGTAAGATTAGGTGAAGATGAAGATGATCACAAGACGAGCAAGTGAATTATCTCATAAAGCAAAGCTCACATGCTCCAAAAGGTGTGGATTCTTAGCCCAAGAAGCCCGAGCATGCAGAGGTACTGTCTTTTGGTTGACTCTTAAACTGTTCTCAAACATAAACTCAGGAAACTGTCCTGAAAATTGGACTCTCAGTTTGTCTTTCACATATGACGAAACACAGTAGGAGATCATCTGGGTTAGATGTGTTCACAACAGCAGTCAAATGTCCAGAACATTCAGATGTAGAGCATGAAGGAGGCCCGACACAGCGTATAAAGTCCGCTGTTGGAAATTTGTGTTATTTGTTTACAGCACATCCAACACCAGCATCGACTCTTACTACCAAAAGCTATAGAATCTCAATTTGACATGTTCATCAACATCTTGGCTCTTCTTTTTCATAGTCAGAAATGTTTATTCTTCCAGTTTTGCATCCATTGTGTGAAACGCCATTAACACAATCACTTTTCCTGCTGTATTTTCACATTTTTCGGACATTTTTCTCAGAGGTTGGCACAAAACATTCTGAATAATGTCCGGAGCAGCTGACTCTGACATTTGCATTAAAGCCCCCTCTGATAAATGTGACATGAGTGATTGTTAAGAATAAATGCAGTCCATTATTACCATCTATTGACGGGGATCTGAAACCTCAGTGTGTGCAATATGAGAGATCATACTTCATTTCAGACATGCACCTCTTTACATTTATCTGTTGGCAAATTGACATGTCAGTCTCATGTCTGACAATTAAACCTGGTCACTTTTATGTAAAAGTTCCAACAGCAGTCTTATTGAGTAGTTACGGAGTTAGTTAGTTAGTTAGTTACAAAATTTAAAAAATCTGAAATAAAATTCTGTCAGACTTTGTTCAAACGCTGCAGCAGCACAGGTTAAGAATGCAGAGCGAAAATGATAAAATATGTGTCTTATAAAAAATCCACCTTAATGATGTAATTAATAATTCATCTCTATGCACTAGGAATTATAACACCAGTTTAATAGAATAAGAAACACTAGAAAGAGCCCATTTGTAGTTGTTCTCTAGATCAGATCAGTGTAACTGTTTCCTTCACACTCGTTTTCAGACATGAACTCTGGAAAATGTCCGGAAAATTGAGTCAAGACAAGGAGTTTTCATTTCTTATACGAAGAACACAGCAGGAGATTGTCCAGGTCAGACACATTCACAACCACAGGAATATGCCCGAAACATTCAGATGAGGAGTGGCGCCTTGGTAGAGCATGCGAAAGGCAGGACATAATGTTTTAATTCCACTGCGGAGATCACATGTTCTTGTGTACAGCACAGCCCTTATCACCAAAGGCTCTTGAATCTCATTGTCTTTCAAGGTGACATCTTTGTCTCTCTTTCTTTTGGGTCACTCAGACATTTTCTTAGTGATGATGTTGTGTACTCGCTCAGTAAATTATATTACATCCTCTGGTATGTCCTCTACATGAGATTGTGCCATACCATTTCTCTGCCGCTTCACTTTAAAAACAACTTGAAAGGTCTGTTTAAAGCTCCTCAGATCTGCACTCGCTAATTTTGACATCTACCTGATGTCCTCACGACTTGCTTATATTTCATTTGACAGGCATATACCTGTGATGTGCGTTTTGTGTGTGGATTTGTGTTGTGGGTCTTGTGCACTCTTCTGTGTTTAACTCTGTATGTGTGAATTACATTGAAGCTATAATCTGATATGGTGCATCAAATGGGGACATTTATTTTTGCACTGTCCCTTTTAAATTAAAAATATAAAAATTAATCTACATATAAATTAACTGTAGCCCATTTTCCACTGGTCTAAAAAAATAACTTTTGTCTGCAATGGGAATGGATACCATTGGCATTCACTCACAGGGCAAATAACTCTGCACTTGACATGGGTTTTTATATCCAGTCTGATCAGCAGTGATGGAAGCAGGACACTCAGGTAAACGTGCTAGTTTCTTCTTATTTGTTCTGATGGTCTTGAAACTGATGGTGCACCCTTACACAAACCTGTGTATACACACTAATTTTAATGTATGAGGTATCAAGCATATCTGCAAACACACCTGATCTCTCATGACAACACGCCTGGTCACTCTGGAAAAAAAATTCAAAGGTTTTAAAAGATGCCTAGAGATCAACAAACTGCAATACCAGCTGTAAGAGGTTACACATTCACAGTTCATGCACTCACTTGGCAGAGGCTTTTATCCAACGCGACTTAACAACACTCAAGTTTCAGTACAGTAGGAGAGTTTGGTTTTGACAGCCGCCTGATAACCCCCCACAAACCCACAGCCTGACAGATATTTTCAGTGAAAAATGTTTTCCTGGAGTATAAGTTAAAAAAACAGTCAGATGGTCATTTGGCCAGTTAAAGCATGTTAGGTCAGACAAACACAGACCCTGAGGCTGCCACAATGTCAGAGGCCAAAGCCTGAGAGCCTCAGTGGTGTGTAACCCTCCCACATTAAGTAAAATACAGTGTGTAGTGTACACATCCCAGCACTGGAGTGAAATGTTTTAGTTTTTTAAAAATATGTGAGGACATAGATACATAACACACACACGTGCATGCACGCGTGCGCACACACACACACACACGTCATCACTCAGTTGATCAGAGTCCGTTTCTCCCAGGGGTGGGACTGTGGGAACCACGCTGTCACTTCCTGTGCCCGCAGGCCTCAGCCAATCGCCATCAGATAAGAGCCGCGGCTCGACCAATCAGAGCTGCTCCTCGGCTTCACATGCGGGCACAGGGAACGCGATAAGGACATAACTTGCCAGGGAAAACTTCTTGATCTCAATTGTACCCCCTTCAACCTGACCTTCTCCCCCCTTCCCACCAAAATAGTTATTTGGAGACAAGGTTTCTTTTTGTCTTTCCCCCATAATTACACTCCCTTTCATCTGCCCCCCTGTTCCCCTTGACCCCTACTCTGGGGTCAGTGGCCAGGATATCCCACTCTCCTTGGGCCAATAATGTGCCTTTTAGGGTGGATGAAGAGGGGCATTCATGCCAGGGCAGACAGGAGAGCAGCGAGGAGAGTAATCACTCCATCACACTCTGCCCCCATCTGTCCCAGCTCCTGCCCAAACACCCAAACATCTCGCCTCGCTCCGCACATCAAAGAGCTGGAGGCAGACTGCAGCCTCAGCTTTGGCTCTATGCAGCACAGAGGGCGACTGTGTCACCAAGCAGCCAGGGGAAAGAACAGTGGTGCACCAATTCAGTTGTGATCATCGTGGAAAGCCCCCCGAGATTTTTACACTCTCATCTGGTGATACAGCGAACGAGATAGCAGAAATTCAAAGAATTGAACTCACACTCCCACACATAGAAGAACACTTATTAGACGACAACACCACAAGCCCACACTGCCATCAAACAGAGCATCAATAAATTAGGTCTGGACAGCTTGAGACCTGCACAATGAGTCATTAAGGAAGTGTGTTCATCGTGGGGAATTTTCCCTCAGTTGGACCTTGGGCAGTCACACAGACCTTTCATAATTTAGCATTGTTTCTGAGCAACTATCACAGGTGGTGGTCTGGCTTATGAAAAGTGTCCCTGGACGATGTCTGAGCTACACTAACTGTGGTCAGGTTATGTCAACAATATTAAAAGTGGAGTACGTCATAGCACATGTAGAGTATGTCTGTGTATCTGCCTGGTTTTACTTTACTGTAAAATGCTGCAGGGCCTCTCTCTTGACCCTACACGGGAAGAACAATAAGCAGAGTGTGAAGCAGTATCTTTAAACATTCCTCAAAGAGAGCTGAGGAGTGACTGGAATTCTGTCAGAACCTTTGACCCTGTCAAAAGCCCTGCACCCTCACTGATAGACCAAATGTAGTGTAATACAACAGCCCTTAGATTTCACCGGTGGTGGACAGTAACTAAGTAAAATTACTCAAGTGCTGTACACATGTGGGGTACTTTACATTAGTATTGGCATTTAGGCAACTTTCTGCCTGTACTCCACAACTCAGAACAAAATATTGTACTTTTTTACATTGTTAACCATGTTTCTCCAGATGTGCTGATGAATGTTTGTGATAAACTGTTGTTGTGTTGAGAAAATAGTTAAAAAGCCTCTTGGATCAGTAAAAATGTATCTTCACAAAGCAGAAAACGCAGTTTTTCTGAGTTCATGAAGAGATGACTTTTTAGAGATAAATGATTCTCACAACTATATGATGGTCTGATAGAATATGATGCATTTCTGTTCATTGAACTATTTCAATGTTTTCAGACATGCACTGCACTCCAGATAATCTCCTGACATTCTCCAGAGGGGCTGTTCATGAGAACGCAAATGTCTGAGTGCAGCTTCGGAGTTTCTCCAGCGAGCACTCTAATAAAAATGTCCGAATTAGCCCATGTGAGAACACGGCAGGAGAGCCTCTGGATTCACTGTGAGTGAGTGGGTGTGCTGAATTTGCTTCTAACATGTGACAGACAAAAATACAAAAAAACATAAAGAATGCAAATATCTCAGGATAAAAAAACTGTGCCAAACATGCAGAAGATGGTGAGAAAGATGAACGCTAGTGTGGATGTGCGGTAAACAAAACACAAGATTTCAGCAGTGGGATTTGCATACATTCTCTAGAGTTCATGTCTGCACCACAAGTAGTTTCACTTTTCATAGTTTATGTACATTTTGCTGATAAGAGGCCTACTTCATTCCTGTTACCTAATAAAGGTTTTAACTGCAGGAGTTTACTTGTAGTGGAGTGTGGAATTAGGAATTTTACTGAAGTAAAAGATCTGAATACTTCTTCCACCACTGGATTTTAAACATGCATGCTTCATCAGCGTGGCCTTCTATAGCCATCGGCCTGCATAGACCACCACCAGTCTGCCTGCAGCCTCCCAGTCTTTTGAGTTTCACTGTGATCAATAGCTGGATTAATTACTGAAAAGGTGGAGGGGGTAGGAGGAGGAGTCGGAGAGCAAGGAGAAGGAGGAGGTCATCAGAGCCCCAGGCAGGGGAGGGCTTCAGAAGGTGGGGGTTAAGATGGTGCTGACAGGCAGGGAAAGCTGAAGGGATTTAAAAGGCGAGTGGAGGGGAGCTGGAGTTGGAGCTGTAAGAGCTGGAGAGGGAGTGTCTATACCTCCCCTCCACCCTACCCCACCCCAGGTCACCTGGCAGCACGCAGGGCGGCGGGCCGTCAGATTAGGATCTGAGAGGGGGAGATAACGAGTTTATTGCCCCCTGGACAGGGCTGGTGGAGCCAGGGAAGGAGGAGGGCAGGCCAAGCAGGCTGGGGTAGGAGGCTGAATTGTGGTGGGTGGTGGGTGTTTGTTTTAACCTGGGGAGATAGATGCAGCCAGGCAGGATCTTTATGAAAGAGAACCCCAGCAGGGCAGTAAAACACACAGGCAGCATGGTTAGAATACCACACTACACCACTCAGCCAACAGTTACAGCAGTTCATCCATCACAGCCTCGACACATACACAGACTTGCATATGTGCATGCATGCATGCAGACACACACACACACACACACACACACACACACACACACACACACACACACACACACACACACACACACACACACCATGTGCCTCTGTTACTCTGTGGGCTAGGACTTTGCAGCACAAATTGACTGTCAAGTGCTGAGTGAGTAACTGATACTGCAAATTATTATACCGGTTGCCATTTTCACCACTGTCCTAATTTTTGTGGGTTGGGTAAATTCATGTCTGAGGGCCTGTTAGGAATTCCACCTTCTCATTGATCAACACTGATGCATACTTTCATGTTATCTCCTGAGTTATTGGAAATGGGATAAGCCCGATTCTATTACAAGCAAACACAGAATAACGTATGAAATCTATATGTATTTCACACTGCTGTGATCTCTGGTCACTGAATTCTGTGCACGTAGTGGGAGCCTGTATTAGCTTTGCGTGTCTGGCCCAGGCGCTGGAAGAGAGATAAGGGGAGCGGATATGAGAAATATGAAAAATAGCGCTGTGATAGGATGATCAGTGAGAATGAGCATCACAGGCTGCGGTGACAAATGGGACAGAGAGCCAAAGAGGAGAGCAATGCAAAACGGATTCAGAGCCAAGGACAGAGTGATTTTCTCTGAGGAGTGGAATGAAGCCTACTTCCTCAGAACAAACAGGTCAATAATAACCTCCTGATATAAGTCATTCATGTATTTGTTCTATTTGATATTTTACCGTGACAAGTCATGTGTGAGGTGAAGTTTAACGCTGAAACTGAAATCCACTCAGTAGCTGTTGTTTTCCTGCACGGATTGCATTAATGTAAATTTCTAAAACATACTAAAGTTCTCAGACTAGGGCTACATCCATACTTACGACTACGTTTTCATTTGAAAACAGCGTTTTCAAACTAAAATGGCCAGTCCATCCAAACCAACACACCTGAAAACACATATCATGTGACCACTCACATACACTGGGCATGAATTGTTGCAGATTGCTCAATTAATAGCTTGTGTCTCCTGAATGTTATCAATTGTATCATTGTAAAAATGCAGAATTTAACTGCATAACAGACTTTACCATTTTCATATTTTCTTCTGGAAGGGGGTCATGTGATAGGAGCCTGATGAATCAGTGAAGGCTATGTTGTGACCACCACCATTTCCAAACATCTCAGTTTCTACCCATCCAGACTAAAATGCAGTGCAAATGGCCAGCAGCCTTTCTATAATCCCTTTTGTGGATCTAAAATTCCAGTATAGAGTGGATGCCAGGTGTATCCATAGCAGAATGAAAGTGTTTTCAAATTAAAACACAGTAGCTAGTAACAGAATATATAGTTGTAGCAACAGAAAGTCCTAATTTAACTTGTTTGACTTAATATATCTTCTCTAACAAAGATAAGATTAGATTACAGGATATTTTTTTTTGTTTTGGTTTGAGCGAACAATCTGAGCAGACAATTGAAAATGAACAGACATCCGCAGCATCAAGAGAAATAGGATGAATAGCGTGGATCCATCTCAAACACACAAACCCCCCACTTTCTCCTCAACACTCGCACACTCAAAGGGATTTTGGGGCCCTGTGGAGCGGCACGTGAGCAGCCCTCTGTCAGCTGTGTTTGCAGTAAGGCAGGCGAGGGGCGCCCTGCACCTCCGAAAGAGAGTGGCGACCCAGCGAAATGGAGGAGAAGGAGGGGTCCTCTGTGGAAAGGCCAAGGCCCGGAGAGGAGAGAAAAGAGCAGCCACAAAACAGCTTTCCTCCAGAGAGACACACAGAGACAGACACAGAGAGAGAGGGAGAAAGGGAGATCAAGGAGGGGGCTGCTGGAACAATGCCCCTTCAGCTGCAGGTGCAGTGGCTAAGACCATGTGTGTGTGTAGTGAGCACTTTCTTTTTTGTGTTAATTGAGCTGATCTGTTGTCTTTTCTTCGCTGCAAGTTTAACTCACAGCTGATTAACATGTGGCCTTTTGGAGCTCCTGTGTGTGTGTGTGTGTGTGCGCGCAGAATTACAAAATGAGCTCTGTTGCCAGTGTGAGCTGTGTAATGACACAGGCACAGGGTGTGTAGACACTGGCCAACAGCGAGTGTTAACTCGATTTGCACTTGTATGGAACGCAGAGCAATGGTTAACACATCTGAATAAAGGCTTTATGTGCTACATGTCGCACAATTGGAAGTGCACAGAGGCGTCACTCAGCCTCTGGGTTAAATAGGATACTCAGAGGATTACAGGCTTTACACATCAGAACAGTAATACAGTATCACAACCGGACATTCAGCTCACCTACTGTATTTACTACCACAGAGACATGTCGCTGAAATTACATTTAATCGCTTCAGAAACAGTTACAAGTCCACGATGCAGTGACCTCCCACTTTTCTTTTCAGATCTTAACAAATGTAAAAACTTATTTTAGGGAACAGCTATTGTGACCATAGTAGGTTAAACAAAGAACACTTTTAATATTGTTGAGTTTGACATCAAAACACTTCGGCGACTACACTTAATGAGATCCGGGGTCTTGACGCCAAGGGTCTGTCCCTGACAGCTGCCCCATGGTGAGCGATCCTGATATTCAGACCCCGCTAGAGTGGACGACCCTGTTTGGACAACTGGTTCCTATCCTACACTCACAAGGCATCACAGCAATGGGAAGACGGTCCCACAGCCCGAGGGCACTATCGAGGCTGGGCCTCAGCACTAACATGCTAGTGGAGGGGTGCCAGAGTACCACCCGCCAGCTTTGAAGGAGGTCTTCACCTGCACGGAGGAGCAGAGTTTGTGTGCGAAAACAGTGGATATATGCACGTCGGCTCACTCCTCCATACAAACATAGTGAAGGCACCTCAAAGCAAGAGCCCCAGGGCCATCGGCGGGGCGCTCAGACAGCCCCAGTAAGGCAGAAACATGTGTAAGGCCTTAAAGAAGACACTCACTTCACAGAGGAGTGTGTCCCCTGCTCCTCCCCCCGTCCCACACCTCAGCCCATCTCTTTCATAGGAGATTATTGGGAGAGAGAGAGAGAGAGAGAGAGAGAGAGAGGAGCAGAGGGTAAAGATGGGGATCCGAGATATGGAGGAGAGCGAGGGAGGAAGATGAAGACAGAAACAGAGAGATTTTGCTCTCCACCCCTCTCTGCAGATATTACTGCTTAATTAAAAGGGCAGCATGTGCTAAGTATTATTCCAGCTGAGATCTCTATCTGCAGCCTATGTAATAAGATCTTCAGCAGGCTTACAGCTAAATTTTCAAGCAAATTTCCTTTCTATTCTTTTCCTCACGGCCTATGTCTGTTTTGTGCTGTTGCTGCAATCTTTTTCGATGCCTGCGTTTTGTGTGTCTGTGTGTGTGAGCAGAGCAGGACTGTTTTGCATGTTAATTAATGTAATATTTTGTACACCACTCGGGAGCGTGTAAGTGTTCTCTTGAATGTGTTCCAATTAAGAAACATCCCTCAGGCACAAATTGGTTTGGACACACTGAAAAATGTTCCCATATTTTTACATATTTGGATGAACGTGAGGAACGTGAGCACAATGCAGAGTTTACACACTGTACGAGATGATGTTTGGTGTCTGTGTGAGTCTCACAGAGTAGTAGCCCCTTTCTTCATAACCATCATCCCTCTCCACGTCTCCATCTGCAATATAGCCCGACGATGATTCACGTCTGCTGCTAATGCTGCAAATCCAGAGAGGGTGGCTGGGTTGGGTGTCAGGCTGCCTGCTTAAAAATGTCCAAAACCTTAACAGTGCAACAGCCTTTTAAAGTAGTATTAAAAACATGTGCCTAACAATGCACAACTATTACATGCTGGAGTGCCCAATGAATTTTGCCTGTATAGAAATCACCTTCAAATCAGTTCATCGCATGAAGGAAGACGTAGAGCAGAATTGCATACACCCTACACGCACATGTACACACAGTAGGCCTGACTGCCAAGTCATTTCTGTATCATGTCTACAGGAGGGTTGGCCATGAGCCCCTTTTGCATTTTCTCCAAAAGAGTGGCTTTGGACTCACATTCAATCATCTGGTAAATTAGTTTAATCCTGCAGCAAATCTGTGCCTCTCCTGGGACAGTACCAGAGGTGTCAATCGGAGATAAGGCCTGTGTGACAATAAAGCCACCAAACCACAGGGGGGGGCGCTGGTCTTTAACTCTCCCATAGATTCAAGGTATTTGATTTATGGGAGCGGAAAGAAAAACAGCCATTTTCTTTTCCATTAAACTGTTAAAGAAAAGAAAGACATGGTGAGGTCAGGCAGGGTGATGGGCAGAAGCCCTACCTTTAACAAATGGCGTACATTTGTGTAGCGTCTGAGTGCAAAACATTTCCAGTGAAAAACACACTGATCAGGGAAAACTAATATTAAACCCTTTAATTAAAATCACTGCAATACTCCCAGAATCTGCTCAGAGCCATACACTGAGTCTTTGTAAGTGTAATAATTAGTTCATATGAGCCTTGTGGTGGTTACATCACTGACAGTAGCAAAATAATTTCAGCCCCTAATACTCACTTTCAATATTTTTGCTCTTCTACTTGTATATGATTGTGGGTTAATATTGCTTCTCTTAATAGGTGGTCAAACTTAAGCATCCAGCACAACCAGCTGGTTCAGAGATAAATGATATTTATTAAAGGCATAAACATGCAAAAGAAAAATGTCTCCCATCATATGGGGTTAAGCCTTTGTGGATCACTTCTGCCCTCTATTGACTATGACTGGGACTGCGGCTACAGAGATATGGAGTTACATGATGGAATTAAATAAGACGAGGATATTAACTTTTTCATTTTGACTGTATTGTATTGTTTGCAGTGTCAGTGTAAAATGACATTAGCTGCTCAGTTAGTAATGGGAAACTGGCAGTGTGAGCCATAATAACGACTTAAATGATTTAAATCTGTGACTAGAAAAGTGGGGAATTTCAGATTTTTTTATTGAAAATCAAACCAGCTCTAAAATTATTATTAACAGCAGATATATTTTTGTACAGATATTATTATTATTATATCATCATTAATATTATTATAAATAGCAATTCTAAAAGGTACATTACAGTAAAATTGGGAGGACTCAATTTCATTTTTTAAATTTAAGTTGTAAGAAAGAATATAGTACAAAAATGTGTGAGCTATCAGCCACCGCATTTTTGTTTCTTGTACTAAAAAATTTATTTCAATTTCTTACTTCACTGTTGCTGACCAATAAAAGCTGAAGGTGCTTACTTTCATGACACCATGTTTTTACTTTATACAAGCTCAAGTGATTCTACACGATAAAAAATACTGATTCCAATATACTCTCTGAACCTGTAAGTTTCAACAAACAGTGAGTGGAGAGCTTACATGATACAGAATGGCATTTCGGAGTGGGGGGGACCCACATGGTTTAATGTGAGTCATTTTAACATTAAAACAAGAGGAAGACAGAGGAAACAAAAAGAGCACAAGAGGAAAGGAAACTTCAAAATGCTCTTTGAGGAAAATGAGATCACAGGCTGCAATTATATAATTCTTGTCAAGTGATGGTGGCGATAGTGCAAAAGGAATGCACATATGCACACACACACACACACACACACGGAAATCCTTGTGTCACTATATTTGTGAGCACCCAAATTAGAATAATTCATTCCCTAGCCCCTCACCATCACAACTGAACACCAATCCTAAACCAAGTCCTAATCAACAGTCATGTAAACTTATGGGATCCAACATTTTGGACCCCACAAGGCTGTTAGGGCCTAATAGCTTAGTAGGGACCTGGCGGTATTCAGACCTCATGAAAATAGTGCAATCAGGCTTACACACACACACACACACACACACACACACGCACACACACACACACACACACACACACACACACACTAAACCCAAATGGGAGAATAGGCTCCTTGACTTCATTTTTATATGTTGGAAAGTTAAAGGGGTCACTTGGGGGTCAGATATGAGTGTGTGAGTGTGTGTACATGAGTGTGTCTGGCCCTGAACACTGGGCCCCTGATAAAAGCACTTCTTCCGATTTCCTCCTTTGCCTTTTGTTTTTGTCCATTTGGTCCCTCGCTTTCTAGTTATGATGAAAGTCAAAAAGCCAAGCGTTCCCAAGAGGTCCCTGATGCTGAATACAGATTTGAAGTGGGAGCATGACTGTGTGTGTTGTTCGTACAGTGTGTGTGTGCTGTATGAGTGTGCCTCAGCGTCCCGGGGTTTAAGAAACAGTCAGTCTTGACTTGTCTTCTTCACATTGACTACAACACAAGCATATGAATGCAAACATATATGATGAAAAGTCAGATGAATGGTATGATGCACTGCTGTCAAATTAATGCTCAGAGAATAAACTAGGCATTTATGCCTGGCGCTACACATCTCCACATCTCCCAGTTTACAAAACCCATTTACAAGACAGGGCAGTAACTGGGACACAAAGGTTCCAGCCTGAGCCTTCGTCATCCATCCAAACACACTCACACAAATATATATCCATATAAATGTATGTGCAAACACACACACACACACACACACACACACACACACACACACACACACACACACACACACACACACACACACACACACACACACAGAGTGGTGATGGGGCCAGGGGGTCTGCTGCTGCTAGGTTCCCAGGGTGCCTCACTGGTCTGATGGAGGCACTTTGTCTGAAGCCGGGGCAGACTACAGCAGACTCCAGAGGAGATGCCTATCAGCTACTGGCTATGCTATGGCCTGGAGGAGCGAGGGAGGGAGAGAGCCAGTGATATAAAGAGAGGGAGAGAGGGGGAGGACTACAATACAAGATGCTGAATGAAAATATAATCAACATCAGCAAAGAAATCAGAAAAAATAATGCTCACTGAAGACAGAGACAGAAAAAAAAAATATCGGTCTGAAATGTTAAAGGCCACATAAGGTTAAGATAACTCACAGGAAATAAACATTTCCTGCTCGTTGCGTGTGCCAGATATCGACAACAGCGTTTGTCTGCTACAGTCGATTCGGATAAATCCCTCAACGGCGAATCGAGTTAAAGAGCCCAACTGCTCTCCATTGACAAAACTATCCCTCTGGCATTTGACGTAGTGCAGATAGCGGTAGCAGTTGAGGCCATATGCAAGTGTTGACAGGCAGAGTGATGTATAGTGAAACTGAGGGAGAGTCAGGTCGGTGACACAGTAGAGGTCAATAGGGAGCGTGACCCCTCCAGGTGTGGGCTGCTCTCTCAGCTCTAACACTGCGGGCACACGTCCACACTTTCTTCACCCAGCTCTTTATCCTGCTGAATAATCTCTGGCAGGTTTAAAAATGAAATGCAACATACAGTTCATCTTTCACTCTGACAGGGACCCTGACAGGTATGGTAAGGTGCTGAGCAACGATAGGAACAACAAAAAGGATATAAGGACAAATGCAATTCCTTTCTGCCGCCTCTTAAATAATCTCTCTCTCTGATTACTGAGGCAGTGAAGGGTTATGGAATGGGTGGGTTAGCCAGGGTAGTGGTAGACTGATCTAATGTGTGCTGTCTGCAGCATGGCGACCTCTTAGTTACAGCGTCAAGGCATACGGTGGGATGAGAGGGGGGTGGTGTGTACTGGAGGGACTCGCACTGTGACCCAAGGATCTCCATGGCCTCTGTCAGCGGAAAATTAGATTACAACAGTCAGACCAGGGGGTGACTGAGGAGGGGGCGTCAAGAAGTCTAAATATGGAGGGATCAGTATGTCTGTAATCACTTTATACAAGTTAGATGAACAAAAAGACTTATCTTCCTCTCGCTGTCCAGATTGCCTATGTGCTGCTGGTGTCAAGCGTTATGTGTGTGTTGTGAAACCTCTCTGACACAAATCCTCTGCAGTCGCCGTACCTCTGTGGTGTCCTCTACCAGTTGGGGGGGGGGGTGTATGGTGGAGCATGAATGTTAGTGATATGTCTGAATGGGTGTTTTGGACATGGTAGCAGCCAAAACAGGCCAATTCAGATGGCTCCATTCAGACAGTAGCCATGACACAGGCTCAAATAGACACAGCGGTATATCTGTTTGGATTCGTATTCAAATGATCAACCCAAAAGGAATAGAATTTTTTTTTTCACTAAATCAAGGACAGGTACAATAAAGTTGCAGCTTATGAATATGAATCATTTTGATGTCACTTAGTGGTCCGTGACAAGACAGTGAGAAAAAGAGAAAAAGAAACGAAAAAGTCTTGTGGACAGACACTGGCAGCGACAGGGGACGAACAGCGGTGGTGATGAGCAAGGAAGGAAAAGAGTTGGGGGGGGGGGGGGGGGGTGATGGACAGAGACAGAGCAGAAAATTGAAGTACATGTAACATGACACAAATTGACAAAAGTATTTAGCTAATGATTTATTATTAAACAGAGCAGGCAGCCCTTCCCGGGCCCAATCCCCCAGCCTAGCCCAGGCCCTGGCCCTATTGTAGGGAGATGGAGAGGCAGATAAGCAGGGCTGTAATGGTAGTCAGATGGCAGGTGGGCCGGCCGAATCCGGGGTTAATCACTGCTAAGTGCTGTGGAGAGGGGAGGACATGGGGCCTGGCTGAAACACTGTATCCTGGGGGGCAATGGGAGGCCAGGTAAGTCAGCCCAGGTAACTCACCTCAGCAGCTCAGTGAGACAGCTGGACTCTCGCGCCACTTGGCTAATGGTGTTAACTCAGGAGAGTCGCCACAATGATATGCTACATCAACACACTCCCCTCCGTCTCACTCTTTCAAACCATGTTAGGCTCTTTTGTAAGTGCTCCATCCTGCCTTATTGCTCGCAGCATTTCCGAGTAACACAAGTGATTTAATCTGTCTGAGAGGAAGGAGAGAACACTGTGCAACACAGTAACAAAACAGAGGCTTGTGGGCCTTTAAATGGAACTTATCTGAGGCTAAACCAAACAACATAGTAATTTTGTAAGTTTTCCTTGCATGAAATAAAAGGCATGCATATTCAATTTTCTCCTAAAACACGATGATATCAAAGGCGTAAGGTTAGAAATTCTGCAGACAGAAAAAAAACAACACATAAACCAACACAACATAAAAATCAAAACCATTTAATTTTGTCCCTCTCTGCTTCCAATTCATTTTCACTTGGAGTGCCCCCTATAGGTGACTAACCATACTGAGTTGCATTTGCCTCCAGCGGCTTTCAGGCTACATGAAAAACACAACAAGCGGCCTCTCCTGCCACAGCATGAAATGCAGGCTGCTGTGCGTCCAAACAGCGGATGACAAACCCATAATGAAGGCAGTAATTGGAACAACATTTTCAGGTCCACTGTGCATGTCTTGCTCTGGTATCCCTGCCGCCATCAGGCCCTTCTCCCAAATCATTCCCAAACGTCCGGCAAATCAAAACAAAACACGGGGGAAGGAACACAACTTTATACAGCACTGACATCTGATGGGCCATTTCTACTGGAGACTCCAGTCTGCATGGAGGTGGGCCTTACTCAGCCCTTAACATGAAACAGGCTGCTACTCTGGGCTACATTCTGCAAGAGCCAGTGAAGGTATCGGTGCACTGTTACTCCAACACACATGAACTGTTGTGTTTGGACTGAATGAGTCTGCACTGCACGCAACCTGTCCCCTGATAATGTGAGGGGAAGAAAATGCACAAATACATGGATCTCTTTAATTTGCTATTGTAACACAAACTCCTTCATCAACACACACGCACACGCGCACACACACACACACACACACACACACACACACACACACACACACACACACACACACACACACACACACACACACACACACACACGTCCTCTCCCATCAACCATGTTGCCAATGTATTCCTCTGCCTGCTCCCATAAAATGGAGTCGTCGTAAACAACAGATGAAGTCATCTTGTTTTAGAGGGAGAAAAAACAGAGAGGTCAAGTTGAGCGGAGAGCGTTAGTTAAATCATCTGCTTGTAGTAAACAGTTGAGAGGAACATCTATCAGCCAGGCACGTGCCGCTGACAGTATAATAATAAGGTAGCGAGGGCTGGAGCGTGCACGGAAAACAGATGAAGAGACCCACTTTTCTCTGGGATAGAGACAGAGAGAGAGGAGGAAGAAAAGAGAGGACAAATAGAAAGAGGAAAGTAGCTCATCACCTTTTCCATCAGCATGGTGGGTGGTGCTGGTGTGACTGGTGTGACACTAACACTGTGGACCCTGTTCATAATCACAAGGTTACTGTTCATTGTTCACAGTGACCTGGCGGACATGAGTGACAAGGTGGGCGGCCGGGCTCGGTGCTACTGTGCGGATAATTACCTCATGACGACAAAGTGAACTTTGATGTACAGTCTCCCGCTGTAAAGCTTTAATGACCTCGGAGCCGGTATACGTGCACGTCTTGTGTATATGTTTGTGTAGACAATGCCTGTGCACATAGACACTCACGAACAATCGCGATGTGCACACTCTCTCTCTGTCGCACTTTCGTAGACGCACGCACACTTGGCTTCAGCCAGCCAGTAGGCCTGATGTCAATCAAATGGGTGTCTAATTAAAAGTAACAGGAGGAAGCTGCTGGGGACAGCAATTGCTATCAGACTCCCATTTTCATATGAATGGCCTTTTTTAATTAAACTCAACAGCTAATAAGCCTCAGTATCCAGACCATGTAGCAGTTTAACAGACAAAGAGCCACAAAGAAAACACACACGAGCAGAGAGGAGAATGGGGGCTGAGAGGTAAAGACAGAGGGATGAATAATGAAGAGTCACAGGCAGAGTGATGCATTGCCTTTGAACCTGTTGGCTCTCCTTTCTTTATGGAGGCGCTTTGCCAGTAGCTATTGTTGTCAACAAAGTTTATTTAGCGTTGATGATATTAAAGAACACACTCGCACTGTCGCCGCGAGATGGGGGAGAAATGAAAGAGAAGTGAAAGAAAGAGCGAGAAGCGCTATCTCTTTCCCAGATGAAAAGGAGAGTCTACAAACAATTTCGGCACGTGTGTGCTATTCTGTCCCACAGCTAAAGGCTAATTGTGTATTTATTTGAGTTAGGCAGACTGGATCAAACACAAACACCAATAAAACAAAACCAGCTCCCTTTATTTGAAGCAAGAAAGGAAAAACAATAACATTTTTTTACCACATAATTTGGGGATATCCTACGATCAAATTATTCACAAGTAAATGTCGCCGTAAAACCAGATCTTATTTCCATCAATTGATTTAGCAGCTATTGAAATACAAAGAAAAAAAAAGCATGACAGCATAATTCAGTGACATGAATGCGGCGCTTAGCGGCATGGTTATATGATGTTCAGACTTGTACTGCCAAGCTCTAACAATGACATTTAGCAGCTCCAAAAATTGCTTTGTTCGTGCGCCAGACATAATTAATGTGTTGATCCTCTTCTATATGAAATTAGCAAGCCACTCAAATCTGGTATTTCTGGAAAAAGAGGACAGATTTTCTTCCTCAGCATCCCTCCCTTCTCATATCAACAACGCGTCGACAAACACACCAGGTTGGCAAGATGCGCGTGGACAGAGAATGGGGCACAAAAGACTAAATAAATGGGATGTTGTGATTCCCATACTGCTAAGATTTCTCTGTGGAAGAGATTATGGCTCCGCTCCGTTCTAACAAACACGACAAATCTCCATTTTCCCAACCTTTTACAACAGATAATGGGTCTTGGATCCCTTTTCCGCACTAAATCCCAGATCATCTTCTCCTTAGCTATTCAAACCACCCAGCAGGTTGTTTCTAAAAGGGCTTGAAAGTGAGCAGGGAGATAGCCGGCTCTGGGATTCTCAAACGAGCTCTCCACGCCGCCATGACACGCGCACAACTCGCTAATTCCCCCTCTCTCTCACTTCTTCAGAAACTTTTAACATCATGACCCCAAGAAACATTTGCAAACTATAACAATAAAATTAACTTGTAATGAGCAAAATAATTGCACATCAAAAGCTGCTCGATGGCGGAGTGCTGGCTTGGAAGAAAGGGCCCAATTTATAGATTACATGGCTCATGACTAGCGAAGTTCAAAACACAGAGAAATTGGTTGTGAAGTGAGAAAAAGGGGCCCTTCCAAAACGACTCCGAAGCATTCTTTAAACTTGTGTAATGGATACGCTGCGGGCAACTGGGCGAATTTACCATGCAAAGAATCTCCATTCTGCACGCAGCACTTCAAAGGGGAAGAGGAACTGAGTTTCAGGGAGCCAGTGGGCACAGGGAGAGGGGGGAATGAACTCAGCGATGCACATTTGTCTCCCAGAGTGACAGAAATTGGCGGGGGGTGTTCAAAATGAGAGATTTAGCTGATCTAGGGCAGAGTAGCAGTTCAGTCAACACCACAGTGCTTCCTCAATCTTCAAAAACTGAGGGAAAAAATCATAATACAAAGAGAAGAAATGCTGAGAAAGTTAAAATAGGAAGACTAGACACAGGCACCTCAAAATTCAGAGGGGACTGGAAATATGTTTCTCTCCTCGGCCGAGAAGTAAAAGAGAGCAAGTTAAAGAAAGATAAAGAGAGAAAGATGATAGTGAGATAGAGGGCTGCAGACACTAGGCCAAGTTGTGTGTTATATTTTTCTCTATCGGGGAGAAGTCTTTTATGTCGTGTTGGTAGAGGAAGGGGAGCAAGAGATTACATTAGAGATGATAAAGTGACCAATGCTATGCCATGTCTTACCATCAGATACACAAGACAAAACACAGCAGATTACGCCAAAAAACACCTAAAACCCAGATACACTCTGGACTGCAATGGACAGCTGATATCACCTCTGCAGCTCAGCATACAGGGAAAATGTGCACCAAAATAAAGCTCCAAGTTTCTCTCTCCCTGTACTGTAAACAAATTAATAATCAGCCTCAAATAAAATAGTGGAATACCTGGAAGACCGTTGGACAAATGTGCGCTATTTATTTAGCCATCGTAAAAAAAAATTCAAAAGACATATTCTTGGCCACAATGTTTTGTGCTCATTTCTCACATTGCCTCCCCTTTCACCCCTCACTCATTCTGTCTCCCCTCCGTCCCTCTCAGCTTCACAAGACAGTCTCCTTCTCCTGTTCTGGAGCCTTATCTGATGGGAGCGCTGCCACTGTTTGCATAAAACACTGTTTATAAGGGGTTGCATATGTTAAAACATTAAAAGACACATTAGAGTGCATGCATGCACATACATACACATGCTGCACACAGATGTGCGCACATTGACAAGTTGAGCCGTTCTGACCTTTCTTAAACGCTTTGCAAGTGACGTGCAGTGGATTTGTTTAAATAAGGCTTCTCCTTTTGTATTATCAAGGAAACAGAGGAGAAAAAGAACACTACACACACACACACTTAAGTTCTTAGTGGCATATGCATTAATAACATGCTTGATTTAGCTTTCACTCTTAAATTTCAATGCCTTCATAGTTACTCATTTACTCATAAATTAAAATTACACTACCCGATATATAAATGTTTTGGTGATTGAGAATGTTGTTATGTTATTGCAGGAATAATGTCACCATACTATTAAAACCAGAGAAAGAAAAAATTAACTGTTGAAGCTGAATATCAATAATTTGTGGGTCAGCTTGTGAAGTCTCACAATAAACAAAACCAACATGTATATGTATAGCAATGGGGGAAGGACTGCAACTTTTTAATATTTATTCATCTTTAATGAGCAGAGCCCGACCAATGTGGATTTTTGGAGGTCGATCTTGATACTGATATTAGGGAGTAAAAAAATCCATTGCCAATTTATACAAATACACTATATATATATATATAAATATAAAATTTGATTCCTAAGATGTAAAACCGTTATGACAAAAAATATAATTGTGATTTAATATTTTACAGTTTAAACATAAACCTAATATATACAAACCTATAAATAAAAAGAAAAGACCAACTAAGTGTAGAACTTGAATATAGAAACATATTTTTGTGTAAAATATAAACATTAATGCAAATCTTGTTAGAATCAGATATGCTCATCGATTATTATTTTTTTCAATTACAACACATTACTACTCAGTCAATTAATCAGAAAGAGCTGTAGTAAGGCTTTTAGAATACATACATATTTATTTGGATAATTTTAATACCAATTTTTGGACACTTATTAGAAACAACAACTACACTCTCCATGTGATTTTCTCTTACCGAACCATTTCATTGATTTTCCTCTGCGCTGTTCAACAAATGAAAGAGCAGTCATAATTTCGGAGGCAGCAGCCTACACAAACCTTTAGTCTTCCCATCAGTCTCGCCTCATTTTCTCCATTCTTCCTGGTGAGTTGACCATTATTGTGTTCAATAAAAATTCCCCCAATTGTTTTCTCTGAAAATTAGGTTACTTCTGCAAATTTACACTAATTAACTTAACTTGCGTCAACCTCGGTCTCCAGCCATTTAAAAGGCCCCGCTGTTTGTTTAACATGCAACTTGAACTCTGCAACTTTTGTGTCAACCCTTCCTTCACCCGTTGCCTCCCCTTCTCCATCCCTCTCTATTCTTAGACAATGAAAAAGGTTCATCAATGTGGTCCAAGCAAGGGACATCATTCCCTGTTTTCGTATTAAAATTGTAAACCTAAAGCGGGTTTGATCAGAGATAAATCAATGTGGGCTTTCCATTAGTCCACGATGTTACTTCCTGAGGGAAGTTTACCTCTCAGCTCACACTCCTGCACAACAGCTCCTTGATATCCAAACTGCCAACAATGGCTCTCTATACTTTGGTCAGTCACGTCAACGTGTCTCTTCCTGTGTGGACAGAGCGCTTTAAACTAAGCAGCCGAGGAGTGCAGGTTCCCAGGAGGTTGAGGAGTGAGAGCTGTGTATAGACTGGGAAGGGTGCTGTCAACAGAGACGAGCCTTTTGCCCTGACACATGACCCGGCAACTTCCGGGTCATGTCGTGATAGCTTTCCTGAAGGTTATTCAGAGTGCCAGCGGTATTTCACATGACCCCCAACACATCACATTCCTCAGCACTAATATCACGAAGCCCTGTTCCTTTCCCTCTCTCGCTCAGACACACACACACTCACTCACACCACACTTGTCCGATCAGTCGGCTCATGACACATGCGATCATGTCAGTCCCACCACATACACAGAGTGTGTCACTTGGTGCTGTTTGATGTGTGAACATTAGACCGGGGTGGGGTTAGTGTCGACATCTGAGTCATGGGGGTTAATGGAGATGATGGCGAGTGCCGGGGTCTTTAATGCAGCGCTCTCTGTCTTTGGCCACGCGTGACTGAAGATCATGATCATTAGAGCCGAGGGTTTGCAGCTATGAGCTCATCACAGACAGATTGGTGCTCATTTGTCACATCCACGAAGAGAAATATATCATTCACTCGGGAAAAATGTCAGGTCGAGGAATACATCAGGCTGTTGTCATTATTCTGTGTTTATGGAGAAAGCTGCTTTCTCTCTTTGTAGTTGTGTGAAATGTCAGTTTCTTGAACATATGAAGAAAAAGTGAGTTTTTCACATATTGTACATATGTGTAAAATCTTCTGACATGTTATATCCATACCACCAAAGCTGTCTCAATCATGATATATAGACTACAGATGTTTTTTCTGGAAATTCAAGTAAAATAAAATGCATGTAAAATGAGCATGTAATTAGCCAATTCGCTGAATTATTTGTGAAAAGAGAAGGAACACAGAAACATCGACAAAAAAATGCTGTAAATCCATTTTGGTTTTTTTCAACAGTTGGTCAGACATTTGTATAATTTATGTCACCCTCCTATAAGGTGAAATGGACAATTCCCTCAATTTATTCAAAAATAAAATCAGTTTATCTTGAATCCAGAAAATAATCTACAGATTGATGGAATTCTTTACAGACTGACACCAAGCATAGAGAGAAAATGCATAGAGCAGTGTAGATAAAATACATAGTTAAATGTGGATAGAATTACATAAAATGTAACAAATACAATTATTAGTACATATTCAATAAAAGCAAAGAAATGTAAATTTAATAAAAGCCAAGTTTTCACAAGGATTTAAACATTAAATAAATATCTTCCTTTGTAAAAACAATATGTCTGACATCTGTCTAATCTCTGTCATCTCAAGTTATACTAGGCTACTGTGAATATCACAACAAATATAATAGTCCCAGTAAAATATATGAAGAAGACAGTGCGGCATTTTAGTTTCTATAGAGTTTATTAATTACTTTAAATTCTATGGCTTTGCTATTATATTACATTATGTGACCTTTCATTGCATGTTAATAACTATTTGTTTTCTCATACATCAATGACTCTTTCTGTCAACATGTGACCTTCATCAAAGTGCCAGATTTCTTGTTATTTCGACCACTTTGTACTTTAGTCTAATTCCAGCCAGGCAGAGAGTCTTTGAACCTCTCGGTGAACCCCGACTCGGTGCTCAACTCTCAGCGGATACACTGGGAGTTGTGTGTTGGCTCATTAGGGCAGGCTGGGGTAGGGTGGACTGAGGTCACGTGACGGGTTCCCACAGCTCAGAAACTCTGCTTCCCTAAAGCTACGACAGGAAGCAGAGTTTAGGGACAGACTAATGGACAATCATTATGCTTTCTGGCTCTGCTTGCTCTCATTTGTTCTACTAGTGTGAGAACATAGAGCCTCCAGCACCCCCGGCACTGAAAGACAGTGATATCTGCACTTTGTACATTATGCCGTACAAGTGATAGCCTATTTTCCCATTTCGTGGCTTTTATTCATTTTAATTCATCCTCTACTTGGGCCATTTCCCCAGCCGCCCTGCTCTGCTCAGTTTCCAGGTCTCTATCTCTTAATTCTCCTCCGATTAGTGGAACTGAATGAAGCACTGAGAACTGCACAGGAATAAAAAAAAAAATGCATCTGCAAAGTTTCCTCTGCATAAAAGCATCACTAAATTGTCTGTGTCTTTGAAGAAAAATATCTCATTCATTCATTTTGTACTACAACGTAATGTTTAAAATGCGTGAATATGGAGCATGAAGCAGCTGAGGCAACTAATCAAAGCACATGTTTCTTCAAACTCAAGACAACTTTTACCTCCTCTGTTCCACTTTCTTCTAAAGTTAGATAACCCAATATTGTTTGTGACAATGGGTGACAGTATTCTGTCTTCCTGTCTTCGCACCTGTCCAGTCTCAAATACATCGGCACAGATAGAAGAAAGCATAGGCAATATGGCTGCAATTGTTAAAGTATCCTTGAGAGACAGCCAAAAGAGACAGACACACCAAACTGGGCCAAAAGAGAGCCGGCTGAATGGTGTGTGGATGATGTGTGTGTATTTAGGGGGCAGCAAGGATGGGAGATGTCAACATTTTTTCTGCAGTGTGCCCATCTCCATTTGCATAATTTCCATTCCCTATGAGCAACAAAGAAAGGAACGAGATGCTCATACAAAACCCAAATTGACAAGGGAACAATGATGGTCTGAAGGGTCATTGTGAGGGGGCTAAAATTTCCTAAATCGTGGTTTAATATTTTGTCAGGCCAGTTTCAGAAAACGCTTTTTTGCCAAAGCTTAGTCAGAACACTGCTTTGTCTGATTTGATGAGCAAAATACATTTAATGTGAATAGTTTGCACATCATCAAGAAAAAAAAGAAAAACAATGGCTTTCATTTCACTTGTCAGTGTCCGTTACGTTTGTGGCTGGCCAAAAATGAGCAGCCACAGATAATGGCAAAGTGGATGGTGGACATATCAATGATTAATGTTCATCCTCCGAAAGATGAGTTTGAGATGCATCACTTACTAAAGAGTCCATGTCATATCAAAAGAACGGAAACAGTTTGCAGTCCAAAATTGAAGGCACATATGTTCATCAAGTTAAAAAGTTCGAAACTAGTCCAATATAAAAATAAAGACAATGGAGAACAGAGATGCAGATAGTTGTGACTGCAATATTTCAAGTTTTGTGAAAGGTCAGATGGTAACAGGGCACACAGCTGGCAGAGGGGCAGGTGTAGGGAGTGATACGGCTGATGTGAGGACGAATTGGGCGCAGAGCAAGGCAAAGATGGATGATGGATGGTGTTGATACAGGAGGCAGCCGCCCTGCTTTATCTACGCAGCACAAGCCAGACCTGCCGGGTTGATGGGTGGGCTGTCAGCCCTTTGTTTATGGACCACCACCCATCTCCCATCTATATGGCCCAAAAGCCTAGATCACTCAAAAATAGCTATTCACTGCTCTTTGTCTCAAAATGTGAAAAAAATAAATATTACATTAATTGTAATCATTTTTAAATGTTGATAATAGAACATGTCTCCCAGACATTTCAGTCCACAGAGGAGGAGAGACAAGAAAGAGAGGAGGGGGGAAGAAGAGACAGAGAGCAAAGGGAGGAAGTGAACCTAATCCAACCATATCCCCACGAGTTGCACGCTTCCAATTAACGACTGGTTGGTTTATCAGTCTCTGACGATGATTGCTGTTTTTAATCATTTTCTTTCTCTACACGGTTTCTCCCACTCTATCAGTTCTTCCCACTCTTATCATCTAACCCCCTCCATGCGCTGTCTCGCTTCCCTCCCCATCTCTGTTCAGAGCTGCCTCCATTTCATCACACTTCCCATTCAGCCGTACTGTCACGCTGCGTCCAACATTAGAGCCTGGTGACTGTATGTTAAATCAAAACTTCAACATGCAAGTTTAAAATCTGCCAATGGTTGTTCTCTGACCACAGAGCACCTTCCACAATAAATTATCCAACTCTATATACTATCTCAATTAAAACAACATGATGTTGGGAAACAAAATATTAAATAGCTATAGTAAGGACAGTACAGAGGTGCCTGCACTAACCAAGTGCACTGGAAGTTAGATAAAGTTTTAGTCTTTGGTTGAGGACAACTGAGGGTATGTTCGGGCCTTTTCCCCTGACTCATGCAGGTATACAGCTGTAGTCCCCTCTGGAAAAAAAAAAGAATCACCTCTTCTTTCACCTGCCTTTGTTAGTGTGTTTGTTTCAGAGACCTGAAATGTGCCTGTCACATTGATCGATCTGTCCACTTGATGTTGGGGGGGTTCACCCTCTGTTGGCACAGTAATAAATGAGTGGGGACGGGCTGCTGACGGAGCAGCCGTTATGGCTTCTTTAATTTACCTGACGCCTCACACTGACAGAGACTCATAACAAGGTGACACTGCGCTATAATGGTTACACTCAGTCACCTCTTGTCGGGTGGAGAGCGGTAGCGGGGGCAGAGGTGTATGATAAGTGTGAATTTTTGGGTTTGTGTGTGTGTGTGTGTGTGTGTGTGTGTGTGTGTGTGTGTGTGTGTGTGTGTATGGGCTCGCTGATTTGATGTTGCCTCTCCTCCTACTGGTCAAGGTGTTATTGAGAGTGGGACTGTTATCTCTTTCCATGAGGTTGCCCGCTGCTAGCAGGAGAACACCGGCCCCTCCAATCCCAGCAAGCCCGAGCGGTGTGTCCGGGTGGGTTGTTACTCGCCACCTCCTTCTGGGTGGGCTATAACTCATCTCCAGACGTTGGAAGGGGCCTTATCTCAGTATCCCTCCACAGGCCTGATCCTCGCCTGCTCTGTCTTAGGGAAAAGATTTGGCGGTGCCGCAGTATGTGAGTTATAGTTGGGGTTAAGGGGACTGAATACGCCTGTCAGTTTTTGCTGCCTTTGTAAATCTATGTCTGTCTGTGTGTTTGTGTGTGTGTGTGTGTGTATTTATACAGCATGTGTCTGCATAACTGAGATTTGTTTAACATGCAAACAAGTTGTGTGTATGCTCATCTTAATGTATCCCCACCCATGAGGTGAAACACTATTGTCATAAGTTATATCATGTGAAGGGCATCGTTACAGTTGCATCTGAGCAGCCCCCCTCCTCTATGCGCACATACACACTCCCCTCCACCCACCTACCCCATCCACGCCGCCTCTCTCTGTCATCTTGGCCTATCAATCAAAAATGTATTAAGTCCAGAGTCGGCCCGATCAAAGGCAGAATTCCTGGGAGGAGAGCAGATAAGGCCTATCTCATTAATAAGTGCTTTACCATCGTAGGGGCCCGTGCGCCTCGCCACACCCTGCCTGCCTCCCTTTGATATCTAATTATCCATCCGTTTCATTCTGTCAGAGAGGGAGGAGAAGGACGACTCACAGTGTCATTACATGCAAATACTGTTGCGTATCTGCATGTACCGGGATCTGTGCAAAGGGGCTGCACCAAAACATCATGACATGCCGCAAATCCGAATGTGCAGAGAGTGGCACATGTAAACAAATGCAAATAAGGTGTTCTTGCAAAGGGAACTGGTCCCACATTTGTACGGCACACGTCCTGAGGAGCTGTCATGCGTATACAGTGTGAGATGGAGAGAGTGATCTCTTTTAACACACTGACAACCGACTGCAGCTGAGACTCTGAGGCATCTTACAAATCAGCCTTTTACCAAAGTGCAGGAGCAATGAGGTCTGAGAAAGCTGCAGACGAATTAGATAGTAGTGGGTGAGCAAAGAAACAAGATATCAAAACGTCAAGGTAAGATATTGAGGAAAGGGGACAATTGAAGGAGAGCAAGGGTTAAGAGGATTTTTAAGAAATGCCAGGGAAAGACTGATGGACAAAAGAAGAAGAAGAAATGAAGAAGGAGGGGAGAGACAGACAGGAGAAATGAGAGAATGGGAAATGGGAGGGAGAGAAAGAACAGGGCATTCTTTTCCCTTCTCTCCTTGGTTTTCTGTAAGAGTAGCTCAGGAAGATAAGGCTAAAAGGTCCGTCAGTCTGTTATGGAACAATCCGTTCTGTGTCTCCCCCTTTTTCTCTCTCTCTCTCTCAAGATACTGCCTTTCTTTCTGTCTAATGGCACAACTCAGATTTCTAGCGATGCCTCTTGTGATATGGCTCATCTCTGGTGGCATGGTTTACTGACATCACTTGTCCAATACAATATACTCACATGCCATGAAGAGCAAACCCGCCTCCAGTCTAATGTGACAGAGAAAATTCTGCAAACACTTTTTCTTTTAAAGAACAAGCCTTCAATGTATCTAATACTCACACCAGTGTCATTTATTCATATAAAGGAGGACGATTCAAAGCGACAATAAAGGGCTGAAATTATGTCTTTTAATTTTACCGAGCTGTTCAAAACCTTGTTCCTAATCGCTCAAAGCAGAGCTCGGAGACAAACACAAACCAAGGAGGATTTAGAAGAACAAAACTGACACAAAACACAGGCCCATGTGCCTCACAAAGACTCCAAAGTCTGCCTCCCAATCCCATGTCCTCTTTAAAAAAAAAAAAAAAGAGCGAGAGACCTTCATCTCCTGGCACTCCTGTTATGAAGAGACTTTCTTCAAGAGGAGAAAGGAGGCATGTCAAAGACACGGGTCACAATGTTTACAAAGACGACTCTTAATCCAACCACAGCATCCCCCTGCTTTTATTTCCTGTTTCATGGGATTAAAATTAAATAAAATATAATAAAAAAACAAAATTAATTTATGGCTGAATAACTTATTTTTCTTGTTTTAAATGGACAGGGTTTAAAGACTGAGGGGGGAATCTACAAAGGAAGTAATTCAAGTCAAAGAAGCAAATTAGTTTCTTAGACTTTTATATTTATTTAGTGTTTTCTAAAGGAATTTCTTGATGCGACCCAGCAATTACCCCAAAAGACACAAACTCTAAGTTTTTTCTATTTAAAAGCAGCAGTCCACGTGCCAAAATCTGAAGTTAAGACACCAGTTAATCAGCACATAATCAGCTGCTCTCTCTTTTCTCTCTCCCCCTCTCTCTCTTTCACTACCTCTCTTCAGCTTTCGCTCTGTTTCTGTCTCTGACCTGTTGTGAAGCTGCCTGAGGGTTTGAATAACTGTCTGGTGCCAGGCTGCCTCACCCCAAGGCCTTGTGGGAGATGAAGAAGAGGTCAGTAGAGGTGGGGGCAGAGATTGAATGTGTGTGTGTGCGTGCGTGCGTGTGTGTGTGTGTGTGTGTGTGTGTGTGTGTGTGTGTGTGTGTGTGTGTGTGTGTGTGTGTGTAGGTGTAGGTGTAGACCCTTGGCTGACAGATAGAGAAAAAAGGCAGAGAAATGGGAAAAGTGTGTCAATGGAAAGACATGGGAATAGGTGGAAAGAGAGACGCGTGTCTTGCAGTCATGAGACCCCGGAAGGTTACACAACGGAGCTCAAACAGTAGCAGAAAATCACATGAAAAAAAGAAACCAAATTGGCTTCTTGTACAGGATATATTTGGCTCCATATTCAGGGCACTGACAGACTCACAAAAGCAGAAACAAATCTGAATCCAATTAGGATTTCATCCATACTGGGCACCTCTTCACATTAAAAGCCAAGCTATTTTCTTTTACAGCAACTGGAAAAAGTAACTATGATGAGTATTATATAACAACACACAAAAGAAAAAGACTCCCCTTTTAACAGCTGTCTGTCTTTGCTTAATATCTCGCACTTGTAGCCCTACACTGGGTGTGAGAGAACACCTCAGACCCACACGCAGATGAAAGGGAGGTCAACGTGTCGGGGTGAACCTCTTCTGGGGCTGACCAGGGCTAGAGGGGGCCACATGCCTGGGTGGCACTGCCTAACTAACCCCCCGGATGAGGGGTCTGGTTGTGATTTGGTTCAGTGGATGCTAAGACACAAGACTCTTCCTTCGTTTTCTCTTTTGGCTAACACGAGTTGGGAAGGGGTGACAGAGAGGTCAGGGGGGCTCCAGTTGACTGTGCCCTGAGGAGGAATCCTGGGGAGGGATAGCAGAGAGGTAGTTGAGAGAGGGGGTGTGTGTGTGTGTGTGTGTGTGTGTGGGGGGGGGGGGGGGGGGGGGGGGTGTGTATCCCTCAGGAGCTTAGCCCGTCCCAAATCAAAACAAACAAACAGAGTGGTCCTCTGATCTAATCTGCCTGAACTAAAGCCCTCCAAACAGTCCGCTCGAAGCAGCTACTGCACTCAACAGCGGCATGTCCCTTACAGACATTCAGAAGCACCGTAAAGACAATTACTTCATTTTACTGTATCTTTACATTGTGAGTTAACAGGTCAAACTGAATGAAACTCATTTACATGAATACAATGAAGCACTGGGGGTGAGCTGCAATACACTGACCCGAAGTTAAGCCCTGACTTCTGAAGACTGGATTAAGACACAGGACACTATTACTGTAAGCACTGAAGTAAATACATGTGTTTATATTTACTGACATCCACCCATGCCTGTGCACATTATCAGGATTATTCTAAGGCCACTGCCTGGGAAAGCCAACATGTTTGGCTCTTTGAATTCTCACCCTAAACATTCCTTCCATTTCTGTGTTTTGAGGCTTTGCTATGGTTTAGACAGTAGACTAAACTTCTCACTGGCTAGCTGTTACCCCAACACAATGCTAAACAAATTCCTCTTCCTCAGCGGCACTCCCACCAATGAGAGCGCAGCCTGCTGTCAGCTGACCAGCGAGAGAAGATGAGGGTGAGATTAGACCAATCAGGGGTCAGGCTGAGGTTATCACAACCGCTGCAAAACTAAAACAGATGGGAGGACGGAGCGCAGCGCAGCTCAACATCTACTGTTGGGACTCATATCTTCAGACCATGTATTCTCCTGCTCCACTGGACTGGAAGAATGTCAGATTTAGTTTTGGTTTTGGATTCCGGGTCGTGTTGCTTTAACAAAATAAGAGTGTGGATCAGCAAGTCCAGGGCATATGATACGACACATGATAAGATGTGTAAATCTCACACAGTGGTTAAATCCCTCTGTCTCTTAAAGAATGTGACATAGAAACAAGAAAAGATGCTAAATAAAGCCCGTTCACGTGTCACGTGTCCTGTTCTCATGCTCAAATCTTTGCCTTTCATCATTTTCACAAAGACATATAGTTTCTGCAGAATGTACAATCAAAAAAACAAACAACTTCAATTCAAAAGTAGAAGGGACCAACATCACCCTCCTCGCTGGAATGACATTATTAAGAATTATATTAAATACACAAAAGACAAGGTCTATTCTAAAACATTTATGCAGGTGTGACGTTTCATAATGTTCACAGACGTCCACATTTTCTCTAACTAACTGTAGATCTGCCTCAAACTGGCCTTCTGGGATTAAAAACAAAAACTTGCCCAGAATGGCATGTTTGCCCCAAACATCATTCCTGTCGTCTGTCAGTCTGCTCTTTCTATTTTCCCCCCACGTTTGTCTATTTTTGCATAATTGTTTGCTTGTTTTCTTCATTATCTCTCCATCTGAAATTCAACTCCCCTCTGTGGTAAACATTAGGCCCCTCGCAGTCTCTCTCTCCCTCGTTCTCCCTCCAACTCCTTGCACCTAGATGAGATGTAATTGTGATTAACAAGGCTGTGATAGGAGCACACAAGACTTTGGTCATGACGGAAAAACAAACAAACAATGCTGACAGAGATAAAATGATTGAAATATGTACGACATCTTATCACAGATGTTAATTGTTTCCGTGTGGGAGGGGAGGGCGGCTGCGGAGAGGAGCGGTTCACGTGAGGGAGGGAAAGAGGAACTTGAGAATATCCTCCCTCTGCCTTTGGCCTGCGCCTGACTTCAGAGCTAAGCCCTCTCTCAAGAGAAGGTCAACACCAGGTTCAACTTTTCACCTCAGCAGCCTGAGAGAACACACTAAATACCAAGGATTACACCACGGTGCGCTGCAATATCACCCAGCCTTCCACTGCATTTCAGAACAGACCTACACAGCACATTTCAAAACCACAAAATTCAATAATGCAGTTTCAATATAAAGTAAATGCCACAACTATGTGACTGTTGTCGCAGGGTTAGACACACTTGGTTTAGCAGAAAATATAAGTGCATCTGCTGGAAATGCAATGGCATTTAATTTGCAAATAAGTATTATTACACGTGCAACAGCTGTAATTAAAATTGTATGCATTCAATTTTTTAGTACTCGCAAAGTTTAAAAAAATTAAAGATTAAAATATGATCACACCAACTCTCAACAATAAGCAGAACACCAAAGCCAAGTGCCAATCTCATGTACTGAAGGAGCAAGTGGGCAGACAACAGTGGCAGGGAGTTGGTGACCCCTGATTTAACTTTGTGCACCATATCTAGTGCTGCAGGCCGTGTGTGTGTGTGTGTGTGTGTGTGTGTGTGTGTGTGTGTGTGTGTGTGTGTGTGTGTGTGTGTGTGTGTGTGTGTGAGGGCATGGTGATGTCTGTGCTGGTCAGGTGTAACCAAACAGACAGAAACACAGACAGGCAGGCGGCCGGCTGGCGTCAGCGGCCACACGCCTGTCACGACACACCACACGCCGTGCAGCCACATACCTCAGCGCCCACACTGCGTACACACAATGAACGCTCAGTCCCCCGCATCACGCACCAGCGGCAGCAGCAATGTGAAATATTCACACAGGGGCAGAAGGTAGAGAGACGGGCGGGGAACGGCTGGGGGGGAGACCTGGGAGGTGAAGATGGAGGGAAGGGTTCAAGAGAGCGGGGCTGAAATGACGGCGAGAGGGATGTGAAATTGTAAGTTTTGACAAACTTGAGTTGTCTCACTGCACTGCTGTTTGAGAGTAGAGGAGTCTGGGTAAAAAAAAATCATGATCTCATGAGACAGTTGTTTCATAATAAAATTTTGATTATTAAATCTGCTTTGATGAAAAAAATAGTCAATTTTCTACAAGATAAAAAGTAATTGTAATAAACAGCCAGCCCTCAGTATAATTTACAGTTACACTTAATCTAATCTATTACAAGAATCACAGCAAGAGCAGAAACAATTCACTGATAAATTGACCTATAGTAAATTAATTATCACCAATCTTAATATCTATATTATGGTTAAAGTCATGCAAAGAAAAGATCCTCACTTCTCAAGCATGAGGAGTTGCTGATCTTTTGTCATCTATTTTCACAAACTGAATTGCTGACTGTTGGCTGGACTGTGTTGGGACTGAGCTCAGAAAACTTTTTTTTCAAATTTTACGAACTAAATTATAAATACATTAATCATAGCACATCCAACAGACTATCAAAAACAATTAAACAATTAATACTTATATGCAGCACTAATCACAATTTTAGATCAGTCACTGCCTCATGCTGTTGCACAAATTTCTAAGTGAAACACAATAACACAGTAAATAACATGATGTTCCCGTGTTTTATTTCAAATGGAAACATTACAAAGATCCCTGAGAAAAATAAATAGTTGTCACTTCTAAATGTGGGACCTGAGTTTAAAGACACTGCAGATGTTATACAGCTCTCTCCCGCCCTCTGGTGGAGCAGCAGGAGACCCACATTAACTTCCTGTAAAAAGCTCCAAAACCTCCTTATTGAACATCTCAGACTGATCTGGCGTTTCATACTTTCTGTTGTTCTAAGGGATGAACACCACAGATACTACTGTCTGTCATGTGAGAAGAAGGTGCTGCAGCACTTTCTACGATCAGGGAGTGAACGGAGTACAGTGGGGCCCTCTCAAGCAACTGCCGACACCCTGAGCCGCGCACATCTGGTGTTAATCAGCAAAGCTTACACAAACACACACATACACACATGTACAAAGAGGCAGACACACACACAGGCAAACACTTCGGCAAAGATCCCCCTTAAGAAAATCCCTCTCAACTCCTGAACTTCCGACATGACTGGGGTCAACACACTTGCCCTGGATCTATTAGTACAAACGCTGCGGCCTTGTAGTAAGAAGTGGTGAGTTGTTAGAGTACAAGGACTTATCACGCACAGACAGTAAATTCTAGGCTCACTGCATAGGAGCAAATACAACACATAACCACCGATGCATACATTAACACGCATACATTTAAATGAGGGTATGAAAGGGTCCATGTTCTGAGCTCTATATAATTTAAAAGTTGGTGATTATAACATCGGTAACTGGCCTCATTCACAATAACTAAAGCAGCAGACTGACCATCCAGACAGCTAAAAAAAATTAAGCTTTGAATTTTACAGAAAGGCAGGTGACAGGGGTTCAGTTTTGACTAAAAATAAAATCTACTTGACAATAAAGATTTTCAAAATGAAAAAATGTACAAACAATAACTACACATTCTTATGGTATTCATGGACTACGAGGAAAGAGCGAGACAAAAACAAAAACACAGCGTGATTAAATTCAATCTGCAGCCTTCTGTGAAGTTAACATCTGCATCAAAATGTTCAAAAGTAATTAAGGAAAAAAAAAAGCAGCAATCCAACAATAAAAGTGGTCAAGCCATGTCTTGATCTTTTGTGGCAATTAAATGTAATTTTCTTTTCATCATTTATTTTTTCAAAATTGTCAAAATCTGTCCTGATGAGTTTGCTTGATATGTATAATTTGTTAATATTTATTATTTATTTTCAGTTTCTTGCTCTTGCAGATTTTCTCCTTCTGATTGTGGACAGCATGATGTGACCTTTAGCCTCACCTCACATATATTTTCATTTGTTCTGGTTTATTTTGGTTGTAGATGCATGGAGTTATGAAGGAATCTACATCATGGGACTATACTCTGTTTCTTATAAAAATGATGAGTGTGGAAGATGTCACAACACGAGTGAAACGAGAGGGGCACTCAGAGAACACACAACGCCCTATCTTCCACCAAGTTTCAATGAAACTGATTCTATATTTTTTGCCTCAATCCTGCTAACAGACAGACAAACAGCGATGAAAACATAACCTCATTGGCAGAGGGGAAAAGTTCAAATCTAAAAGATTTTACGTAGGAATAATCTTTTTTTAATGTATTGAGATCAAACTTTTTTTTAATTCTTTTTTAACTTTTTATTCTCTATGACAAAGATCTTATTGCTTTGCTGAGCTGACCCATCCTTCTTGTCCAACATTTTTCATTGTACCACTGACCCTGTGTTAACTTATATATGATGAATAAGAGCTGAAATAAACTAAAATAAATACAAGCCCACACAGTGCATCAAGGACACATTACAGACCAGTCAATTAAAATCCCCTGAGTTTTTATTAGCCTAAATGCTTAATTTTAAAACACATCAGCAAATGTATATTATTATTTTCATCAGAGCGATAATGACAAGGACAAATCTCTTTTGAGAAAACAATAAGCTGAATTGATTTTGTAAAGGTAAAGTAAACTGATTAATTGATTCATATCTTCATGACTGAGGATTAATTAGTTGCATACACGAGAAGTTGTCTTCGTTTTGGATTGGATTTGTAAAACAGAATCAATCCAAAGGTTTCATTCATTAAAAAAAACTGCACGGATTCTAATTAAACTCTCAGCAGCTGAAAGTACTCTAGTCTTACTGTACACAGTTGTGTGTACTTACATGTCATCATTAAGTTAGGCGAAGAATAACATACCTGTGTCCACATGTCACCTGTGTGTTCAGGTGAGGCGGGGTGCTCACCTGTCAACAAACACACGACTTACATCAGCAACACACACACACACACTGCTACACTGTGGAGTCATTACAACACAACAACACGTTCAGACTCCTGGTTTTTTATACGTGCTGCGTCTGTTGTGTTGACTTTTTCGAACATTAGCTTTAGCTAGTTTTAAACTTAGCTAGTCCTCTGACATTAATGCGAAGTTAGCTAACAAGGTAGCTTTTCACTGTTCTTTATTTAAGGTGATGTTTCACCAGAGCTGTGTTTACCGGTGTCTACATGCTGGTGGTCGCTTCTCTTGTAAACATGGAACTTAATATTTGGTGATTCATTTTAAAAAATAAAGCACACATCTCACCTTGGTGTAGCTTAATTAGCTAAATTACATTATGTTCTGCGGCTTCTTCTTTTGTTCATCTGTCCAGTGCTACAAGTCGTACTGAGCTCACTGCTGCCCCCTGTGATCAAAACAACAACCAACGTGTTTCTCTTCACACGGCCTCTTTATATAAACCACATGAAAATGTAATTTTTATGATTTACGGGAATATCTGTGTACCTCATATTTAGTTTTCCCATAAAGTTAATGTTAAATGTAAATATCAAATGTAAAACCTAAATGTCAAACATAAATCCAAATATTGAATTTTCAAACTGAATATTGGATTTACATCTTAATATTAAATCTTAATTTTTGAGTCTAAAAAATTCTAAAGTCTAAATTTAAACCTGAATTTTTATCTAAATATAAATGTTGAATCTATATCTAAATATTGAATCTAAATCCAACCATTAAATCTAGATCTAAATATCAAATCTAAATATGAATACTACACTTATATATTTTATGTTAGATCTAAATGTTGAATATAGTTGTTAAATGTTATATTAAGTCTAGCACTGATGTAATCTTTAATAAACTTGTTATGAAAAAGTAAATATCTATTAGCTATAGCTATTGCAGTAAATTTGGTTAAAAGATTGAAAAATACACACCAGCTTTTTTAAACATTTTACAGCTAAATATGCTAAAATGTTGCTGTTATTTTCAGCATGTGCCTACTTTACAATCAGCGGCCAAAATAAAACTACATTAATATAATCTGACAAACAAAGCTTCTCTCTCATCATGTGATATTAATGTTGAGGTAATTACATCATAGCTGTAGGGCTCTCCAACATGTTTTCCATACCATCTTCAAACTCACCTCACCTCTAGTGTCAGCTTTGGTTCTCAGTCATCAACTTTGGTACAGTTCAATGCAGAGGCTTGATTTTCTTTAGGGGACTTTGCAGACTGATGTACATGTCATATTTTGTAATGTCATGGGTGGTACCTGTTGTGAAACACTCTAAACATAGCACCAACTTGTCTTTAAAATCAGATACTGACATAAACAAACATTGAGTGTTGTTTTGTTTTGTAGTGAAAATCTACAATGGGAATTTTTCTATATTGAACTTTTCTATTCTTATCAACCACTTAGAGCACTTTACTGTGCCACATTCAGCCATTCATACAGCACTACTCTGTGCATACATACCACAATTTGGGGTTCAATGTTTTGCGCTTCACTTCAAAATGCAGAGTAGAATAATCAAACCAACTGACCATCTGGTTTGTGGATGACTCTCTTCACCACCTGAGCCACTGCTGCCCCTGCATGTGTAATTTGTTTTTATGTTTTTAATTTATTGTAGAGACTCCACGCTGAACTTTCGCAGAGTGTTTGACCCCATATCTGACAGAACATGACATTCCACCAGGTTTACACCCACAGTTCAAATACTTAAACTTTGACACCCGAATATGCTGAACTCACCTCGACACATCCAGTGTCTCTCTTGCAGCGACACGAGGTAAATATTTTTACAGAGAGCAATATTTATTTTATTGCCAAGACATGTTAAGAAGTTGATTTGGTACTATATTAGGTACAGTACAACTAAAGTTTTCACGACTGTATTATTGAAGCCATTACTCTGATTTGTAAGAAATGTCTGCTAAATAATGTGCAGCTATGAAGTTTAAAGTTTACTGTTAAGAGATAACTGTACAGTTATATAAAAATAACATAAATGTTGCACCGGTTGGAATCACAAATTGTCATTTTCTATTATCTATAAATAAATATGTCATTGTCCCTGTTGTTTTAATAATGGTTGTCTCTGCATGTGCATAATTGTTGAGTGATGATACGCAAGTTGTGAGAATCTGCCATTTGTCCCCAGTGCTATTCTGATTCTAATTTTAAGATTCAAACTGTCTTAAAAAGCCCTGACACAATGTAGTCTGAGGCTCTTCCATCAATCAGGCCTGCTCCTTCATTATCGACAAACCAGCAGGGAATACTTTCTCCATTCTTCACGTCCTGGCTGAAGTCCTTCTGCCAGTGTCTGTGGGGGAGAGAACACTGACAATGAGTTGTGTGTTTGTGTGTGTGTGTGTGTGTGTGTGGTCCAGGTATTACTCATGTTGTTGAGACCCAAAGCTGTTTACACAGTCACATTATAGAGACTTATTTTTCTTATGGGGACCAAAAGTCTCCATATATAAATCATTTAATTTTAAGGTCAAGACATGCTTTAAGGTTAAGGTAAAAGTTAGGTTAGGTTAGGTTTAGGTTTAGGTCTAGGTTAGGTTAGGTTAGGTTTAGATCAAGGTTAAGGTTAGATTTAAGCTAAGGTTAGGGTTGGGCAAAGAGTCCTGATGGTCAAGGTTAGAATAAGTCTCCAGGACATCAATGTAAGTGTATGTATAGGTGTGTGAATGTGTGTGTGTATTTTCACCTTGTCACATTGACTACTCGTCCCTTCACATACATGGTGGCATCTAGTTTCTCCTGGAGGTCACCTGGACGCTGGTCTGTCACCTCAAACTCAACCCCATGGTAGAACTGACCTGGACCAAAAAAAGTATTTAATATCTTTTGATTTATTTAAAGTTAAGAATAAAAGCATGAAAACATCAAATAGCTGTTGCTGACCTAGCAGGCCATTAACTGAAGCAGACATGTGGTGGCTGTCCAGTGTGTAGAAGCCCAGGTAGTCCTGCTGATCGTGGCGTCTCTTCCATTTCTTTGTGTGTTTGATGACAGTAAATTTAATGAAGTGCCTTAGCGTGACGGTCAGGCTGCAGTTCTTTGTTAACTTGAGGTCCATGCTGGAAGACATACAGAGAATATGAGTTTGATCCTATCCACTGTTAAAATGATACTCAAAGCTTGGCTCAGAGCTGGAGGAGTACTGATACCAAAAAAGGCTGAAACACCTTGTGGCACCTTGTAGTCCACAACTGATTATTCGTCCCTAGCATCTGCTAGTGGTTGCTAACATTTAGTGGTGATCCCTGACATCTGCTGGTGGTTGGCAACTTATCATCAAACTAGTGCAGAAGACCTTCAAACTTACAAGGGATTTTCACCATCTTGACTTATAAAATTAAACATAATTTAAGATCACATACTAATATTTTGCTTCTTTCTGGGATAATGATGAACGTGAGCTAATTAAGTGGATAATAAACACAACAAATAAAACCATTTTAACCTGTGGACAAAATAGCAAATATCTGTTTAAATCATTGTAAAACTTCTCATCTTAAACGTGCATGCAGTGCATGAGGTTTAGATAATATCTACTCACTTGTTTTCTTTGATAGAGGCTCTATCAGACCACAGCAGCTTGACATGTTTGCCATTGTGGAAGATGGAGATGTCCTGAGTGCTCACCTCCAGACTCACTCCCAGCTTCCGGTGGCTGATACCAAAACGCCCAAAGTAGGTGTTGGTGTTACCATTTGGAACAACATTCTTCTTGCCAATAATTTGGCCATTCACCAAAAACCCTGAAGCATAATGAAAATCTTTCATGGAATTGCTTCTTATGTTTTGTTTCTTTTTGCAGCACATGGTAAATGAGTAAGGGCGACTAACCTGATTTTGGTTCTTTGACCAGAGTGAAAATGGTTCCTGGTTTGTTGTTGATGTTGAAGCATAGAGCGTCATTTCTCTCTGGCAGCTCTATCATGAAATGAGGATCTCCGTCCACTGCACAAGCATCATCAAAGAATCATGTCATACAATCGTCAGACTTGAATATGATAGTAACAGTATTTGTCTGAACACTGTGGATCTTCCCCTGACTTTTAATACATGTAGTATGTGATAGATAATGAATAAAACGGAATAATTTAAATATTACAGGTGTCACTGTCACATTGTGTTTGGTACGGCTGGCCAATGCAATGATTTAATTTTAATTAAAAATAAACATTGATTATTTCTGTTTTTGATGAGTCAAGTATTTGTTAGAAGCTTACCATCTGAATAAGCACGAGAACTGTCAGCACGACTTGAGCCTAAGGAACCTGTTATCAAAAATAATAAAAGCACACATCACATCATCAAAGTTGTTCTACCAAAGGGAGGTCAATAAGCTGTGTCGTATAATTAAATTAAAAGAGATTTTACCATGGCGAATTGCACTTTTGCGAGATGAACTGTGGTGAGATGAACTCTGGCGAAATGAACTCTGGCGAGGTGCAGTTTGGATTAATGCATTTAGGGGAGATGCTCCTTGACGAGATGTACTGTGGTGAGATGCACCGTGGCGTCTCTCTGCTTCCTGTCGCTGGCCTGTAAAACAGTTAAAAACACAAAGTTAGTTGGAAGCCATTGCCACATTTTACTTACACATGCTGATTTAACAGGTTTCTAATAATCTAATGTGATGTAAATTGCCAAAGAATGAATATTCTGGTTTACTAGTCAGTTAAGCAGATAGCCAACTTGTCCATCCATCCATTATATATACCTCTTATCCTTTGAGGGTTAAGGGAGGGGGCTGGGGCCAATCCCAGCTAACATTGAGCTAGCAGTGGGGTACAACCTGAACAGTTTGCTAGCATATCACAGGGCCAACACACAGAGACAAACCACCATTCACACTCAGCTTCTCACTCACAGTCTAATATTAACCTGGCCCCAATCTGCTTGTCTTTGGACCGTGGGAGGAAGCCAGAGTACCTAGAGAAACCCGTGCAGAAAATGCAAACTCCACACAGAGACCCTGGCAAAACTGGAATTCAAACCAGGGACCTTCTGTGAGGCAACTGTGCAAACCACCAAACCACCGTACTGCCCCAGCCTACCTGTACTATATCAATTTATTTCTATTCCTGCAAATAAAAGAAAAAGAACTGATAATAATTAATACTGATCACATGTCCCTTACTCTCAGTCAGCTTGTCAGCAATGAGAGGGCTGTCTGGTCCGTCCTCGGTTTCAGGCTTGGTTACCACCATGGAGGTGAGAGGGGTGACAAAGCTGTACTGCAGGGACATGTTCACGACCTTAGCTTTTAAAGCATCTCTATCTTGCTGAGTACCAACGTCACTGGGAGACAGAAAAGAAAGATGGGATCAGTTGGATGTTGAATAATGACATGTGAACTCATCTCTGAGTAATCTGTTCTCCTCAATCTTGTCAATGCAGGTGCAATATAAAGCTGAACATGAACCAACCTGTTCTCCAGTAACTGCTGGATGGTGAGGTAGGCCCACAAACGCTCAGCAAAATCCCCAAAGATGTACTCCTGCTCTGGGTAGGTCACCTCCCAGTTTCCCACACTGGCATTTCCCTTAACTTGGAAGTCTTTATCAGACTGTACAAACAAGAGATTTTTCAAAAACAGATGACAAGAGAGGGGAGCAAAAGTATGACTACAGTCAAACCAGCCACTCTTCAAGACTTAAATACTAATGTCAGCATGCTTAAAAGGTTGTTTCTAGCAGTAGCAGACAAATTCATATTTTAGCCAGGTGATGAAATTTGAAGAAAATTTTAGGAAAGCAAACCTGTTGTTAAGATTATTCATGTCAACCATCCTTAAAAAATTGAGAGTACAATATGAAGATTGTCATGATTTGATCAATATACCAAAAATTCACAATGTCACTCCGAGTTTTCAATATTCAGTGTCCGTTAGAACAAGATTATTATTTGACAATAAATATCTATGAATCTTGAATTAACTTCATACCCCCTGGCCAAGCACTTCCACCAGGAAATTATCCATGTCATTGTCGCTCAGCCGACCGGACACCACGATCTCTGAGCCGTTAAACAACTGGCTGAAATGGTTTTTGGTCAAAGAGTCCACTGCATTGTCAGGATAACGCAGGTCCACTTCCAAGAGCAGAGGGCTAGAAACCTCCTCATAGAAACCCTGGAACAAAGGCATAGAGATAGAGAGATACAGATAGATCATCAAACTTGTTTTAGACATCCCCTTTTTTTGTTAATCTGTCTTTTATTGTTTTAGTCTACCTGGAGTTGAACAGCAGAATCTGAAGCTTCATATATTCTGCGGGCCAGTCCCTTGTTTTGTCTGCTCATCACATCCAGGAAGGAGTAATCCACATTATTTCCGAATCCAAGACAGAACAGAGACATCTTCCCCTGGATAGCAGCATGTACATTCTTTTGTATTTTTGTGGCGACAGACTCACCTGTATACAAGCACACACACATGCATGATATCAAATGACAAACTGTTAGCATTATATAAGCTTGTTGTAGATATAGTGACCTCTGACCTTTCAGACTAAAGTATCATCAGCTTTCAAATCAAGATAACTTACCGCTGTTTGGCATCCCATCAGTTAGTAAAAGAATCATATCCACGCTCCTCTCTGGATGTGTCTTCTCTTCTCTTTCTTTCACCAGCATGCTCACAGCCCTCAGGACGGCATCATTGATATTGGTGGCTGAGAGAGAAAATTATGTAGCAATTCCTCAATTTTAACTTTAAATGAATAGGTCAACATTTTGGGAAGTACATTTTTTGATTTGTTGGCAATGAGATTGGATGAGAAGATCAGTGCCCCTCTCATTTCTGTTCAGTAAATATGAAAATAGCATAAAACAGCATAAAGACTGGGGGGAAACAGATATTCTGGCTCTGTCCAAGACTAGAAAAATCCACCTGATGGCACTATAGACTCGAACAACATGACAGCTGCCCCAAAGTGAAGGCAAATCATTTGGGTTGCCCCCTGGTGGCTGGCTTCATTTTCGCTCATAAAACCTGTCTTCTCTATGTGTTTGGGACATAGACCAAACTAAAATGTCAAAACATACTTTAAATAAAAAGTTAGTTTCTGTCATATTAGGTTGTTCTTATCACACTGCTGTATGTTTAAATGATAATTCTTCCACTTAGTTTGGTTAAAGATAGTTATTTGCACTTTAAAAATTGACAGCTGAGAATGACTTAACAATAGATCTTGCTGCAAATATATGAAAAGCACCAGATGGCAGCACCCTTATCCAGGATATTTTTGTGTCATTTGTGTCACCCATCTTTATATACAGTTGATAGTTGGCACTCATAAAGCAACAAGACATATCTGATTTGTTTACTGTGCACAAAAACCTATATATAACAGAGAATGTTGGCTTTTTGACTGGGTATGTAAGTTCTGAGTCTCCATGGCAACTTCACATCTTTCTCCTGGGCTCACATTGTAACGATTGATAGCAGAGTGGTATCAATCTTCTCATCTAACTCTCTTTGGCCCTGAACATTTGTGAATTACTCTCTATTGAACTATGATGCATGGCCTGTACCCTACGGACACCTCTCTTCACCGTACAAATTATTTTCTTAGTGATTAAAACATATTTAGGTATTTCAGTTTTGTTTCCTCTAGTGTATTGTATATGGTTTTGTAAGAGTAAAAGGTCGGCAGAATTAAAAATCCCAAAGTCTGCGGAAAAGGGAGTTCCTCTCCCCCTGCAGAAGACACTGCTCCTGAAGCTCCTGAAACACCTCGTCAGAAGTCCGGCCCACCAGCATCATGATGTCGCATAATAATAAACCATGATGCCCCAGATTCTTTTCAAATGCAAGCCTAAGGCACTATAACAAAGTCTTTATAAGAAGGGGGGCCTTAAAGAGACAGGAGATAAAATCAAGTGTTGCAGACAGGCGCTGAAAAGAGGAACTGCAGCAATGGACAGTAGGAAAGTGATACATGTTCTGAATACTAGAGCATGTAAACATTTACAACTAATAAGCCGAATTAAAATTATGAACCTGAATATGCATAAAATATGTCTCCTTTAAATGGAAAAGACTCAAAGATTCAAACTGGATTTATATCAATTTGCATTGAACAAACCATATTGCACTAAAGTTTGTATCACTTGTTTTCCTCATACCTCCATTGTCTCTTATCTTCCTGACGTAGGCAATGGCTTTAGCCACGTTTTCCTTTGTTGCTTTGGTAAGAGAGTCCTTCCAGGTGATAATTGTGTTATCAAACACGATGAGAGCAAAGTGGTCCTCCACATGGAGGTCTTCCAGAATGGCAACCAGTGCATCCCTCGTCTGCAAAGGTTCACAGTTTAACACATGAAGAGGAACATAGATTGATGCCTGCAGTATGGAGCTTGCCTACCCCCTCCCACACACACACCTGGGCCATCTTTCTTCCACTCATTGATCCACTCCTGTCGATCACAAACACCACATTCTTTGGGACTCTTCGCAGGTCAGGGGGAGCAAAGAAGTGCACAAAGTATCCATTCACAATCTGTAGGGCAGTGAAGAATTTAATCAACACTCATGTGTGATTCTCATGTGCTGTTCTAAATACTTTTTTTGGGAGCTGACCTGAACTTCTCCCAGGCCCTCATCTCTTTTCACATCGTAGTTGATGAGGAAATCTCCATCGATTATGTTCCCCTCACATTCTGGACACACTCTCTGCTGCTCCAGTGTTGGCGAGAAAGATATGTGTGCCTGAGATACAGAGAGATTCAACTGACATTATTGTACTCATCTTTACTTAAAATTGTACTTAAAAGATCATATAATGTTTTTAGAAGAACGGAAGTGTGGAAATATTTGTAATCCTTTACCTTTGTGTCCATAACTGTTTTCTCCACCAAGGAAAGCAGGTCATTGGTGAGGAAAGTTGCTGAAGCGTGAACAAAAGTGAGGCCCTGAGGCTCGTAGATGTTTGCTACAATCTGTCTCCACACACACACACACACACACACACACACAGATCAAGAGTGGCATATAAGTATCATTAATGCGCTTACAAATGAAGCAGCTTCTCTTTTGCCATATTTTGTTAATTAGAAAGATAGGATAGAAAGTAGAACCTGAAAGTCCTGCACTGGATGTTTCGGTTTAACTCGTGTCACGATCTCGTACTGGCCCAGTTTCCTCTGAAGGAGCTCCTCATAGGTCAGAATAAAAACCACGTCATTATTGGCTGCGATGTTGACAGACACTGAAAACACCTCCATCTTTCTCCCAGAGGCCCTGAAATAAAACACAGTGCACATAATTCACAGCTTCTGATGTTACAATGTGTTTTTAATACTGGGTTTATGCATATTCAACTCTGACTGACTCACTTGACCAGTCCAGCAGTCTGTCCAGAGGAAACAGCCTTCTCATACTGTTTCTTGGCTTTCTCTTTCTCCTTCACCTGCCCGACATACACCTGACCTTCGATCTCCCTAAAAGACAAAATGAAACGTGTCAAACCCAGAGAAACTTGTAGCTCATGTTTAAAGTCCTGAGGTTTGAACTGACATGCTGAAGTTGGTGATGAAGGCCGTCTTGGGCAGCTCCACCTCAAAGAAGATTTCCTGCGAGGAGTTTGCTTTGTTCAGAGCCTTGGAGGTCATGACCGTGTGGGCGAAACGAGACGTCACCGTGCAGTCCACGGTGACACTGTACACCTCCACCATCTGAGAGAATGAAGGGAGGTGTAATTTTGGCATGGTTGTCAAGTTTTTTTTTGCAAGGCATCAGCATCAGTAAGTCATAAACACTATGATTACAGCAAATAGGCAAGACTAGTTATCTTACCTAATTTGTCCCTAATAGAAATGTTTCACGTCATGAAGCAGGAACTGACAATTACTTGTGATGCAGATGGGAATAAAATACAGATGGAGAAATCTCTTCCAGCCTTTTTATTGTCACGTGAAGCATAGAGGAAATAAAAGCATGCCAATGGACACAGGGGAGGGGAGAGCGGAACAAGTGGCATCTGGAACTAATGTGGTTTATGGGAAATGTGGACTTCATTTCGCAACTGGTTACAATACTAAACAATACCACTACTGTGAGAGAAGCTACCAGTCATCTTGGTCTCATGTTTATTCAATTATCATATTCAGATTTGAATATGATACATGAACAAATGTAAAAGCTTTGTTGTTAGTCAGACCCCCGTCCCGATTTTACGTCAATGTAAAAATGAGTTCCTTACGTTTGCAGAGTTTGTGCTTCTTCTCTATAGAGAAAAAAAAGACAAATTGAATTTCTTAATTAACATTGCACGCTTTGAGTTTTGCAGAAAGGCATGAATAGAAAGAAAGAAAAAAAGAAACACAGAAAGAAACATTAGTAAAATGGTATTTTAAACTGTTGTAAGTATTTAAATTTAATACCTTTATTGACCTGGTTTCCATAGTTTCCTGGGTCTCCTGGAACAGAGCATAGAGTTGCTTTGATGTGCACCAAATTAGACGTCACTATAGACATTTACCTTATAGTTAACCATTGGTGGCAGCCTGACATGAAAAATGCAAATGTGTCAAACATTCAACATTTCTTCAGTCGAACAGTCATTTCCTATGTGTTTCCCAAAATGTCAGCTGAATGTCAAATAAACGGGTTCATCCAGAATATTAAGGAAGCTTTGTTGCAACATGCCGAGAAGCAAGAATCAGACAGATGACGTTAAACAAGTGTGGGAAAAGAACCTTGGGTGTTAAGGTCACACACACAAAGACAGACCTGCAGAAAGGGAAGATTATGACTAAAATCTGTGCTCCACACAATTTAGTTCAGTTCAACCTTTTGGACGTGACGGCCCCTTTGTGCCCTTTTTCAGCTGGGAGTATGATGCACTAGATTTCTAGAGCTTTTACATGTGGCATACTTAATGTGTTCTGTGGAGGTGGGCGAACGAGGTGCAACACCCGCTTGCTCTGATGCACAGATGAGGTCACTGAAGAAAGGCTGTTGTGCTGAAGGGCGACCATGTTGACAGACGAATATATGTGCATGTAGGGGTCATGTTTACCATCACAGGTCATCTGCTTTATAAGGTTCAGTGTGTCAGTTTTAGTGGCATCTATTGGTGAAGGTGCATACTGCAGCCAACTGAGTATCCCTCCTACAATCTCCTCTTAACAGTGTTGAGGAAAACCTAAAGGCCTTCAGATAATGTCAAAACATGAAAGGTTGACTCTAAAACCAGTGTTTGGTTTGTCCAGTCATGTAGAAATATGTTATATTCTTCCTCTCTGATGTAGATATAGATGACTCCTTCTGAGGCAACAAGAACACAACAATTTGTATTTTCACATTATACAGGTTATACAGTGATGAAAACACATTTTTTATCATTACTGCTGACAGTTCCCCTTACTTCTACACACTGGACCTTTAAAAGCATGAACAGAGATGTCTTCAGTCAATCCATGCAGGAGTGTGATATCACTTTATATATACTTTTTGTCTTGGTTTTCTATGAAAATTCTATCTGCAGCAAATTTTACTATTTAACTAGATGTTATACAAATGTGTGCACGCATTTATGAAAATATAAAGGAAAGGCATGGAAAAGGTGTGTATATCATTTTGGCCATCTGACAAAGAGCTCAAACCTACACTCTTGTCCAGATTGTGATCAAATTGTACCAGATCTCACAGGTGGTGACATGCAACTAGAAGATCACTGTTAATGCACACAAGCCTTTATATATTTAAATTGAGGCCAATAAAGTATTGGAGGGAAAATATTCAAACTGCACATCATTCGAATGGTCACTATTCTGATGCTTAAACTTCTTGAATCTTGCAGTAAAGATTCAACATGGATCTAGGACCAGATGCTTGACATTGACAGCGACAAACTCAAGAACAGCACATCAATCTATCAAACTGTTGTTTTAGTCTGATGAGGATTTTCATGAAGCTTCATTGTCCCTACAGGTAGAAAGTCAAATCACCTGCAAACAGCATTTTCTGCATAGATAATTGGCTTAAAATGCCTCCCACATCACAGATTTTTAACTCTTTTCAAATGCTTTTTTAGGCTATCAATTCTCTCATGTTCCTGCAGATGACTGGGTCACTGCTGCTTTAGCATGTTTTTTATTTGATTTTCTGTGGCACTCCTCTGATTTTCTGCATGGCCTTGGTAATTATGCCTGCTGCACAGATCTTCCATTTGTTACTTTCTGCTGCAAACAAAAGGCTGCAAGCACAGCTAAGCAAATTGCTTCCTGCATGCCAGAGGATTCTGTTTGGGAAAGTTGTAGCTCTTACAGCTACAAATACATGCTTTCATAAACAGCGCTATACTCATCGCCAAAAAATCATCTGAAGTAGAAAATAACAAATCAGACATTTGTATATAAGCAGTTGCTGCACACATCACTTTTGTAAATACCTGTGTCAGAGCATCGCTCCTGGAAACAAGCAGAGCTCCCTGGGCCTTAGCTGGAAGGCAGATGCAGACGCAAACCCACAGCAGCAGCACTCTCCACAACACAGTCATGCCTGGGAAACAGAAGTGCCTCTCCCCCAGCATGGCTGAGAACAAGTGTGGAAGGAATCCGAGGCATGTGGGGATCAAGCCTTCCAGTAAGAGTTGTACTCCGCCCACACTGTGCAGGAGGAGGGACCCTCCGTGTCCAAAACTCTTGTTTGCAGCATGTTTATGTGAATAGGCGTGCGTAGTTTCTCATAAATGACGTGCATGTGTGTGTATGTTTTTGTGTTATGCTTAGCCAGTCCCAACTTGCCCATTGGTGTACATGCATTTACTTCACGCACAATATTGTGGTTAGGTGGGAAAAGTTCCCTTAGCCAAACAATAATCAAATTCATTTGGATAGGATTTTTTTTTTATTGAATGTTAAACCACGAAGAAACATTTCAATTAGTCACCACAGAGAAAAGATTTATTAAGTACAATGTTGTTTGGTGGACTTTACATGAACTGTACTTAACCTTTTCATCAAAGTTTCCCTGCATGGAAACAGATTAGATCCCATTACTTTAAAACAGAAGATTAATCAATGGAAATGTAGCTTTAGTCCATGTTTTAGAGCATGATGAAGAACATATAGAACATTCCATGTATTCCTTTACAAATGAGCCTGTCTCCCAGTGCTTGTTACAGTTTTGGGATTCTCTTACTTTCCATTCTTATAGTTGTAGAAGATCAAACTCATAACACCTGTTTGTCTTTGAGTATATGACTGTGCAGGTTCTGCTATTTTCATATTTATTTTATCACTGTGATTGGTTCTGTGTTTGACACTGATGTGTGACCTGCATTTAAGCGGTTTTGAAAAGTCCTGACACGATGTAGTCTGTTGCATCTCCGTCGATGAGGCCTGTTCCGTTTGTGTGAATGAACCAGCAGGGAACATTTTCTCCATCCTTCACATTGCTCCTGAAGTCTCTCTGCCAGCCTCTGTGGACCAAGGCAGAATCGTCATGTAGACCAAGCGATATTTACAAAGCAAGGGCCAGTTATTAATTTTTGGACACACATTGCATTCAAACTCTGCCAGGCTGAGGTGGGACGCTTATCTTAGACATGTACCTGGTCACGTTGAGCTCCTGTCCCTTCACGAACATGGTGGCGTCTGGTTTCTCTGGGACTTCTCCTGGACGCAGGTCACTCACCTCATATTCAATCCCGTGGTAGAACTGACCTGGAGGACAAGCAGACATTTACAGGTAATATTTTTTAATATTAATTTCAATTATGTTATTCATTTTGTCTGCTATAAAGAGACACCGCTGTAAATTTTGGAATTACTAAATACTGCTATAAACATTAAACCATGCAGTCTAATTCCTAGTAAGGCCTCATCCATACTACGTTTTCGCTTGAAACTAAAAGGATCCCTGACCACATAAGCATCTTGGCCTAATTACGTTTGCAATTGATCATCCACGTTGCTTTCTACAGCTGAGGCTCATGCCAGTTGTTGAAGGGAATCATGTGATTCGTGCCTGACAAATCAGTGAAGGCTACATCATGATTGAAAAGACCCAATCAGCAAACATTTGTGAGTGTCCATACTAAAACATGGCCAGCAGCGTTTCCAAACGTCTCTGTTTCAATATCTCTGATATTCGTGTGAATGGCAGGTGTATCCGAAGCAGAGTTGATGCATTTTAATGAAAGTGTAGCATTATGGATGTAGCATATGAGCGCCACATTGTACCTAGCAGGCCGTGAACAGCAGGGGAGAGGAGATGACTGTCCAGGGTGTAGAAACCCAAGTAGTCCTGATGGTACGGATGCTTCTCCCACACTTTGTGCAGTAGGATCACAAACTTCACTGAATCTTTTAGAGTTACTGTTAGGCTGCGATCCTTCGTCACAAGAAGATCCACGCTGGAAGAGAAAGAAGAGGAGTTCATTCTGAGCTTGGACTTCACATCTCATATTACCCATGTAGAGCGATGGTTCTTTGGGCTAAGCATGCGATGGTGCAGCCACTCACTTGGGTCCTTTAAGAGAGCCTGTGTCAGACCACAGCAGCTTCACCCATTTGCCATCCTGGAACACTGAGATCTCATGAGTGCTGACCTCCAGCCTCACCCCCAGAGTGTGGTGGATGATGCCAAACCGCCAGAAATAGGTGTTCATTTTACCATCGGGGGGCATTTTCTTGTCCCCAATTGTCTGGCCATTGACCAAAATACCTGAAGAAACAATTCAGTCACTCACTACAGCATATGATTGAATGAGAAAAGATTTGCATTGTATTCAATACTGGTCTTGGGCTGACCTGACTCTGGGTCTCTAACCAGTGTGAAAATGGTTCCTGGTTTGTCATTGATGTTAAAGCACAGAGCGTCATCTCTGTCTGGCAGCTCTATCATGAAATGAGGATCTCCATCCACTGCAAGTGATACCAGAGTACAATTACAGTAATGATTATGATTTCATTCATTTAACGCAAACAGGATTGGTTTAATATAGTGATGATGTCAAACAGTCATGCTGTGAGGCAGTACTGAAGAGAAAGCTGTGCTTTGAGCTAAATGCTAATACCAGCAGCAGGCTATGCTCACAATAGCGATGCTAAAATGTTAACCTTTAGCATTAAATGTTTACCATTAGAGGATAAAGTCGGATTCATTGTCAGAAGATTTTAACCTGCCTGTGGCACTAATTGAAAAGAGGATCCAAAAGTCATCAATGTCTTGAAGGACTGACTGAGCAACTGACCGATGGTGCCACAGACATCCAGGTTGATGAAAATGACCAAAATACCAAAACCGAGGCCCATGGCTTACCAAAATATGTAGGAGCAGGGGACATGTGGTAATGAGAGCTTGGATAGCGAAGTACTAGATAGAGGAATAATAAAAAAAAGTTAAAAGAATACAGTGAAATTATTTAAACATATACATCTTTTTTCTTTTGGCTACAAGACAAAAAAACTTTACTGTCTTACCATTTCTGTCTGCCTGTTGTCTTTGCTCTGTCAAAAAAACAACAACTAATTAATACCTTCTACAGTTCAAGCTGGAGCACCATAGCCTTTACTGGTTAGTTAAATGAATAACATGTTAAAAAAAATATGAATTCAATGGCCAGTGATGCCAGTGAACGTATTACAGTAAATTTTGGTCTGCATCACTCTTTAAAGCCTTTCCTTTTCCCTTTACCCTCAGTCAGCTTGTCAGCAATGAGAGGGCTCTCAGTTCCGTCCTCGGTTTCAGGCTTGGTGACAACCATGGAAGTGAGAGGAGTGACAAAGCTGTATTGTAGAGACAAGTCCAATGCCCTTGCTGTAGCATTGACTTTCTCCTCTGGTGTTCCAGTTTTGCTGCAGGAAGAAAAAAACAATGTTGACAAAATGACACTGGCATTCAGAAAACTATAAAATAATCTATATATGAATATTACAAGCTTATTTAAGGGCTGACAGAAAATGGAATTTTTAGATAAATTGATTATTACCATTTCACCAAATCAGACAAATACAGACATACACAGGGTCTGATCTCCATCAAGGCAATAACATTCATAGAATTATTTCCTTTTTAGCAATTTGTCTTAAAAGCACATTTGTTTTGTTGCTGTAATGCTTTGTACTGAGTTTTATTTTGACAAATTGTGATCTTGAGTTGAATACAATGAGAGTGACAGTTTATTGTAGAAGTGTTGCTGCTCTGAAAAATTACCCCAGGACAAATAGCCCATTCCAAACAGATATGTTGAGAACAGGCTCTGTGCTAATTAGATCAATGGAAATGATTTTCAAGCTAGAGCAACTCAGATCAACTAAAATGACTCAAACTAACCTCTTGTCCAGTAATTGCTGGATGGTCAGATAGGCCCACAGGCGCTCTGTGAAATCCCCAAAGATGTACTCCTCATCTGGATAAACAACATTCCAGTTCTGAGCACTGGCCTGGCCCTGCGCTTCGTAGTTTCTCTCAAGCTACAGGGAAGACGAAACAGGAAGAAATGCAAGTGATTAGAGAAATAATCAACAAGTTTCCTTTTCATCTAATTGTCTCCAAATTTCAGCCATTTCCCTCTCCTCACCCCCTCGCCGAAAACCTCCACCATGAAGTTGTCCAGGTTGTTGTCTGTCAGCCGACCAGCCACCACAATCTCTGAGCCATTAAACAGCTGGCTGAAGTGGTTGGTCGTCAAAAGGTCTACTGCATTGTCAGGATAACGCAGGTCCACCTCCATGAGCAGAGGGCTTGAAACTTCATCGTAGAAACCCTGAAATTGTTGCAAACACACATTGTTTTAGATGTATTTGTACAAAATGTGCTAATTAAACTGCTGTTATTATTTTTTATTGTATTATAATCTGCCAAGGAGCTTATGTATTTGCTTCTGTTTATTTGTTTATTTGTTTCTTTGTTCGTTCATTAGCAAGATTACATAAAACCTACAGAAGGCAGTTTCATGAAACTTGATGGAGGGATGATGAAAGAAGTACCCATTAAAGTTTTGACATGTCCGAGGGGTTAATACAGAATTTTTTGTTTTACTTTTTTTAACATTGCGAGACATTTTGACCGATTCCCTGAATAACTGAGGATCTTGATGAAAAAAAACTCAAGCATATTGTGGGAACTTTATATATGGTTTGTAAACTGCGTAATCTGTATATATATATACATACATACATACATACACACTATGTATATACAGTATTGTATTACGTTTTATTATTTGTCTTATGTAGAGCTCTATCTCATATATTCTTATGCATTGGTATTTAAATAGATTTTATTCCCCCCAAAAAAAATTTCAGTTTCTTTTCTTACTTTAAACTGTACTTTATATTTCGTTTATAACATTGCCCTGACTTCTGAGCTAACCTCTCCTCTTGTCCAACACTTTTCATTATTCCATTGACCTTGTGTTGACAATAAAACTTGAACTTTGGATTTTTTTCTGTACAGTAACAAATAGGGCAACAAACCTGTAACAACCATCAATATGTAGCTAAGGTAATGTTGGTTATCAGCAGCAGTTTAAATATATCTTCAATACTTTTAGGACTGTGTCTGAACGAACATGACGGTGATGTGGAATTCAAGGGGTGAGCCATTCCAGTTTAAATTCAAAATCACAAAAAAATATTTGCTCAGAATTGTATTCATAGTCTGATTCCTCCACCTGGAGTTGAACGGCTGCATCTGAAGCTTCATATATTCTGCGGGCCATTCCTTTGTTTTGTTTGCCCATCACATCCAGGAAGGAATAATCCACATCATCGCCAAACCCAAGACAGAACAATGACATTTTTCCTCCGATGGCAGAAAGCATATTCTTTTGGATCTGCTCGAGATTTGTTTCTCCTTCAAAGCCAGAGATACAACATGCACAGATTTAATGCTAAACCTTAAGAAAATTGATCAAAAGTGCAATCACACAAATATATCCAACAGTATGTGCACACCCAACATGCTCACCAGAATTTGGCATTCCATCAGTCAGTAAAATAATCATATCACTACTCCTTTCAGAGAGCCTCTTCTCTCTCCTGTCTGTGACCAGCATGTTCACAGCTCTCAACACTGCTCCATCGATATCAGTCACTAGAAGGAAAACACAAACAGTCAAGTGTCTCGTATCAGGATACATTTCTATCATTGTAGAAATAAAGACGATCAAAGAGATCAAAGTGCCACTTGTTATTCTCTTAACTGCCAGATTCTCTTATTCTCCTCACGTAGCCCATGCCGGCTTCAATATTTTCCTTTGTTGCTTTGCTAAGTGAGTCCCTCCAGGTATGCATACTGTCATCAAACTGTACCAAAGCAAAGTGGTCGTCCTCGTGAAGGTCTTTGAGGATTTCAAGCATTGCCTCTCGTGTCTACAAAGGATTACAAGATCAGAGGTCACACTGTGTGCATGTGCACGTCAATACATCTGAACTACATTAAAATATAAATATATACTCTCACTTGAGCAATCTTTCTCCCACTCATTGATCCGCTCCTGTCGATCACAAACACCACATTCTTTTGGAGTCTGGTCAGGTCAGGTGGAGAGAAGAAGTGCACAAAGTATCCATTCACAATCTGAAGGGAAGATGATCATGATTTACATGAACGAATGACACAAATTAATCACAGATTCATCAATATTTTTTAAATGTGTGCAGCAGATACTGAGTTTAGTGACAGCTGACCTTAATGTCCCCGATGCCCTTTGGTCTGTTTACATCATATTTGATGACAAAATCTCCATCGATGAGTGTTCCATCACAACCTGGACATTTTCTCTGCTGCTCCACAGTTGGTGAGAATGAGATGTGTGCCTGATAAAGGGATAAACACACTGAGCTCAGCTTGTTCTTTATTATTCTCAGGCCAGAAATGCTGGTGCATTGAAGAAAAGGAAGTGAAACCTGAATCATTTTGAATTTTGGAGGGCTACTGTATCACACACCTTTTTGTCTGTGACCGTTTTGTCCACCAGGGGGAGCAAGTCATTGGAAAGGAAGGTTGCATGGGCATCAACAAACGTAATACCCTGAGGCTCGTAGATATTTGTCACAATCTGTCTCCTCACACAAACAGACACAACATCATTTGTGAGACAAACTTTCATTTAGGATCAATTAAATCAGGTGGAAATAGAATCATGAGCATAGATGCACCTGAAAGTCCTGGACCACGGTCTTGGGTTTAATTCGTGTTAAAATCTCATACTGGCTCATTTTCCTCTGAAGGAGCTCCTCATAGGTCAGAGTGAAGGTCACATTATTATTGGCTGCGATGTTGACAGACACTGAAAACTTCTCCATCTTTCTCCCAGAGGCCCTGAAATAAAACACAGTTGTAAGTGACAGCTGCAGATGTTGCTTTGAATGTGTATTTTGTGTTTGTAATACTGGGTTTATGCATATTCAACCTTGACTGACTCACTTGACCAGTCCAGCAGTCTGTCCAGAGGAAACAGCCTTCTCATACTGTTTCTTGGCTTTCTCTTTCTCCTTCACCTGCCCGACATACACCTGACCTTCGATCTCCCTTTTGAAGAGACGCAGAGATGGAGAGCAGCATGATGCAACTTAAGGAAAGTAAATAAACTGGATCATTCTAATAAAAATATGCTTTGGAGCACAACTGTAAAAGTAAACAGGGAGAATGATGGTGTCATAAACAGACAGGTAATAAATGCTGGAGTGTGAAGAGATTGGAAATAAGAGTGTGCAAGGACTGACATGCTGAAGTTGGTGATGAAGGCCGTCTTGGGCAGCTCCACCTCAAAGAAGATTTCCTGCGAGGAGTTTGCTTTGTTCAGAGCCTTGGAGGTCATGACCGTGTGGGCGAAACGAGACAACACTGTGCAGTCCACGGTGACACTGTACACCTCCACCTGAGGCAGAAAGAAAGGATGAGATGGAAAGACAGAAACTCATGAAAATGAGAAGCTTGTGTTCAGGGTTCAATATTAATAAATATGGAATCAACAGGCAACCAGCGCTCAGTAGTAGTCAGTGGGGGTGGGGCAGTGTGCCTTCAGTCTGTGGACCAAGTTGAACATTTCTTCTTTTGCATCCTTGGATAAACTACAGCAGTGATCAGAAACGGTGTCAAACCGATGACTTGTTATTTATCTTTCACCATATTGGAGTGAGACAGATGGACCTGCTGATCTCCGTCATGGCAACAACATCCATATATTCCACATTCTCTTTAACAATTTGTCTAAAAACGAACAAGCGCAATGATTGTTTTGTTGCTGCAATGCTTTATATCAAGCAGAATTACGAAACTTTGATTTAGAACATCACGCACATGAACAGTAAAAAAAGAAAATGCAGTTAGATTTGATGAAAAACATCAACTATAGAATCTTCAGCATAGACTGTTCATTAAAAGCTCTGCACACAATGTCCAGCCCATACCAAACAGACATGTTTAAATGGGCACTGCACTTGTATTTAGGCTTTCTGTCCAGTGAATTACTGTAATATCAGATATTTTCACTTTTATAATTACTTGAAACAGTTTGCCCCTGCTTTTTTCACAGCGGGGTCCAGCCCATGCTGACTTGCCCTGACTGGTGCCAAAAAAAGTATCTTAAAAGACAGAAGACATGATGTCACTGGTTCCACTTTGGGAGTGTTCGGATGAGGCAGTTCAGCAGGGACATATGGATATATGGAAAAAAAAGTCAGTTCAGTTATTCCCAGTTCATTTTTATCCAATCTCTTTTAGAACCTACCTGCATCCTGTGTGTATTCTCATTGCTTTCTTCAGGAAGTTGCTCTACCTACCTGTTACTCTACAGTCTTAATTTAATTTGTTAAGCCTCAAGCAACTAGCTTCAAACAAAAAGCTTTTTCAGTTGACAATCTGGCTACTAATGGTATTTAAATTATTCTTCTCCTTCCTATTGTGTGTTTCTGACGATCTGGCAGGTAAGATGATCCCCTCACATTATTAAAGAAAAACATTATTTTCTTACCGTGGCTTCACTTGTACTTCTTTTCTGTTAAGAAAAAACCCAAAAAGGAAATCATTTTCTTTTCAGATTTGAAAAAATCTAAATTTAAAATCAAATAAAACTGTCAATTTCAACTAAGACTGCTGCTTTATGCCCCACATGCATTTTCTGTTAACTGTACCTCTTTAAAAAAAGTTGATTTATGTTAACTTTTCATGCAATTATGATGTTCCAAACACTGTTTTAATATTGTTTATCAAGGGAAAAAACTTAATACACATGACATAGCGTGTAACTGACTGTCTAACAAATACCTGCAGTGATCTGGCAGCCCCTCCCATCTCCTGAAATACAAATAAAGCTCAATTATTGAACAAAAAAACACATTTTGTTAAAAAACATGTGTCTCACATGTACAAATAAAGAGCAGAGATAGCTCATGGGAGACAGTGATAATAAATCTAAACAGGTTTAAAAATGCAAACTCTGGTAGAGCAAAGCTTGAGTCAAAGTATTTGAGAGGAAGTCGGACCTGGCTCAATCAGGAGCTATACTGATAAAAAAATTTAACTTCCAACATAAATGTGACTTCAAATTAAAGTCATAGTAAAAGAAGGTGTGTGTGTGTGTGTGTGTGTGTGTGTGTGTGTGTGTGAGGTCACCTGTGTCGCTTCATGGTCTCCAGAGATGACCAGAGCCCCCTGGGTCAGGCTGGACGGCCAGAGGCAGCCCCACAACAGCAGCAGTCGAACACCCAGCAGTCCAGACATGACCAAACTGAACACTGGTTGACTTCACTGCTCAGAAAACAGCTCTCTGTCCAGGGGGATGGGCGGTGTGTGTGTGTGCGTGTGACTGTGTGTGTGTGTGTTTTTGTTTGTGTGCGTGTGTGTGGGTGTATATGTGTATATATGTGTGTGTGACTGTGTGTGTGTGTGTGTGTGTGTGTGTGTGTGTGTGTGTGTGTGTGTGTGTGAGAGTGTGTGTGGGTGTATATGTCTGTGTCTGTGTGTGTGTGTGTGTGTGTGTGTGTGTGTGTGTGTGTGTGTGTGTGTGTGTGTGTGTGTGTTTTTCTCCTGCACTATTGACAACCAGAAACAGACCTGAGCTCAGTGGTCAGAAGGCCCTGAGTTAGAAGTGCTGCTGCTTGCAAAATTGTGAAAGAAATGTCTGTGCTCAATCTGCAGTGTGCGACTGTTCATGACCAACCTGCAGAGCCTCAACATAAAGAACAATGTTAGTGTCTAAATGGATTTAAGGTCAATATGAAGCATTTATTCCATCAGTTACTGTGATGTTTGGTTGCTCATGTCAGAATGTCTTTTGGAGTTATTTTAAGTGTATTTTACATGTGTGTTTCTGAATAAAACACTATTTGTTCATCCATTCATCAACATCAGTTAGGTTTGTTCTAACCCTAATCTGGCGTTAGGTCAATGCGTTCTTCCTCTTCCTTTCACCCTTTCACTGAATGTCTTGTGCTGCTTCACTTGATGTGTGGGTGTTTACATCATTTCCCAGCGGGAGCGAACAGTCGGCAGCTGTCTGAAACCAGAAAGACTCTCTTGTATGTTTTTTTTAATGCAACTACTGAAAAAAGTAAGGTTTAGATTTGACCAGCAGGTAGCACGTAGATGAATGTGTTATAGAGGGCTAATTACATAACTGGACTACAAGGTGCCTTTTGCAGTAAATGTGTTTCTCACATCATGGATTATCAACACATGTTGATTTGGGCTGCACTATGAACCTTGTGAACAAACACAGGTGGGAGTGCACTCTGCACATCTGATGAGTCATTGTCCACAGTAGGTTAAAGGATTCAGAAATCAATAATGTGCAATGTTTTGCAGACTTGAATATGATATCAAACCTTTGGGGTCTGCACCACGAATTTCATAACTCAGCTGAAACGTAAAACACACTGAACCTTTAAAACTATATGAAGATGAGGCCTTAAGACAGTTCAGTGGTGCATGAAGTAATTAAGACATTTGCAGAAATAACAAGCTGGGTTGATAATGAAATCTTGTTTGCAAGATCTATAACACTTCTGTATAAAAGGGTAACATTAGTATTGATTAGGAGTTGTGTCTTGGCCACCTGGTGACTGTAAAGGTTAAAGCTAGTTTTCCACTGTGCACTTCTTCAGGAGAACTGCAGAGTCCAGTGATGATAGAGATCACATGTGTTACAACCAATGACCCCTGTCACATACATGTAGTCATGTAATGCACTGTTAAAACAAGAAAGACTCTTCATTGCAGCTTAAACATTATTGCAATAGTAATCAAAAACGTATCAAAAATAATCATATGTTGACAAAAGATTGAATTTATTAATTAAAGTTTAAAATTACAAGATGAACAATAACACAGTGAATTCAGATACATCCAGTATGGAGAGCTACTGTTGTACATATATGAATGAGACGGTGGTAGATAATCAAATAAACACTTTCTTCTATAAATTCAAAACACCTGAAAACATTAAATCCCAAATCATCTTGAGCTCTGACTTTTATTACAATAAGTCGTCAGGTCTATTGCGTGCCATTTATATTGTATACGAGTGCAAACAGAAGCTATGTGCTTTTTGGAGCTATTGGAGTAAGTGACAAAAGACCTGAGGTAACCTGCCATGATTACTCTTTACTGCATTTAGTCATTTCAAGCCCCAAATATAATTTACTACAAACAAACTATGATAATAAAAAACATTATATTTTAATATAAGGGGAAAATATTTAAGAAGGAAGTGGTCGAGTAAAAGCAGAAATAATAGGTAAATATATATATTTTTAAAAGCTAAGTCTCTACTGATATATCAATGATGCAATCAATCCAAAGCATGAGCCACTTTAATCAAAATCTGATGTCTGATGCACTGTTCAAACAACAAAGTACAGTCACTGCTTACATAGCAACAAAGTCAACACACTCCCACAGCATTAAGCAACTATCTCTAAAACCATGATCTCTACTAAAATGTGATAAAACCCTCTGTTTTTAATCCATATCATCAAACACTTAAAGACTGTCGTGTATGTTTTCCACAGCTCTCTCTCTCTTCTGTCCTGCAGTTTCTACTTGCTGAACACACTGGCTCCTGGAGCTTTGGCAGCAGTAGGCTTGTCCAGGGCCGTCTCCGTCCCTGACCTCACACCACTGAACACAGACGGAGCCACTTTGCCCATACGCTCTGAACATGGAAAGAGACACAGACACTCATGTTACTGTCAGTTTACTGAATTAAAGTATTCAACCCTAGTGCACCAATTTAAAAACAGTGTATCTGGAGATGTTAGACGACAAAAACATCTGCGAAACAAAGTTGTTAGAAATATTTATAAACTTTTACTTAGTTGCATTTTTTAACAATCATCAGTCCTGATCATAATGACCAAATATTAATTCATTTGCAGGCTTTAAAGATACATTTTGTAATATTTAGGTGAAAGGGATCTATTGGCAGAAATGTAATATAAAACAATCCTGGTGTGTTTCATCTAAATTGTACTAATTGTTTTCTTAACCCTAGATTGGGATTTACATTTAAATAAGTTATATTAACATCTAGAGTGGGTCCTCTCTACAGAGCCCACCATGTTTTTTACGGTAGCCCAAACGGGACAAACTTAACCTTTTGAGTTTTTATAACTGAAGGTACCACAGGTTCTCCTTCGTTTAGAAAGGGGAGGGTGAGGTGAGGGGTATTCAGCTGCAACATGCAACCTCACCACTAGATGTCTATACTGTGTCCGTACACATTATATTTGGGTTATTCTAACAACTTAAGTTTTGCAGATTTCATTCTTTCTTATTGAGCTGTTTGGGTTACTGGGTTCATTATTTATCTCAGTAGCAATAATCCCACAACATTACTGTGCACCTGCAGATTTAGGTTTAGTGTAAATACATCATTGTTTAATAATCATTCATAGCACTAATGATTATTTCACTTTTATATTTTCATGTGAAGCTGCAGCTGCATGTCCCTCTGCCAAGGGGTTCATTAGTTCCTACCTGCCATTGTTTAGAGGGGGACAGGTTTGAATGTAACAGGGGAGAGCCACGTGGTGGTTGGCGTGTTGATTCAATGACGACGGAAGAAGTATAAAGAACAGAGAACTGCGTATGAAGAGAAGTCACAAACCGCCTGTCAGCCACGAACCAGAGGAGCAGGTTCGAGAAATATTTCTATTTTACAGCGTTCAACCGTCCCTGGTGGTCTAGTGGTTAGGATTCGGCGCTCTCACCGCCGCGGCCCGGGTTCGATTCCCGGTCAGGGAACTAGTTTTTTCTCAGCACGTCTGTGACTTGTTTAAAATTTGAACCTCTTCAAACTGTAGAATGTGAGTTCCTCAGACTAAAGTAAACAGATCTGCAGTGGGAAGTATCTTGTGATAGATACATTATGATTCACTAATACATACACAAGTCTGACAAAATAGTGGAACACAGAAATAAATCATTACCTCATAAGTATTATTTGAATATAAAAACAGATAGATATTGAAGTGAAAGAAGAGATAGCATACAAATACAAATAAATGCATGAACATGTAAGTAGATAATCAATTGGGAAATAATCTACAGTTATTAACTTCCGTATTTCTACATTTCATCCATAAAGACACTTGGAACTGGGCACAGCATGAAGCTTCAGTCCAGTAGAAGGAGAACAAAATTAAAGTACAAAGTACAAAGAGATTAGAGCTAAATCTGGTCATTCAGGTAAAGCAGTACTCTCAATTTATTTACTCTATTTATATATTTCTAATACTTTACTGGTATGTATGCTTATTTATTTATATATCCTCTTCAATGTATCTATTGAGTAAATCTATGTTTTTAGAGTCAACATCTGACCCCGTGTTGTGTTTTTACATGTCGCTGGTAAGAGGCTGTGCTCACCACACTCCATCATGACCTCATAGGTCTTACTCTTGACCTCGCCCTTCAGTCCCAGTTTACTGCGGGCTCCTTTCAGGTCCTCCTCCTTCATAGGGGGACGCTTCTTCTTCTTCACCTCGCCTGGCTGGTGTTTGGAAAAGAAAGAAGATTATGAATGTTAAAGGTGGAAATAAAAGACACAAAATCATGGTATTGTTGATATCTGGGGTAATGTCTAAGATTTAGTTAAGTAATCTGTAACTTACCTGTGACATGGTGAGTGAATTTGTTGTATTAATCCAACAGGCGGCCTCTCCAGTGTGACACTGTCGCTGCTGTTTTTCAACTGTGTGTCTTTGTCTCCCAACATGCCTGCCATCATATATATATATAGTCCTGGTCCAGACCCAGTGAGTCAGTCAGAGCAGCTGCCCACTGCCCTGCCTGTTGTCAGTGTGTATTATTAGGTGTGACGTGAGGGATGCTTACGGCTGGAACGGGTCTCCCATCTTTTACGATAAAGTTCCAGGCCGACAGCTGATATTCAGGAAACAGGTGGCACAGTTTCTCACTGCTTAAATCCAGAGCAAACTAAATCCCCCTGCAGGTGAAGTAATAAATATAATATCACTTAGAGCATTTATTCTGTTAAATGTATAAATCACATTATTTTCTAGGTTTATCCAATGTACATTGTGATTGTGACACTCAATTCTCAATGTTATTTTGTTTGTATTATCTAGGGATTTTTTTACTAATTGGATTCTCATAATGAGAAGTTTTAATTTTAGGCTGAAACAAGTAAGCAAACATATCAGGAAACAACAGTCAGGGAAGTTGGACTGAGGTGTTGACTCCATTTCAAATGAAAGACCCACTGACTCACACACTCAGTGACTAACTCATTCCTCCTGTATGTGATTCTCTCTACTGAATCTTGTCAGAATTACCATAATACAACAGTATAGTATTGTACAGCACTTTATTGTTTAACTAAAACTTATATAGCCTAAATAGGGTATTAATAAAGTATTAATAAACTAGGATCCTTTTGGGTTTATTGCAATACTATCAGCAGAGGGTGGGTATTTTTTGTTTGATTTAATAACTTATATTCATGTGTATTAACCACACATAGCTTTGATTTCATACATATACATAAATCATTGACAAACTGAACAAAAGAAAATGTCTCACGTAGGAAATGAATTAGAAAGGAATAAAGATGAATTAATAAATGGGTCTGTCTCTCTAACCTTAAATATTATAATACAACCTGCAGTTGAGGCTCCACAAGTGGCTCCTACACCAACTCAGTGTTACTAGGGATGAAGGGAAAACAAAAACAACAAAGACAACATATGATATAGTTGTGTGAGGCAGGGAATGAGATCACAGCGTGACCTGTGACAGTGCGACATGGAAACTTAAGAGTGTCTTTAAGTGGAGCCGATGAGTCAGGATGTAGTGGATTATCATGACTCCACCCACTAACTGTGCGCCTGTGTCTTTTCTTAAGCTTTTGTAAGAAGCTATTAGAAGTTCTAGTTGGATCTATTTCTGGAGACACAGCCATGACTGTAGGTTCAGTTATAACCAGACCTCTTCTAAAATCTGCTGCTCCATCTAGTGGTAAACCACGAAACAATGCCCACAGTTCTCAGTCATAAGCTGCAACTGGAGACAGTTGTTTCACTGCTTGTTTTGATTTAATTTTGTGAAGTGTCCAATAGTGGTACCGTCCTCCCTGGTCGTCTGGTGGTCATTCCGGGTTGCTTGGATTTGGTTCTCGGTCAGGCAACACTTTCTGGTTTACTAAAACAATACGAGATTCACATTAGAACACAAATCAAACATTTGGCTCAACATGGTTTATCACACCCTTTATTGAAAAAGCAGTTATAATGATAATTTACCTCCACCTCTTGCCTTTATACTCATCCACTTGTTTCACTTTGCAAAATATTAAAAGTCCTTTGTCGTGGTTTAGTTAACATAACTGCTGCAAGATGCTGTAGCGTCAGTCATGTAAAATGGAAACTCATTTATTCCTTAGCAACAGGCCAAACACATCATATTGAAATCATCACCAGCAACATAGTCATCATAGATCGCAGTCACAGTTTATCACACTCTCTCTTAATGAGAAGTAGCACTCACACATGCATCCACCAGGCCAGTGCATACAGGTATACTATGTATATATATATACTGACACACACACACACACGCGCGCGCGCACGCACAGAAAAACTAAAAATCCACCCACGCGCACCGTATCTCTAGTCTGCCTGGTCGACAGTCACTTAACAGTTTAGAGGTCTATGCATGTCACATTCTTTACATCAGAGCCTGCTGAATGCTGCTTGATGCCTGATGATCTGGAGCTCTGGATAAAACAGTCAAAGAAATCTAACAAACAGGCACTCAGGCACATTATTGTAACAAAAAACAAATCACACCAAACACAAAAGGAAAGGTGAAAGCTAGAATAAATGGGAAACTGTGCAAGAAATTGTTCCCATATCTACTCTTCCCATCAAAGTAAAGGAATGAAGAACACTTTTGGAACAAGCATAGTCACCTTTTTGGCCCGAAAATAACACCAACAAAAACATATATAAAAACCCAACCAGTCAAAATGAGACGAAATGTGTTCCAAGACAGAGAACACGCAGTCAGAGCAAGTCAGTAAAGGGTCAAACAAAGGGCAGTCTCGTGTCCACAAACAATACTGACTGAGCTGACATGTTGCACTGTGGTACCTGCAGTCCTGTAGGTGTAACAGTTGAAAGGACTTTACGAGATAAAAACGGAAGGTTGCTGCAACATGAATGTGCTCCCTTTGACATGAGTAACATTACACATGAAGTTTACAGTAGTACAGTGTGGAATTGTGCTCAGAAGTGTTAGTCACGTCAGTAATGATTCAAACACTCAATCTAATCAGACACACACACACACACGTTCTTCTGTCTTTGTGAGGACCCCCACTGACATAATGCATTCTCTAGCCCTTCCCTACCCATCCCAACTAAAAGCCTAAACATCATTGTAACCATTAAACATTAAATAATCCTAATCGTTAAAAGTCTTAACCCTCAAAACTGTGCAGGCCAGACAAAATGTCCTGACTTCCCCACGCAAACATACATACACACACGCACGTTTAACATGAGAAAACAAAAGCACAACGTTTATATGGAATCTACATCAGGGATACAATCAGTTTAGAGAACTTGTTAGAGTATTAGATATAATCAACAGTTTTGTTTGCATTTTTGGGTCTGGTCCACCCATTTGTCCAACCATTATAATCCTGGACCACTGCATCACCATGCCACCAAGGTCCACACAGTATTATACCAGTGTTACCCTTTTCATACTTCACTCACATTTCCGGTTTAACAATTTAACAAGGGTTCATGATGGAGCTGTCTTCCCAAAGTGAATTTAGATGCAAAAAAAGAAATCTCCCGGTGGGTTGAATTGAATCCCAGGTTAGACAGTGTTTATGCAGGAATTCTTCAGGAGTCAACAGTGAAGTGAATTCAATAAAAGTATTTTCTTCTGTCATCAGTGGGCATCCTGCGTTTGAAAAGAGGTCGATATCAGATTCTGTGGAGGTACTGGGAACGTATGTTGATCTGTGTGGTGAAGAGCCCCCGGAGGACATTTGATCAAAGCAGTTTAGCCAGGCACAGGTCAAACAGGGATCCCCATGCGAAGCTTCTTCTTCTTCACTGTCTTCAGGCCAGTTATCCGACGAACATCATCCTCGTCTGACTCATCCATTTCATCATCTGCTGAGAAAAGGATCTAAGAAACAGGAAAGAGAAGCCTCAGAAGTGAACGGCGTACTGGGAGACAGGTATATGATAACATCATGAAGGCCTGCTTAAAGGTTCAGTGTAAATATAAAGTATTTAAATATAAAGGGTCCATTCTAGGGTAAAGAAAAAAACAATTCATACAGTGTTGATGATCTCACACTTTTGAAAACATCACAAGGATTATTTTATATTACATTTCTGCTAATAGATCCCTTTCACTTGAATCGTACACACTGCACCTTTAAGTCTTCCATGATTGAATACATACCCTCCCACACACACACCTTTGCAATAGTCTGGGTGGAGAGTTTGTCACAGTTCAAAAACATTTTCACCATATATGAATTTATTTTGTGGTCAATGACACAGTATCATCATTGACCAAAACATATTCATTTTTCCTCATTTCTTTTAAATTAATTATAAATTATTATAAATAACTCCACTCTGAGCGGCTCTCACTGTAACTAATAACCACTCATCACTAGTTATCAGGACCTGATCAGTACATGAAGTAACTCAGTGTTTGTTTGATTCCAGAGTTTATGAGAGTCATTTAAACATCATGAAAAATGACTCGTCAACATGTTGTGCTCAGTTCGACATGAGACGAAACACTCAGTCAGGACTCAGTGATAAAATGACCGGAGCGACACGCAGACATGATCAGACACCATGGATTAATAACTCAACACATGATGGTAAGTTTGTTATTAAATCATCCCAATAAATAATGAACTATGAACTCGTTGTTTTTAAGTGTGAACTGACTAAACACTGCAAACAGCAACTACTGAAGGCAGAAGAAGTAGTCATTTCTCGTCCTCCATAATTATTCAGCTGCGTGCAGTACAAACGTCATTCACACAAATTGAGACGAGAAAACTGAAACGAGCCAGCCAGGAGTCGAACCTAGAATCTTCTGATCCGTAGTCAGACGCGTTATCCATTGCGCCACTGGCCCGCTGTGTGCTGCTTAACCAATACATCTGTTCCAGCACAGCTCTGCCCATCCCCCACAGCTCTGCAGCATGCTCTCTTAGGCCCACTGCTGCCACATGTAGGAAGTCAAAGAAACCGTGAAGCTGGTTTTTGTCTGCACAACTTTAACCTTCACATGTTAAAAAGGTTTGTTATTCAGAATTCCATTTCTAGAAATGTATTAACCATGTGGAGAAAATACAACTATGGTTTATAACAGAATCAACATCTTATTCAAATATTGAGAACCTGTTTCAGAAAGTCATTCAAAACAACACTTGGATATTTTTAGATACAAGTTGTCTTGCAACATGTTGAACACGGGCGTCCACTTCCCACCATGTGAACAAATGAGACCCAAACAACTGATGTAAAATACACCATTCAAGGACAGTGTGGCAATTTACAAGGACTCTCGTCTCGTACAACATTTAGCTGGTGTCTGTCTGCTGTAGCCACTTTAGACCAGCATGGGACAACAGGTTAAAACTGTGTTAGGTGATCTGAATGGGTCAATACAAATGGCAGGTTATGAAACTAAACCAGGACTCAAACTCTAGAATGTTCTGATCCATAATCAGACACGTTAACCATTGGACCACATGTCTGAGACCAGCCACTGGATGTGCCGATGCATGCCCTCTCAAGGCGGCTGCTTCTACATGAAGGAGGTCGAACACACCATGAAGGTTTGGCATTCAGATGCTAAAATAGTTTCTAATTTGGCATCACATTTCTATTTGTGATCTAAAACCGTCCTAACCATTGGCCCACTGACAAAATAACTCAACAAAATACAGCTAGCAAGAATCATCCATCAGAAATAAATACAACACAACACTTGAGAAATGCGCCTCAATACAGTGGTGCCGCCAAGGGGGGGGCAAGGTGTGGCCACCCTGATAAAGTAAAAGCTGTATCAGATAATTGGTACGGAATAAATTAACTGTTGTAGTTTTAGTGAATTCCAGGTATTTATACCATATCTGATGATTTCTATTGCATGATACTTTCATGTGGCTTCTCCGATAGCAACTTGCATGTTAGACGTGCAGTTAGACTTACCTCTGACTCCGAGTCATCATGGGACAGAGCTCGTCTGTAGCGCACCTTACTGTTCCCCCGACAGTCCTCCTCTCTCTCCTCTAGCTTTGCTTTTGTCCTGTGCTTCTTCATTAGAAAATTATCTACCACCCAGAACATGAGGGCCTAAAGGAAGACAGAAGACATTTGTGAATGATGTTTCCCCTGGTGGAAAAAAACCCCTAGATTTTTTAATATTGATACACACACAAGGCACTATAATTTGAATGGACAAACAGACATGATGTCAGTTATGAATTAGGAAATTGCACAAGACACATGTGGTGCTAGTGGTGGTGGAAAACACATTGGAACATCGGGCTTACGTTGACGAAGAACGGAACGATGAGCATAACGATGGCCAGTTCCAGGTCAGGATTCTGTATGGGGTTGAGGAGAGCCAGCTGCGACACACATAAACAAGCACGCATGTAAGCATACACAGCAACATAGACAGCACATGCAGCCTTTCAACATTCAAAAATTACAGAAGAGACAGACTATCTGTTTCAATGGAAGGAGAGAACATTGGAGCAAACAGTACAACTTAAACAATTTAATACAAACTTGTGAAGGCCTCTGCACTTAAGGCTACATACATATGGACTTGAAACGATTTACTTCTTTAGTCACCTGAAATGGCAAGTACTGCTGTAGTGTACTTGACCATAAACACAGTTGTTGTATTTCAGTGGTACACTACACTGCTCCGGACGGGATGTAACACCACAATAACTGTCAGCTGTCAAAAGACATAAAATAAAAAAATAAAAAAACACTGCAGCACAGAAATATGCCCCTGGATTCTAGGATTCAGTGGCCCAGGTTTGATTTAGGGTCAGGTAACACCTTATTCTCTTTCAATACACTAGACTGTAAAGCTGCTTTAAGACGTGCACTAAATTCTGCAGATTCCTCTGGAGGAGGTGCTTGTTTGAACGAATGCAAATGTCTGAGTGAGAGGCGCTGCAGTTTCTGCAGACTTTCTTCACCTGGTCTCTTAGTATGAAGTCTGTAGAATGTAGGGGGGGGATGATTACGCTACATACACGTAACCAACGCAAAAATGAAACAACTAAAAGAAAACAAATATCTTCCGGTGAAAAAACAGTGTCATACAAGAAGAAGACAGACAAAGATGTTTAGAGAGTTTGTGGCGATAAGAGCCGACACTGGTGTTGTATAGAAAATCATGATCTCTGCCGGAAAAACTCTGTAGCGTATTGTCCAGATTTTACCTGTAGGTCATGTCTGAAAAGTGATTTTATGAGTATAAACCATAGGTATAAACAGACACAATGACCTGCATCTTTACCAGCCCAACCCAAGCCAAATATTTTTAAGTGAAGAATCCAGACAAGAGCTTTCAAAGCAGCGTGCTAAGTGAAAGGCAGGGCTGCTCCATGTAACTTGTAATGAAATGTCTCATTACAGTCTAAATCACTGTTTCACAGGCCTTTTTCAGAGCTGAAATCCTGTTTCATTATACAGCTGCATGCAGTGCATTTTTTCACTCAGCATCTCCTGGCTCTGCTCTCTCTCTCCCACTTATTCAGCGACAGGCAAGGAAATTTAAGTAAATGAAAGTAAATCAGTCATTTGGATAAACATGTGAAACGAGAAAACTGAAACGAGCCAGCCAGGAGTCGAACCTAGAATCTTCTGATCCGTAGTCAGACGCGTTATCCATTGCGCCACTGGCCCGCTGTGCATAGCTCCCTCCACTGAAAGCAATAGATTTGTTCCAGCACAGCTCTGCCCATCCCCCACAGCTCTGCAGCCGGCTGAGAGCATGCTCTCTTAGGCCCACTGCTGCCACATGTAGGAAGTCAAACAAACCGTGAAGCTGGCTTTTGTCTGCACTGCTTTAATCTTCAGATGTTAAAAAGGTTTGTTATACAGGATTCCATTTCTATTTTAACAGATACAGACTAAGAGGCAGAGCAGTTGTCACTGGTGGACTAGGGGATTCTAGGATTTGGTGGCCTGGCTTTTATTTCCAGTCAGGGGACATCTAATTCTCTTAGTCTCTTTTTCACTACACTAGTATAAACAGACACTATAAAACCTGGTGCAATGATCTGCATCTTTAGCAGCCTAACACAAAAGCTGCCAAATGTTTTCAAGTAAAGAATCCAGACGAGAGCTTTCAAAGCAGCGTGCTAAGTGAAAGACAGGGCTGCTCCATGCAACTTGTAGAGCTATGTCTCATGTACAGTCTAAATTGCAGGTCAATGATAGATTTGGAGAGTGCTGCTCCCCCTTTAAATATTCAGTTCATCTCTACTTGGAAGAAAATTATAGCTTGTCTAATAATTTGTCTTTATTCTGACCTTTTTCCACTGGGGAATGAGGAGGACCAGCATGATGAGGACTTTCTCAAACATCATGATGAGGATATAGAGGATGCACTGGCCCAACCACGCTGTGCACTGCACTGGCTCTCCTACACACACACGCACACAGAGAAAATAGAGATACATCAGATTATTGTCCACAGTTGTAACTAGATTTCACTGCTTGAGTGTACAAAGTGTATTTGAGGGAAGAAAGCGCTGTAGTAAGAAGTGACACAGCAACATCACATTATTAAGGATAGCTACTGCCCTCCATTGGACATTTCAGGCTCTTTGGGAAAACACTCCACCACTCAAGACACATGGTCCTCACCATATTCTCCAAAACGCAGAGACTCCCACTGCCTCCACTCTACTACAGCACTGACAGCTCTCACCCCAGCATAGATCAGCAACATGCCCAGAGATGCATCTAACAGGAAGTTAATGAGGTATCTAGGAGAAAAAGAAAAGTGAATGGAATCTGCATCTGTAGTTTGACACATTATGTCTACAAGATTGAATAGTCATCATTTTAACAGGTTCTGGGTGATGTACGAGTAACATGTAGAATCAGAAAGCTCTATAGTCGAACACAGGATTGACTCACAGTGAGCAAGGATCCTCCTCTGTGAGGTCTGACAAGTAGACATTAGCAAAGTGAATGAACAACATTCCTATGGCCTGTTTGGAGGTATCCAGGAACCTGCAGAGACACAGTACAGTTCATTTGTTTCCATTTAATGTCTTCACTCCCAGAAATGAATTTAAGCTGGCTCAGCTGCCTTACCAGATCCTCCAGGGTCTCCTCTCACGTTTTGGCTCCCGGAAGCGTTTCACTGTGAATTGAAGACATATGAACTACAGATCACACCCACAAACACAGAGGTGCACAGAATCAATCAAACAGATTACTAATTTTCATTTGAATCAAGTTACGACTCCTTTGAGCTGTCAAATGCATTATTTTTGAGCAGAGTAACACACAAGCAGGATACAAAGTGAGATATGAAAAAGTATCAGGCATCAGGCACTCTCTGTCTCAACTCAGCTCAAATAGCTGCTGTTCATTTTTCTGTAGGCTAGAGGAGAAACTTTGATATCTCACTTTGTGGCCTGCTTGTGTGATTGAGTTACTGCTCAAAAAGGATGCATCAGCCTTTATTTTCGAATGTATTGATGCTTTGTTGTAGCACAATGAGAAGTGGGCAAGGGCAATATGTTGTCTAGTGGCTAAAAACTGAACAAATATAATGTACAGAAACAGAAGCGATTCACATGCTGTCCTTATTTTCACCTCACAGCTAAATAAACAAGAACATGTTTATTTCAAGATTCCCCAAAAGGGGAAGTGAATCACAAACGGTCATCAAGCATGAGCATGCTAAAAGACAAAGTATCAATAAAGTTATGAAGATTAAGAATCCAAAATAGATTAGATAAGACCTTGTGTGTGTTACATTGCCTGGAAGTGATTTCCAGTATGCTGCTGTGTGTTAGCACTGCTCTCCAGGTAACAGTAACAAACTCTGAGAGAACTGAGTGTAGAAAAGGAGTCTGAGAGGATAAATGTAAGAAGGCTCATCAGTATAAGCAGTGAAATGTCCAACACAAATAATGCTCTAGCTGTTCCTCACAATAGTGGCTTGTTATCATGACTGTCCTCCGCTTTTAAATGCTACGACACAGCTGCATGGTGACAGGGGAGCTTCACTGTTGTTGTTACATGACTGATTTACTTATCAGAAACGGACTCTGACTATCGGTCTAAGCTGTGACACTGTGAGCTGCACAGACTTCATCAGACAATTTCATCTCGCTAAATTCACACCAAATGCTGAAGTGTTGCCCGAACATTTACTGAGAGCTTTTTGTGTTTTCATGTGGGCGAGTTTTACAATTAGCTATGACCTCAGTGTCTGCTCTGAGTGTGACTTCAGACTGAACACACCCTGCATGCAGCTGGATGTCGTGTGAACACATGTGGAGGCCTCAGTCAACTCCTCTAACTCAGGGAGCTGCCTCCAGCAAAATGCTTAAACAGTCCTCACCACTGAGAGGCTGCAGGGATGCACACAATTCAGGCTGACTGAATGGAACCATGGCAAAATCTTGACTGTAATTTTTTTTCTGTGGCAGTGTTTCCATGTAACTAAAAAAAAAACATGCTGATGCTAACACAAAGTCAGAGATGGAAAAAAGCACAAGAAAATTACTCAGACAGCAGTTGTAAAAAAGAAGTTGGTGAAAATAACATTCACTAGTTCCTGCTAGGGGGTTTCTGCAGGTCAACAAGTAAATTTAAGACCTATTTAAATCCTTATGAAGGAAATTTAGGACCTATGTCAACTATTACAGATGTGAAAGAATATCAGAGCCCCAAAATTATACAAAAAGTAAATACATGATTGAAGATTGCAGAGTAGAGAATAACTCATGATACACTATGTTATCTTGCAAACTGGAGACAGTAAATATCCATTGCCTTTCCTACAACCAAGCTGAGTGTTTTGTGATATATTCTGATCAAGGCTATCAGTTCCATGTTGGTCTTGTCTGTAGTTTAATGTGGTAATATTTGCATGGTTGTGAAAAAAACTACATTGCAAACTACGCATGCCACCAAAACATGTCTCTTTAAAATAAGTATTTTTTAAGTGTGAAGAATCAGCCGGAGCATATATTTAATATTAGTCATTGAAGTAGTGTACTTTACATTAAAAAAGGTCACACTACTACAATTTTGTTTTTGCATGCATATCAGTGTTGCACATGAGCTGGAAGAAAGTTCAAATACACATAATCAGTGTAAGCAGTGGTGGTTCGATTCCAGTGTGCTTACCAAAGTGTTCTTGTGCAAAACACTGGTCCACATACTGACTGGTGTGACAGAAGTATGAATGCAACTTGTACAAGCATGTTGAGAGGCTGAGAAAACTGGAAACATGCCATATAAATACAATAAAACACTGCTGCTTCCTATAACGCCCTTTTAATTATTGAATTTGAATCTGGTAGGGATATAATAGATGTTGTGTGGCAGGATCATGTGCACGCAAATGTAGAGAGTGAGCAGCTCTTATTACCACTGTAAAGAGGAAGTTACCAGATGTAGTGTTACACCGAGTCAAACCTCTGCGTTCAGATTTACAGCAAGAGAGAGCATTTCTACTTCTGTCACGTAAGTCTTCCTCTGTTCTGGAGTCAGACATGATCCTGTCTGCTGTGATCAATAATGCATTTGTTACCAGAGCTCTGCTTCATTGCACATGAGCAGCTGGTGTCAGATATCAGAGGCACACAGCAGACCCTCTCTGTGTCCATACTCACACATCAGCGTGCTGAAAGCCATCATGGCCAGAAGTCCCTGGAGGAAAATCCCAAAGGAGTCCATGAGGGCGCCGTTCTCACATCCTCGTACATCGGTGCCTGGCGTGGGGTTGGAAGACGCCGAGGTGTTGGTGATGGACCCGGCGGGCAGCACCGCTCCGCCGGGACCCGCCAGCGCCACATCTCCGAGCTGGGACTGCATGTTGACCCCGCTAACAGCCGCCATGGGACACAGGAGCGGGGCGAGACGAAACGATTAAAGCCGGGGTGCAGTAGCAGAGACCCCCGCTGCTCTCCAGCGGTTGACGGGTCAGCTAATCGATAGGTTCAGCGGGACAGTCTCCGGTGGAAGATGGTGGCATCCTCTGCATCGCCAGCGCGCACTCATCCTCCGGCTCCAGACACCCATGGAGACATGGCTGTTCCAAGTAAAGCCGAGCCTCAACCCGCTAACCAGAAGTTATAAAACCGTTATGTGAGACTCCTGCTAACCACTCTTTACACTTACACTACACTCACACATTTAAAAACTACTATCAGGTTAAAAAAGGTCCGTCACGCAGAGGAAACATTCCCAGGCTCGTCCTGGAGTCTCCTTATCTGCGAGCTAACACCGGGGACAGCAGCCGGCTGCAGCTACTGTCTCATAACTACTTAAACAGTCCACATAACTTCCCGAAGTGAAGTGAAAGTGAATACGTCAGGAGTGATTCACTTCCCGCTGATAAAACGTCAATGTGAAAAAAAATGAAGATACGGCGGCTGAGACACCGCTACCATCACCTACCTAGCTAGCATCCAAGCTAACTCTTCAGCTCCACGGCGTTGACGCCAGAGGAGCTAACTTCTACTTGCTGTCAGTAACCACCAGGCTGTGCACTGTTCACCTCTCACTCTGACTCCTGCACCGGCTGCTCCTCTGCGGTTAAAACGAATTTCATGGATATCTGCAGGTCACGGTGAGAGGAGGTCCTGCAGCTCCCCTGCCCAGCAGAGCCCACTCATGTTGACAGACCAGACGCACGGTCATGTGACTTGCGTACACGCGAACTGCACACTGGGAGTTGTAGGTGAAAAGGTCGAGAGACAAAAACTCGATTTTTTTTTTGTTTTTTTTAATTTTCTTATTGCAGATTTTTCATTAAATAGCTGTAATAATCTTTTTAAACATGATATAACAATATGTTCCATTGCTGTAAGTACAAGCACATGAGTAAACAACTCCCACTGCAGGGTTTTCTCACACAAAATGAAGCACATGACAATAAACCAGGCTACAGGAACTGGTAAAGAGAGGAACAACTCAGATACAAAAACATTTAGAGAAAAGCTTCTCGCTTTAAAACTGCCCATCAAGTTAAATTGTTTAAAAATAACAACTATTCAAAGATATGAAATGGCTCAAATAATCCACTGAAGCTGAATTTGTTAACCCCTCCCCGTGTGAGGAGGTGTTGGCATATTATGTGCAAACATCATGTGCCTGTGTATTCAGGGCATCTGCTCATTGCTTATGCAGAAAGTTAACAGCTCAATAGTTTTCTTAACACCCTGTTGCTCTAAAAGATATTTGATTATGTACACTATATACAAACATGCACCATCATATTTGCATACCATCCAACAGTACATGGTGTTGCTTGTGCTTCCATAACTGAACCCTCGCCCTGCAGACTGGTATTCACAGAAACTTGAAGGAGAAAGCAGTTTGATGTCATGAGATGAAGAACCCATTGCATTTGTTGTGGAGCTGACATGTGTCTGGTGTTCACACTTAAATAACCAACAATGACTCAGATTTGCTATAACCATTTATCTACCTTACTGTTACCCTCAGCTTTCAGGCTTTTATCTGTGTACAATTCATTTTCATAATTACAATTATCACCAATTAAAAGGCCAAATAGGCTATTTAAATTATAGATACAGCTTGGAGTTCATGCAGTGAAACTAATTTTGTGAAAAATAATTGTGTCGATTTTAAGTGCTTCAGTGAGTCAGCTGTCATATCTTCAGTGTACACAAATGTTTATCTTTTTTCTGATGAAAAATTATTTCAGTGTGAAATCACAAGATTTTCTGACTCCAGCAGACAAGAATCTAAGGCGTTCAGAAGACACAAGGGTAAAAAGGTTCTCGTAAGAACATGGTGAGAAACCGACTTGTTTTATCTCAGAAGCATGTCTTCCATGATAGACTAAAGTCCAAATATGTTTGATTTAATAAAGGCTTTTAGGTTTATTTGTGACAAAGGGCCTTGAATTCTTCTCTTTCAGTCCTCGCCTGTGCTTTTCTCTCGTAATGAGCTCCTCTACTATTTTTGATCAGTATCTCTTCTTTCCCCCCTCAAGGATCAGGACCCTCTTGTCTTCATGCCTCATGTATACGCAGGATTCTAAAGGATGTCCAGTGTAATAAAAGTCAAAATGGGAAAATACAGTGTTTTCACAGGATTAATACACAGAACAGGATGTAGTCGTGTCCATCAATGTTCATTCCCCGTCAGCTACGTGGCAAACTGTTGATAAAATGCCAGTTTGACCCTCTCGATGTGGTGGCACAGCTTGATGGCCGGTCCCAGCTTCAGGTCCATGCACTCCTGCACCGTCGGGAGGTTCAGCAGGAGCAGAGCTTGTCCGTCAATCTCCTATAAATACATACATCTATATGAGAGGCATTTTCTATGTATAGTTTGTTATTGGTTTAACTTTCTATAGCGGGTTTGATGGGTGACCGACCCTGGATACGATACAAGTGCACTTGTTGCAGTAGAGTGGAGCAGGCTCTCATCCTGAGAGGCCATTAAGTCTGTGAGTATTTCTTACCTGATCCAAGAAAATCCTTGCAAGAGGTGCACAGTCAGTGCTCCTGATAAAGCGAACTACATCAGTAACGCTCCACTCCAGGGGGCTGGTGTCCAAACACAACTTTTGAGGAGGCTCAGTCTTTGAGGTCTATAATCAGAGATGAGGTGAGTCAGACAGAGGCTCAGAGATCTCACAGCGGAAAGAAGTGGAAAAGCTCACAACATATTTAACCCTTACGATTCATACTGTGAAGACAGCAATCAGAGAGAAAATTTCAGGTCACAGAGAAACAGCAATTATGAGAGGATTTTTGTTAAAGGATGACGGAATGGAGCATAACAGGGTGGAAACATCAACTCCAGCGAGGACATATTTCAACCCGTCCCCTTTGTCAGCAGGATTACACATAACTGACAGAATCGATTTCTACAAAACTTGGTGGGAAGGATGCGACATGGACCAAGAGAATAAAGCATGTTTATATATATATAAACTTACACTATTCATATCTAAGAGTTTGTGCAATCAGCAGATCCAAATAATAATTTGAATTGAGTGGATTTAAATGTAGTTTCATTGCGGTAGGCTTTTTTCTGCAGTAATAAAGTTTGGTGCAGATCTGGACAAAGGGACTCAACCAGGAGCATTTTTTATACTTTCTTTAACATTATGAGACACCTCCTGCTAGAAACGTAGACTGTACTTCAATATATTATTGAGGTGAATAAACAATTACATTTAATGGGTCAGGGTGCAGAACTGATCTAGCTGTACTTTTTTTGTATTCCTCACAGATATACTGTTTAGAAGCACGGCTATAAAATCATAAATATTTGTTTGTAAAATGTATTGTCAGAGCATTAGGCTTTTTCTAACATCACCTTTGGTGATGGAGGGCGGTTCTCATCATCAGAGAAAGAGGGTGAGCGTGGTTTCCGGCGTCGGCGTGTGGGCCTGGGTGTCGCTGGCGGGGAGGGGGATGGTGTGGTTGCCCGAGACTTGCCAACAGATTGTTCAGAATCATCCTGGAGATCGTCCTGCATCTCTGAGCCAGAGTCTTCACTCAGAGAATCATCTTCATCTAAATCCTCTTCCTCTCCACTGCCCTGCAACCCAAAGATAAGATAACCATAAATAAATTAATTCAGTATACTGACACAGATTCATATTAGAACCGAAAGTTAAAATGCTAGTTTCACAATGACGTCACCTGTGACTCCTGTAATGTAATGCTTAATGAAGAGAATGTGTGTGTGTTACCTGTGGAGAACCAGCAGGTGTGTTATCCACAGAGGCTGAGGAGCGTCTCTTCTTATGGACAAAGAGCTGCTTCCTCCTCTTCCTCCTCCTGCCTCTTCTCTTCACTCCACCCTCCAGGTTGGAGTGGCCCCCCGGTGGACGGCCCACACGTTTACTCTTCTTCTTACCATAATAATACGCTGGAGACAAGAGAACAGGCTTATTGTGTTGCATCTGACATGCCTGAGGGATTTTAATATAGTATTGAGAAACTGATGGGAAATTTTACAGCAGGGCCAAAAAAATCCATCACACTATGTGTATTCTAAAATACGTACATTCTCAATGGGACAAGTATTGTAAAATAAGATGATTGATAGTGTCAGGATTATTATGAAAAGTACAAGACAAAAGAGACAGTAATCTTATTTGTGTTACTATCATCAGTTCTTGAGCCAGAGAGAAAACCCAACAACCCTGACTTGAACCTGCCAGACATTCTGTATTTTGTGTCCAAACCTGACCAAAGACTGATGCAGTTAATACAAGCTGCACTCAGTTTGTGTTATTGTCCCTCTGCTTCACAGAATTTCTTTTGAGTATTTATCTACCCATGGATCCTTTCTACACATGAGCAGCTTGACAAAAAAGAACTGGACGTCTCTGAACAAAAGAAAAACCGAATGAGCTGTGAGCTAAATGAGAGAAAATGTCTGAATATTGTTTTCATTAAGGTCGCAACTGAAAAGCAAGTTGTTATAGTTTCAACCCACCAATAATCAGTCACTAGCTTTTATGTTCATCGCTTTATTAATAATGTGATAAATCATTTAACGGTTCAACAATCAGCCGTGTGTATGTGTGTAAAGCACGTACTGTATTTGGTCTTGGTGAGGACAGAGCAGTTCTCAGAGCAGCGCTCCAGAACCATGCGAGGTCCAAACAGGTTCGGGCAGCACTCCAGCTTGATGCAGGTTTTCCTACAGAAGTCTGCCACACGGTCTGCAGTGCGCACTATTTCCACAGTGGCCCGGTAACTCTTCCCCTTGTACCTGAAATGTGAGTAAAAGCAACGTAACCAAATTATGACAAATGTGTTACAAGGTATTTTTGCAGAATACTAAATTGAAAAAGATGAAAATATGACTCTTCCCTCTCATAATCATAATCATAAGCGTTAGAACCAACAAGAAGTAACACGTGCTATCGGTGAAATCACTGCTATGTAGTATCAGAGATACATTTAAGAATAATTGAAATTTCAAAATGTTTCTTAAAGTAGACCAGCTGTGAACACTTGTGTTATTTCTTAAGAGTGGAGACATTTATCTGAGGATTAAATGGTGATTCCACTCACTTGGCTTTGAGTGTCTCTCCATAGCCTTGCCAGCGGCTCTCCTGGTCCAGCTGCAGCTCTCTCAGCACGCGACTTGGCTTGTAGGCAGAGTTTATCAGCAGAGTCAATACCTGGGTATGAGACATGCACAGAAATGCAACACATATATATTATTATTGGTTTGTATTCTTTTTTTTTACTATTTTTTTTTCTAACCCTCCCCATGTTAATTTTGAGACCAGACTTTGTTTATCTTGGAAAAATGAAATGTTGATGGTTGTACATAAGCAGCCTTTACGGGGGGAGGGGCTTGAATTAGCTTCAACTGCCACTTGAGGCTTAAACTGTTCCACTAACACAATTCAGTTGGGTCTCATCATTGGGCATTTGCAGGCAGCCCAGAATAATCGATTGTAGAAAAGAGGACACAAGTCCCTGAAAGACACAAAAACTATTTCCCAGGAAATGAAGACGTCACGACAGAAAATATCTGATAGATTGAATGTGAGAGTTTCCTACAACAAATTAGGATTAAAGCCACATGTGAAAAATAAAAGTTATGCGGAGGGAGCGAACTCACAAAGTTAAAGCTAAATGTTAGTATTAATATAAGAAGCTGCGGAATTTTACCACAGATTAAACTTTTTGACACAGACGGAATAGAGGGGGAAGCACATCTGTGATGAGGGCGCTATGTCCAAGGTTTTTACTTCTTTTCCTCAACAGTTATCAGTCTCTCACTGTAATTATCCTAACTAACACTAGTCCTTTATATATTTGTGAGTGGAGACACAATATTCCATTTAGAGCCTAATCACAAGATGTTTTACATGAGCCATGTGTGATTAGGTCTTATTTTCTTAACACTAATGTCATTCATTCATTCTTTTTTATCTGAAGTGTACTATTTGCAGGAAAATGGAGCCAGTATAACTTTGTCTGCAGCTACAGAAATGCAGAAAAAAAGAGTTAAGACCAAACAGAAAATGTTTTACAAATGTCTGCATCTTTGAATTTATTTTAACTTTATTTTTTAATTTATTAAAGCTTAAAAAACATTCTGATCATGGACATTAAGAGCGTGAGAATGATAAAAACTTTGGGAGGAACCGTCTTTCGACAACTTCCACTCCTCTGAACCCATCTGAAATTCTTTGAGCCAAACATAGCTAAAACGTAATCCTGGTACTGAGCAGGCTAGCTTAGAAGCACAAGTTACCATGGTGACTGAGCAGGATTTAATTAAAGCCAGAGTCATCGAATGGATCTCTCACTTAAAACAGCCGGACCTATCAAAGTAAGCCAGGATTAACATTTAGCCACTTTGATGGAATAGTCCCCTGATCTCTACTTGATGTGCCTTTGGATATTATTGATACATTTATTTTAAAGTTCTGAGATCCTGACCTGGTCAATGGGCTAATATGAGCTTTGTAAAGATATATCACATCAGTGTTTATGTGTTCCAATATGGACAGAAACACATTTTATTTTACAGAATAAACAATACATTTTATGTTTATTTTCTTAATTCATGTTCAGTATATTTGGTTGTATTTGTGTTCTTTTTATTCACAGTCATTTATCATTAAGTATATCTTTAAACTGTTGTGTATCAAGCCTCAATTACATTTTCTTGTCATAACGGAATCTTGCTAAATCATTTTATAAATATATTAGCCAATATATCAGAGAGTTCTTGTTTCAATGAAACTGAACTTAATCTATCTGTATAATGGTACATAATATGATAATTAGATACATAGTCATGCCACAAGCATGGCTAAAAAATGCTGACAACCATACCACTGTGCTATGTGATGGAGGGGAAGGTTGTTATGTACACAGTAAACGGGTGGGCAAGCCCTCTCACCTCTTTGAGGACGAGGACACAGTTTCCAGGGCCGATGAACTGAGGCAGCTCAGCGATGCGTCCCTTGTTGAGGTAGGGCCCAGAGAAGCAGCGGTGGTTGAAGTAGATCTTGGGAGAGCAGTATTTCCCGTTCCCATGTCCTGCACGGGGATACAAAGTGACATTCATATGATGGGACAACCACGGACAGTCAGTATATGTAATATATCACAGTGTGGGACCCTTCAGTGAGAACTGACACACCACCCACCTGTTTCCGACTGGTTGGCCATCTGCTGCCTTATAGTGTCAGGTGACAAAGACTTTGGTAGAGTTCTGCTGTAAAGAGATGGAAACTGAGTCAGAGGCTGAAAGGTTTTTGGACTTGCTCCACTAAAACCAATAAACCAATCAATGCCCATACCCCTCCTCTTATACTCACTGTTTCTCTGGCTGCACGACAGCAATCTTCCTTTCTTTCTCGACTAAAAACAAGGAAAGACGAATGAGTGCCCAGTCACACTCATTTGATAGTGTTAAAAAAATAGCATGTTATCATAGCATTAGATATGGTCTTGTTATGGGGGGTGTTTTAAGACAATGTTGTATACCTAAGGGTTTGATGGGATGGACGAGTGGATAGCCGTTTGTCTCACACCAGCTGACAGGGAAGATGTCGAGAGAGTCCACATGTACGATCAGCTCTGGCATGGGCTGCTTCAGCCCTGGACATACACACACACAGAGCTACTCAGAAATTCCTCCAATACACAGCGAGCAGCACTAAAAATATCCCAGACTACATTCTAATCTTGATCTGATCAGAAGTGGTCAGTGCTTAGTCAGATCCGAACACATATGCGTCCTGGGCTACATATGAAGTACCTCCTACTCAGTGGACGACTTGCTACAGTTTCACAAATAACAATTGTTTGTGGTCACTGTCACACTATAAACACTGACCACCATATACTGACTGATACTTTTCTTAAATTGGGTAAATATTTTTTCACGGCACAGCTGCTCGCATGCTTGTGCCAACACACACATCATTCTCTTTTTAATCTATTCGAATCTAGTAATGTTTCTTTCAGTATCTCATCTCACCTTCCAGACTGAGCCAAATGTACTGGCCTTTGACCCGGGTGACTGTTGTCACATGAATGTTCTCAGGTGACAGCGGGTTGACAGCCTCCAGTTTCATGGCCTCTTTGAAGCTGTGGTCACACTGCTCCTGCAGGTAAACAAAGAGGGAAAACCCTTGTGAAAGCCGTATCACAGCAGTTTGTGTTCTGTGATTTTTATTCACTATGAAATCACCGCAGTGTAAGTGGCCCTTTACACTGCAGGAATATGTTCTCATCTCTAACATCTGTTACATCGGAAGTTCAGCCCTGACCTGCTGCTGCACCAGACCAAGCTGTTCACAGAATAAAAGGCACATGGAGCACTAATTAAAATGCTGCTGCTATTCTCTTTTTTTATTTTTTATTCAGTCTTTTAGATATGCATCATCCTGTCATTGGCCCTTCTCTTAACTTTGCCTCACATAAAATCTGAACCAATAAACTAATATTTTATTTTGTTCAGTTATTTAGTAGTCTGGAATGCTGCATGGATATTGCAATTCAATAGCAAGCAAGTTTTAGATAGGAAATGCAAATAATTTCTGAATGCCCACAACAGCCCTCACACAACAGCAATTTAATAAAATTATTGTACAAGGAAACATATTTAATTTTCATTTTGACAGTGACAGGTGGAGAATATAAAATACACCACGAGGTGTTTAATAGCTTCTCTTGTATGACTCATGTTCACTGCACAGCCCATGTTAAGTTTGAGTCCAGCCAGTATTTGATCTTGTAATCAGTTTGGCACAGGAAAATGCTTTTTGTATTGAAGTGTGAATGTTGTGAACTTGTAATGGGTAAAACGTGGGTTGACTTACAGTTGGGAAGCAGTGCTGAGGAGCAGCTTCAGCCTCACACTGTTTCAGGTAATCTGCCCAGTCGAAGTCTGGACCCTGGTATCCTGCACATGATGAAATGAGAACAGAAAACAGAAAGAGATAAGAAAGGACAGATAAAAGAAGCAAACAAAGCCAACGAGAGCGAGGCAAAGTCAACATGAGTTATTTAATCATGCCATTCCTTACTTTGTGATATCACAGGTAATTAAGTAAGTCATAATCAGGGTACAATGTATGACAGAGCAGACCTGGTGGGGGGCTGAGAGTGAGTCCATTTTTGAGGCTCCACTGAGCAGGAAAGATCCCTGGACTGTCTCTGTGACACAGGAAGGACCGCCCTGCACCTTCTGACTCTTCGATACCACAAAGGTCATCCATCTTCACCAGGAAGTACTGCTCACTGAACACCTGAAGAAGAGGAGAGGAGATCAATGGAGACACTTGGGTGCAGTCTACTGGTCTATTTTGCTTAGGAAGGTTCTTAACAGACTGAAATTACCTAATGGATAAGGAAAGGAGCATCTATACTTCCTAACTTATCTCATTTAGCAGAGGAAACACTAAACGTCCTTTTATCAAAGGAGAGGAGAAACTGCTATCTCACAACTCATTGCAGCAGCAACCTTGTAGTTGCACCTGGACAGACCTTTGTAAAGAACAGAACTACTGTTTAATTCTCCTGACACGATCAGAAGTGATGTGAATCCTTACGCATGTCTGAGCTCCTGGTTTCTTCTCGTCACATCTGTCCAGTCAAGAGTCACAGTGAATAGCAAACATATACTGTATATATAATTCACGATATCATCATCAGAACTAAATACAAAAATAAAAGTAATTTCAAACTCCACTTAAAGAAATATATAAAAAGAAAACTATATACTTATGTCTGAGTATAATTCACCCTGCTAGAGTGGTAGTTGAATGGCTCAACTGTCTCTGCTTGTAAATTATTATATTATTTCTACTTCCTTGGCTAAATGTTCCCTCTGTTTAAACTGAAAACATCTTTTATTAGGAGGTGTCATTCTGTTTTGGACAGGAAATCTTTCTTGACTTGTAGAAGAAAAGCAAAGAGGTTGTTACTGTACCAAACATATTTTGTTATAAATAAAGTTGCTTTAGACAAACAATGTGTAAATGGAGTCAGGTTTTCTCTGCACCGTGGTTCTACTTTCCTAACTTGACCTCATGACATTTGTCACCGGGGTCAAGGAATAGTGGTTAGACAGGAGATTATTTTTGCTGTTCATATGCAGCCTTGCAGTCAAGTGAAGGCTATAAAATGTTCACCATCAGTTTCATCACAATAAAAACTGAATCAAGCTGACGACAAACTCAAGGAGATCGGTTGGGCAGAGTTGTGAAATTAGAAAAACTGAATTCAAATGACGACCTTTTCTTAGCTACAAAATAAAGACAGTTCAGTAACAAAGGCAGAAAGCACAAAACATCTACAGCAAATAAAAAGCAAACAGGAGAAAGAAACCAGCAGCAGAGCAGAGACAGATTTCATAAGAAAGTCTGTTACCTTGGTGACAGTGGCAGGTCTGATGGAAATAGGAGCAGCAGGGTCAACAGCCTCCAGTTTCATCCCTTCCTTGAAACAATGAGCAGGGACGGCAGGCTGATCCTGAGACAACACACACACACACACACACACACACACACACACACACACACACACACACACACACACACACACACACACACACACACGTCATTGTCAAACAGCACAGCTCTCAGATGTTTGTGCCCAGTTTGGAGGTGTCACAACTCTTTGCAGTACCTTACTGAGCTCTGCAGTCAGAGCTTCATCCTGAGGCAGGTCACTGATCCTCTGCCTCACCTCCTCCCACTCCTCCTCTGTCCGCAGTGCCAACAGATCTGAAAACAACAAAACACACACAAATTAGCTGCAGAAGAGCAAAACCTTGACTTACTCATGACTGCAGTATGATTTTATTATCAATGAGATAAAAACAAACAACAAATTGTCCTCTGCACACCTTCCTATTTTAATTTACTAAACCTGTTTGTCTGGATTATATCTGATGTCAGCCTGTTCCTATCTACTCCTCTAAAACAGGTCCCAGCAATTAATTAAAACTATGTTGTCCTACACAATTTCACAACCATTAAAAACACAGACTTCTTATCACAGGGCGCTAGGTTCCAGCTGACTTTATAAACAGGATGACATGTAGAATTAATGAAGCTGAACTTTGGTTGTTATCTTTGATGGATTTAAAAATACATTATATTTTCCCCATTATTTTGTGAAATAAGAAAATAAAACACAAACAGGCTGACCTGAAGTTTAACCTTCAAGTTGATGATTTAAAATCACTTTTACTGCTCACTACATTCTGTCATCAACTTGCAAAAGCAGGATATCATGGTATAAACCCCACTAGCTTCAGCAAAGAGACCTGGTATTAAATATCAATGTCTTCTGCTGCAGTGGCACCAGCAGGAAGATCAGCGGTGTCAGGGGAGAGACACAGTCTCTGGGGCTTCTCACAACTTGCATATTAACAAACTTTATTCACACTAATCAAAGAATTGGCAGATTGTAGCCATAAAAACAATAATCCATTTAATAATTTATAGAAAATCAATTTCACGATGTAATGGGGCACCATTCAATTGTGAATATTTGTCTCATAACAGCACCTCACATGTGAATACAGTGATTATATGTAAATGACAGAGCATAATAGAAAAAATTATACTGCATAATTGGACAAGTTACACAGCCATGATTTCCACATGATTTTTTTGTATCCTTCCATCACTGAGCCTGCTTTGACAGTTAACACCATTACCTCTACCAAGGAGGTTATGTTTTCATTTGTGTCTGTTTTAATTGACATTTTCAGTGACATCCAAGGGAAAAAATTCTTGGATCTTGTTAAGAAAAACAAAAAAAAAGCTTAATTAGGGGACTGATTTCTACCAGCGTGTCCATTGTGGTGCAGCTTCATGGAATTTAATTGTTGGGCCTTGCAGGGGCACCAGACTGAAGACTCAAGACTGAACCATGCAGTGAACAGAGAGAAGGGTGGAATATAAGGCTATCCTGATCATTTTGCCAAAAATGGAGAACCAAACCACAAGACTACTATATTTATAACTTGTTAATAGATAGAAATGTCTCTTCAATTATATTAACTAACTAACAATAGTTGTGTTCTCTGAGGGACCCTGTCTGTGCTGGGCCCTAGGAATCTTCCTCCCCCCTGGCCTATGCCTTGGCAGAAGTATGCGCTCCACTGGGAGTCATTCTTCCTTTTGTTTCTAAAAATATAATCAGATCTGTGTCAGAACCACTGACCTGAGGGAGGCCTGAGGGTGCAGCCATGCTCTTTGGCCCAGCCGGGTGGGTGGAGGCGTGGGTGGAGGTAGAAGAGCCAGACGGTTGCAGGGGTGTCTGGCAGGCCCTCTGTGCCAACCAGGCGCAGCTTCAGTCGTCCTCCAACATTCTCCTCCACCTCAGCAGCCCAGGCAAGCCCTGAGTCAGCGATGTCTTGGAGCTCCACATAGCAGCCTGCGCACAGGAGCTCCACTGGGTCTCTGCCACGCTGGGGCTGTGCGGGGTGGTGCAGAGCGGTAAATGAGAAGGTAGTAGCAAACCCACTTACACAAAAAAAAATGTACAAACATCTGGACAAGTATTTAAACTGGGAGAACACACTCTGCACTCTAAGGCATGGTCATTAAAAGCTAACTCATGGCTCTAAAAACACATTGGGTGCTTCATGATAGAATTCTTAATTCAGTTCAAATCTATCCCAATGGACATTTACACTATGTGGTCTTACCCTGAATATTTACCATTTCAAACTGAAAATTATAAAGTCTTTGAATTTGGGAGATTTTAATCTAAACTATAAAGACAATAAAAGCAAGTAGCACAGAGCAATAAAATAAAGCATGACAGCACAGTGTGTGTGTTTGTTCCTGTTTGTGTCTCAAGACTGAAGAGTCATGGTCATTTCTGTTTACCAAATTTGCATCAACCACTTAATTGAGGAAAGCCTGTCTGACTCTATTGTAGCAACCTCAGCTGTATTATCAACAACATCATATTTTGTGAGTAGTAATAGGGGCACAGACTGAGAAAAAGACAAAAGCTAATGTTGCATCTTGGGTGTGAGTATATTCTAAGGAGCGACAGCTGCTTTGTTTCTCTGTCTTACCAATTCCAGTAGGTTGGCAGGCACGCTGCACTCCTCGGCCAGAGCCTTTTCCAGCAGAGCCTCCCAGTCCTGGTGCTTCTCACGCACACCTGAAGTGGATCATACACACAAAGCATTTCGTTTTATTAAACCAGCTGAGCTCACACACACACACTCCACTCTGCATTTCTCATCTTTAATCACAGCATCACCAATGGCAGACTACAGGAATTTGTCAAACTTAGCAGATAATCTTTCATAGCACATTCATACCATGGACAACGTGCATCTGTGTTATCTAACTGTGAGCAGCCATATTCTGAACATGCAACAAAACTATTTCAGCTGCTCCCATTATTAATTTAATATTAATTTATTCTATAAGTGATCCCATCAAGTACAAATCAGGGGTCCAACACTTAGCATCAAAAACAGTGAGGGTCTTGCTCATTTTACGCCCAAAACAAAACTCTATCATCAGAAGGAAACACAAGCATTTTCATGTGAGCAGCTATGACAGCAGCCTATTGCTATGCTGAACAATAAGTTAATTACTTTCAAAGATTGAATAGTAATTTGACATGTGTCTTCTTCACAGCTCATCTGGGCCTGAAGCACTTAGAAAAACAAATAAAAGGTAGAGTACTAAATGTTACACAAAAGAGTGACAGAAATATGCACTTCAACATTTGAACTTTGTTACATTTACAAATGTAATGATAAATACTTGGCACCTGACCAACTTTTCATGATTGGCATTCTGATCATCCTGTTTTAGATCCGCAACAGAGGTGTGTTTTGTTTGTTTGTTTGTCAGCAGGATTACGCAGATACTGATTTCCATTCAATTTTGTGGAGGGGTGAGACAAAAGAGAATAATTCAGGGATCTTGATGATAAGTCAAACGTATTTAGGGGACTGATAATTATGAGTGTGTGCATTTTGGTGCAGATCCAAATAAAAATCTGGATCTAGTGAAGTTAAATGTGGTTTTATAAGGGGACTTGGCAGAGGTATGCACACTATTGCATTGTTAAATAACTTCCATGTCATGTGACCCACTGAATCCAAACCAATACTAAATGTCATTATTATCGTTTTTCTATATTATTAAGACGCACCTCTTTTTATTACCTCCACCAAGAAGGTTATGTTTTAATTCCCATTTGTTAGTTTGTTTTTTAACAGGATTACTCAAAAACTAACAAACTGATTTCCATGAAATTTAGTTGAGGGGTGGAACATGACCAAAGGAGGAACCCATTACATTTTGGAGTCAATCCAGATTAGCAGGCAGATCCAGTAATTACAAAATAGGCTGTCAAACTGGGCAGAGGTATGTGCTCTATGAGGGCGGTTCTAGTTTAATGTAATGTAATCACACAGCTCTACAGGACATATACTGTACCATGATACTTTTTGATAATCCATTGGTGGATTACAGCCTAACTATTAGCCTACGTTTTACAGCTAAAAAAAACATACACTGCCAACCCCCGCCATGCCTCACCCTCAGGGGCCCTCATGGTCTTTCCATGTTGGCGGCTCCAGCCCAGTGGGTGGAGGTCTGCCGTCATGATGTCACACCAGAAATCCGCACGGCGGTCATCTTGGTAACCCTCGTAGCGTAGCAGCAGCAGCTGGCCACATGTGGTGATGATGTTGGCGACCCAGTACGGGCTGTCGGCCTCTGAGCGCACACATACCTCCAGCTTCATGCCTGGAGTCAGACCTGTCTGCAGACCCTGGTCCACCTGAGACAGGGACAGAGGAAAAGAGAAACGTGACGCCATTAAACCAGGTTTTCATTTGTGTAATTTCAGTTTAACACAAATAACAACTTACAGAGGTTCACAAAGAAACTAAAGGACGTATCCTGTGCTACTATTGGGTTTCATTTCAAGCTTTAAAATCAATATTTGTGGAAGTGTTGTTATGACTAGTGTTGCAACATGCTACTTGTGTGTTTAGGCTGCTGACTGCTTTCTGATTGGATGATGCTATGCCGTTTTTTGATTGGACTTTATTAGGGACTGTGGCTGATGACACATTCTATTCATCTGAGTCATGCTTTTAATTTTAATAGTTTGAAACTAACAAGAAGTTGCATGGAACTAAGAACTTCACAGAAGCATATCAATATTTTTGAGTAGCTGTATAAGTTAATCAAGAGACGTGAGTTAGCTGCGATCGTTGTCAGCACCCACATGTTTGAAGGCGTGATGGGGCACGGACACGGTTCCATTCTCCTCCAGGTAGTCATCCCAGTTAAAGTCACATACATCCTGAGCAGAGTCTCCATCTGGAACACACAAACACTCCTCCTTTACAACCGACTTTACAACATTTTATCTTTCACATTTTACGCAGCTGTTCACAGAGCACGTCTTTCTTACCAGACTCCAGTGACTCCTGACTCATGCTGGTGCCCCCTCAAGGCCGAGACGGGGAGCTCTGAGGAGAGGAACAGAGGAGGATTATCATTATCATCCCATGAGAGTGAATGAAGGAGCACTCGTCCAAAACTCTGATGACACAGAGAAGAAAACACAGAAATGAAAATATAGCAGTGAAGCACCCTCGTCACTGCCTTACGTCTATCAGTAATCTCAGACCGTGCTACCGATTAGAACTAGAAGATTAATGAGACAGGTGATATCGCCAGCTTGCTCAGCACTTCACAAGCCAAACTGTATCAGCAAAAAGTTACACAAAGAACTGGAAACCATGATCAAGAGTTACTGCGGCTCCCTCGTTTAAACTCCGGGTGAAGGAAGTGCTCCCTGTGATTCCATTAGAAGAGAAGCCGAGATGCAATCCTGACACCCCCCTGGGAAAGATATATTAAAACATGGTCCCACTTTTATAGAATTTTTTGAGAGTATTTCACTTACTCGAGCCAGCTGGAGGGGGTGCACAATGTTATGGAATATTACTATCTTAAACACTATTACACAATGTACATATTCATATCAGAAACCTATTATGTGCATTTTTCCTTACTCTCTTTTTTTCCCACTATATCCTTGGGCATGTTAGAAGCGGGTTCTGTACTACAACATTTAATTGTATCATGGTTTTTGTGTTGAAATTCTATACATTTTATAGTAGTCCATGTTATTCTAATTCACTTTTCTTTGTTCTCTTTTACTCTTTTGTTGTTGTCCACATTATGTTGTTGTATGCCGTTTTAGGTGCTATATAAATGTACTAAAAAAAAGAAAAGGAGTTTATCTGGCTGGCTACTATAACTACAGTACACCACTTTACAAATAATTAGGTTTCATTTAATAAGTCAACATTCAAATAAATGCACAAACCAGCAGTGATGGGATTCACTTGTGGGAAAAAAAACTAATTCAAGGTCAGATATTAGCATTTGTTTGAATTCCTCAGCTATTTTAAAATCAAGGACTGCTGGGTTTTCATAGACGATCTGTTCAGATACCAATTCTTTGTTTAAGTTATAACATCAATATTCAAGTGCTTGCATCTGGTCCTGGTCTCAAGAAATACACAACAGGAGAAGTGGTGAATAAAATTAGATTACATGCTGCATATCTGCAATTCATTAGGGCGGCACAGGCTACCACCTAAGTAACACAGCAGATGGTGTGAGATGGGGAAATGTATTAAACTATGCTAATCTCATCCTGCCTCATCTCTACTTGTGAGATCTTTTAAAAAATAAAATCTAATACCTTTTCCTGCCCCGATGTAAAGACTCAAACAGCTCCTTGACATGAATGTGGACACACACATCAAACTCTGACACATCAAACTGAAGCCGCAGCATTGTGACAAGCTGGTGAAATAAGTTAATGCAACAAGAGAAGAGGCCTGAATGAGAGCGAAGGGAACGCTGGACGTGAAAACAGTGGATAGATAGAGCAGTGTATGGGATGCTGAGGATAGCTGCTCTGTCACGGTGGCTCCATTCAGCCGGCCTGTCAGGCCCGTCTTTGTCATGTCTGACATCTCTATTAAAACCAGGGCCGCCATCGGAGTCCACCCCCTCCTGTCCACCGGACTGCCACCACGACCCCCGTGCTCTGTCGGGATCAGCGCCGCCTTTCACCCCTCGACCCTGCCCCAGACTCCCTCTGTCTTTCTGACCCCCGCCCTCCGACACATACATACACACACACACCGGAGGGCCTCATTGTCCCTGTAGGTCACACTCCCCACACAAGAGTGGAAAAAAAGAGCAGTGGAGTCGGGATTAAAAATAGAGCTCAAGTTAAGAGGCTATACTTGATGCCAACACATCATTTATAAATTCATGATACAATTTTAAGTTGATTCCATTTGGACCTCTCATATTTCTACATACAAGTTCCTTTGACCTTCAACAAACATTTCCATGGTGTTTCTATGTTTGTGAAACTTTTTCATGCAGTTTAAATCAAATGAAACTGAATAAATCCTCCTCAATGAAGTCTGTGTTTAAGTAATGCCTCCTATATGACAGACTGATTGCAAAACTACTGACAACTTTCATCATTTCTTCTGACCTCGACTTCGCCTGCTGAAGCTACAAAGTTTCTACAGCACTCAACTGAACAGCCCAGGAAGAAATGAAACTTCCCCTATTTAATACACAGTACGTATGTAAACCACCGCTATTAGCAGCCTGCCTGAATCTTTCTGCACCACCGAGACTCTGGCTGAACTGAGCTGAGAGAGGGCCAAATGTGAATACACCCACGCACACACACACACACAACAACCACTGAGATCCACACTACATCCTCTATACAAGCACTTACTGAATTATATTCTCATCAGCACTTAGCATGCAACCGAGCGTTTCTAAACAAGCCTTCCTCAACATCTGAGGTCCCTGGGCGGGAAATGCAATCTGATAAAAAACACATTCGCACATGCATTGTACGACTACACCAGCAAACAGAATCAAAGTCAACTTTCAATAAAATGAAATTATCTGCTGAAACATTTCCCTGAACACTATTTAATGGCATCTGCTGATCACCAGTGGATGACTTTACATCAGAAGCAGTAATGTAGTGGAAAATTAGTTCGTACTCCTCTTTGTGTTCTCTCTATTTTCAGAAAACCAATCTTGATATTAGTGTGGTATGAACTTTTACCACTAGATAGCTCAAAGTGATGATAAATCCAAATCACATCAACATACCTTCTCATGGAGTGCTGTTGGGCTACAATAGGTTTTAAGAAATCCATCTCTGGCATTTCTGACTTCTCCACAATGCAAAAGGATGTGAATGGAATTTTGTTTGTTGCTCACATCGTTGAAAGTTACCTTAAAAAACATTTGCAGCATATTTTTGTCACAGAAACTCTGTCCACTGAATTTTAAATAACCAGCAGACCCCACTGTGAACAGTCTTCAAGGGGAATATTTCAAGTACCTCCAATGAAAAGTGTCTTTCATCTGTTGATTACAGAGACACTGTTTTTTGTCAATGACATTGTAAGGACAAAAACATTGTTATACACCTCTGCTGGATTCAAGGTACGGTAGATATTTTACTTTTTAGTGTTGTCTCACCATATAGGTGGTAACAAAGGCAGGATATGCCCATGGAAAATGTTTTTTCCAATTTGGGGCTGGGCAGCAAAATATCAGTAAATATTGCAATATAATTTCTATCAATAACACTATAGCAAAGGTTCAATGCATATCAAAATAATGCGTATGCATTGTACATCACAGAGGGGAGGTGTAACACGTAATAGATCCATCTCAGAGTTGGATAATGGTGCGTTTACGTAGGTGAGATATCTGCACTTGTCGGGTATGATTGTGTTTATGCGATGTCCCTATAGTAGTGCAATGTAATTTTCAGGAATAGGAATATAACAAAAGTCAAATCAATATATATTTACATAATGTTCATGCCTTGTAAAATGTGTTTGCTGATTTGGTATAGAAGACAAGATAGGCATATTGCTCCTTCCTACTCATTTTCAGACAGAAAATGAAATGTTAATCCATGTTACTAAACATTTAGGTTGTAATGTTTTCTTGTTTTTTTTTTCTTATGCTGCTGATTATCCATTATTTGTGCTCTTTTTTTTGAAAAATGTATTTTATTTTATCTTTTGAAAGTGTTTCAAATACACAAAGCCTATTGTGTTAGCACAGTGAGGAGCCACAACACATGATTGATCTACCTCAGATTTATAAAATGTTAATCAAGTGTTTGCCATTCTCTGCTCAAAAAGAGTTTAAAACCACAACCATCACCCAGAAGAAATCTGTCTTTAAACTTAAAAGAAATAATAATGTGACGTTTATTATGATAGTTATCGATAGACTTATACGAACATTTTCATCTTGATACAAATTTGGGCCATATCCTCCATATGTTTCCTGAAAGGCTACAAGTTAATTATGCTTAAGTAGGTTTTAATCACATGTGCTTCCTGACAATCACATTATACCATTCAGAACCACATAATTAAAGGGATAGTTCACCCCAAACTTAGAATTCACTCATTATCTACTCACCATTATGCTGATGGAGGGGTGGGTGAAGTGTTTGAGTCCACAAAACGCATGAATGTTTGTGTTTACTTACACTTGGATGACACCACAGGAGCAGTATGGAGGGATTCAATGTTTTTTCCAGTTGTTTTTTTAGCTGCAACAGTGTTCACCGCTAAAACTCCAAAAGTGTAAAGTGGACTCAAACACTTCACCCACCCCTCCATCAGCACAGTGATGAGTAGATAATGAGTACATTTTCATTTTTGAGTGAACCATCCCTTTGAGCAGCACAGAAGGTTAAATGTCTGGTTTATTGTGTCAGGACACCTTACACCTGCCAATGCAATTTAAATGACTTTAAATCCATTAACGTGGACAACAAAGGGTTGCACCGAACTACACAAACACAAAGTTGGCCTCGCTCATTGTGGTACATCCACCGACTGGACACCAAACCCGGATGTTGTCGATCTCCTCTATACACAACAACACTTTCCTCCAACTGCCTCCATTCAGCTGCGAGACATGCAGCCGTCAGCCGGAGCTGCGCCGCTGCCACAGGATCGCTCCAGTTGCACAATGGTTGAAGTTGAGAGCCTGAGGAGACGCGGGGCTGCAATAAGTCAACGTGGGGCATGACAACCAAATGACAAGCCGAGCATCGTGCTGCTCATCGGGCAGGAAAAACAGCCCTGAAGCGAGAACCACGCGAACAAAACCACTTCTTATTTAGCTGCTTTTATTTGGGGAGCGAGCTACGCATGAAATGTGCTGAGGTTCGCGCAACCTTCATTATATAAGACTTCCACATTAGAAATATTCCCTGACTTAATCAAGGGCACATCACCGGGAATTTTCACTCGAGCCCGTGTGGAGGGAGCAGCCTGAGAAGATCGCGCTGCTACACCGCAGGATTCACGAACAGAGATGGGCCATTAACGCAATGGCTTTGCAGAGAGAGAGAGAGAGAGGGGGGAGAGAGAGATAGAGAGACTACAGCGGCCACGGTCTTAACTTTCACACTGAGGAGAACGTGGCAAACAGCGAGAGAGCACAAATATAACCAGGCAGATGTGCGGTAAATTAACATGCGGGGCTGAAACGCGTGAGGTCCCGCACACATGGTGAGGAAATAACAAAAACCCCGCCTGCGTCCGAGTCAAGTTAGTGGACGTCAGGGCTTCGAGCAATAAGAGCAGGCTGACGAGCAATAAGGGCGCTTACACTCGACCGAGCCCGACCCGTCTTTTTGAGAGACGGGAAAAACGACGAATGTGCCCCCGCTACACCAAACACCGCTGGGGTTCGGTGCCAGACAACACCCCGTACGTGAATATTTAGTCGCCAAATTCGCCTCTTACCGCTAAGTAGTTTTTCCAAGTCGCTTTTTTCGGATGCCGTTCCTCTCCGCCTGCTCGCCAGCAGAGTGTGAAGTCACAGCACACGAGCGCCGGCAGCACCGGATGTGTCCTTTTCAAAATAAAACGGCCTCGGATGGCGGGAGGTTGCCGTTGTAGTCAAGGCAACAGCGCGGGGCTTTTTTTCTGTGGAGGGGGGAATCGCGAGACTTCCGGTGTCGCCCCGCGAGCTTGACGCGCTTCTCGTCCACGACCTCGTTCCAATATGGCACGAGGGGCCAGTGCGCATGTGCGGCCGCCTGTGTGCCTGCGAGCCCGGCTACACTGACTTCCATCTTCACACACACAACACACACACACAGACACATACACACACACACACAATACAACACCGACCAACACTCACATCTGTAACACGAACAAAAGAGAGCAGGAAAAAACACATGTATTATTATTTATTATAAACAGGAAGTGATCAGTGGTTTAATGGCGTTTAATGATCCCAGCGGCTTCTACACCGGTTGAGCTGAATTTAATTCTCATCGACCCACTTTCGATAAGTGCACTGTGTCTTTTTTGAACCACAGAAACCTGATCCTTATGTGTTGCAGTTGCGTTTATATAGTGTTCTTGAAAATGCCTCCAATTGCTTTATTCAAATTAATTTCAAGTGAATCAACCCCCACACATTACACCTTAAAATGCTGCTACTTTTTTTATATAAATCACAATAATTCTGTTCTTCTGCAGCACAAGGATCTCAGATCAGGTTTTATTAATTTTTGGTATAGGGGGGTTGAGGGCGGGAGAAACTGCTGGAGACGACAGAGCGAAGTCCATGTTTCCTATTAATAAAAGAGCTCCCTTTATATGAATATGAAGTGTGATCGTCTCCGGGATCTCACACAGCCCAGACCCCGGTGTCTGAATCAGGTTCTATCGCTCACTTGGACCACAGAGCTACAGTGCCTCACACAGTGCTCCACAATAGACCAACCCTTCGAATGCCAGTTGTGAGCAAAAAAAAAAAAAAAAGATATCCGCGTTTGGTGGAAACAGTGCATGAAATGTGAGCAGCAGAGAAGCGATCGGATGTTGCACGAACAGTGGAAACAATCGTGGACATACCGTGCATAAATCAAAAGGCATGTATACTCTTAAATTCATTCATTTTATTACAAGTGTGGGGGTGCTCTCTCTATAAGCTCCCATTCATCAGACTGTACAACTAGTATAAGGGATTTAGGTTTTGCAAATAAAAATACAATTCAAAATCAATTATTTGTTCCTTTGTGTCATGTTATTTCACCCCTGATAATGGTGTGCGGTCATTTAATTTTGAAGAGGTCAGTATTTTGAATGCTGCATTCAGGCTTAAGGCTGTTTTTTGCATAAAGGCAAATGTTCTCAACGGCTTGGATCAGGTTTTATCTCTCGGTGCAGGCTGCAGCTTCTATAGGGCCTGTTTGTTCAGTGGTCACATCCTGCAGCAGCCAGTGGATTACTGCTGGGGACAGAGGACGAGGACAGGGTCAGCCGTGCGCACTGCAGGAATGCGTCCAGTCCACACATTAGAAAGGACAGGGGAGGGAGCAGTTATATCACCTGACCGCTACGTGGCAGTAAATCACAACAGGTCTTCCTACATAGATACTTCTTTTCTGCGTTCAGGTCTGCAGAATCATTTTCACAATATTGGAGACTCTACGATATGTCTTTACAATAGGATACATGAATAAATGCTGACACATGAAGCCCAGCGACATACAAGTCTTCAACGACAGATGTAAAATGCAAAATAAATCCACAAGCAAACATGCATTTTGAGTTTATATTATATTTATTTATAATCAGATGTAAAAGACGAGGAGATTAAAAAAGTAGACCCTTTACTCAGGAGACAGCTCATGATTACGTACATATTGTTTTGTACAAAGACAGCACTGTTTTTCTCGTGTTAAAAAATCCTACATTCAAGCAATATAAAACATCTCAATGACTTTGTGTTTCCAGTGAAAAAAGCCCATCACTTACACACAAAATAACACATCCTTCTACACATCTACATGTTCAGGTATAGTACCACACCGCTGCTACAGCTCTTTCCAGTTAGTCTGCTGACAACCCAGGAAATGAACCTGAGCATGACATGCTGATCAATTATTTTACGTTACGCTTTATGAGCAGCCTGAATTGACATCAGTGGCACAGAAAAGAAAATATGACAACATGCTAAATCTGTGCTAAATTTAAAGAAAAAAACAGACGCAGATTTTCAGACGCTGTGAGGTGCTTGTGTATGTGCAGTGTGAGGGGAACAGTTCCTCAATAAGCTTAATTCGGAGGGATTTAACAACCCCCCCACTCTCCCTCCCCCAGCTTTGTGCTACAATTCTTCCTATGGCGCCTTGATAAACCAAGGATTCATTCAAAAGCAGGACAATGTTTCCTTGCACAGCAGCACCATTTGCATCTAAGAAAATACCTGCACACTCCCACACACTGATGTGCTAACACACACTCACAGATGTGGATGTGCAAGCAGACATACAGCGGGCAAAGCAACACAGGGTGCTGTAATACCACTGACTTCTCCTGACATGCGTGTGCGATTCCAGGTGGATACATTTGTATGACAAAATAAGGGGTTTGTGCACATGCCTGTAAATTCAAATGTAGAGAAATTCATTTAAATTCTGTCCATTAGACGATTTGTACATTTTCAAGATTGCAGAAAAGTAAGAAACAGCAGAATGCAGAAATGACAACTCCCCCCATTGATTATAATAACATTAGTTTCTTTTAGAATATCCCTTAATTTCCTTCAGCTTTACACTCTTTTATACACCTATACATGTTTGACCACTGAGACATGATTATTGCTTTAAACATTGGCAAAGAACAGTATTATTTTATCTCATCCTCTGACAGAGGAAGTGTGTAAGTCATAGTCGAGCCCAAATCTTTTCATGTTCTTGTTGTCCATCCAGTTGATAAGAGAGCAGGACAACAACCTGTTTTGGGGAGGTGGGCTAGGACCGTGCTCCCAGGGAAACCATTTTGCATGTTCACTTGGTTATCATGTGTTCTAGTTTGGGGTTGACAAAGGAAAAGCCAGCAAATGCTGCCTGGTCCATGGAGTCGATGAGGTTCTTGTCTGCGTGGGAGAGGCGAGGCTTTTCGCTCAGGAACTCTCTGTCGAAGTTGCTACAGTCACTGGCAGATTTCTGTGGGAGGTAGTTCAGGGAGTTTAGTTTGGTATCAAGGACGCATGCAGTTATATTTACACTAATGCAGCAATGCTTTCTAGAGTCTAGTCAACTCTGGCTCCATTGCTCCACTATGTGAGAGGTCTCACTCTCCAGAATCCTCTATTATACATATCCTCTCAATTTAGTTGTTTATTCAAGCTGCAAATATTTCCCATCTCTCCCTTTGCCTGACAATGACTCCATGCAATCTATCTGTTGGGAGTGATAAGAAGCAAGGAATCCAATCTCTGACCACATTCCCCTGCTGTAATAAATATTTCCAACATGAGTTTTCTAACTGAGGTGGATTTCTGTTAGCACATAAGTTATTCAGGAATAAAAAAATCATAGGTTCATACCACTTTGGGCTTGAAAGGGGGGTCCACCCCTCGCTTCTGCAGTGCTGGCCAGTTGATGGATCTGAAAAAGGATTGTGCACGGATGTCTCCCACCACCCCCAACCTGCGACTGGGGTCTCGCTCAAACAACTAAAATGACAGGATATAGATGATTTTACTACAGAAACAGCAAAAACAACTCCCTGTCATACTATACTGTGAAAAATTTTTTCAAAATCTATTCATGTTTGTGATATATTTGCCTTTGTATCTAAGAAGGTTATTTATTCACCTGTTCAAGCAGGTTCTTGGCCTCCTTGGTGATCCAGCGAGGGAAATGAGGGGTGTCCGACCTGATGGATTCAAACAGCTCATCCTCATCATCACCTTGGAAAGGTGACTGACCGATCAGCATCTCATACACGAGCACACCAAAAGACCACCAGTCCACTGAGAAGGTGTACTTCTGTCCTAACAGGATCTATGATGGGAGACAGACAAAAAACATGAGATGTACATAATGAGAATAAGGACATAAAGGAAATGTAACTACAGGCACTGCAATGCCTCCTAACGGCCACAAGATGGCATATATTGCAAAACAAGGAAGGAATACAAGGCACTTCAGATTTTATACGATTTATAAATACAGATTAAATATGTATGTAAGATTTTAACACAGACATTATAATATAATACTACAAAATGCTTTAAAAAGCTTTAAGACAAACCTCTGGTGCAATATAGTCTGGTGTTCCACAAAATGTTGTGGCTCTGGCTTCTCCAAACACTTTCTCTTTGCACATGCCAAAGTCTGCAATCTTTATGTGTCCATCCTTGTCCAGCATCACATTGTCCAGCTTCAAATCTCTGCAGAAAGACACAATCACAATTAGTTTTTTGTAGAGTATATTCTGCTAAAATTATTGTAGTCTAAAATCCAAAAAAAGATTTAGTAATAATCTTCTCTGTTGAAGTCTAATTAGAGATTCCAGACACTGATGCAAAATGTTTTTTAACCTGTAGATGATTCCTTTTGAGTGAAGGAACTGCAGTCCCACTATTATCTCAGCGGCATAGAATCTGAGGATTGAAATGTACAAAACAAGCATTAAACACTGTTTTACTGTGAATAAAAGCATCAGTTACACATTCTCAACTGTTCAATATGACAACTGCAGAGGCACATGTTTCTTTAAGTGGTATCCTAGTTTACTCACGTGGCTCTGTTGAGATCGAAGCGCCCTTTGTCTTGGATGTGGAACATCAAGTCGCCTCCATTCAGGTACTCCATCACAAAGAAGAGGTGCTCCTGTGCAAACAACACATTAATGTCAGTTCACGGACACAGACAAATGAGACATGAGGAGACAGTGAGAGACAGTGTTCAGATAAAGGGGGTGGGTGTGTGGGTCCTTATCAACAACTGGGAATTGTTGCTCTTACTGTCCTGACCCAGATTGATTCCCTATCAGAGAAGATGCTTTTTAAGCTTTTGATCATGAAACCCTCAGTACATCTCTGCTTACTTTAGACTGGAACGTGGAGTAGAGGTGTGTGAGGAAGGGGTTCTCCCAAGCGAGGGCCAGGACTCTCTTCTCCACCATGGTGCATTCCACATCATCATCCATGAGAACGACATCCTTCTTCAGAACCTTCACAGCAAAGTACTGACCCTTTCCCTTCAGCTCTGCCAGAAGCACCTGGGGTGTCAGAGTCACGCAGCATGAGCACTTCATCGGGTGATCACAGCGGTGATTATAGCAAGTATAATTACAGCAAACAAAAGTCATGATGAGGAAGTTTTCATATCTCCTACCTATCTTATGTGTTCTAACCGGCTCTATCTCAGTGCCATCATGGGCAAATGGGCGTGGATATAAATTAAACTCTGCTTGGCTTCTCTGTCCTCCTGAAATAGGTCAGCCTGTAATGGTTGTATGATTTGTCAAATGTTGACTGGGATCTATATTGATGGAGTAACGCAGCTCTCACCAAACCATCTCCCACTCCAGGTGCAAGAAGGAAGTCATTTAAAAAGAAGTGGGGGATGTATTGATCTACTGATGTATAGCTAGTCTAGTTCATCAAAAATGTACGACACCATTGTCGGAAAAGAATAAATTACGGAGCTGGGAGAGGGGGAATTATATTGCAAGAAAAAACTATTTCCAACATTTAAGTCGTAACTTTACAAGGAAAGAACATAGATAGTGATACTCTCAGTTAAATTATAGATGATAAAATTTACACGACAAAATAAATAAAACCAGTGTGTGTTTTTGTCACAGTACCACCTGAGGTGGATGACAAGATCAAATTAGTATACATTGCATTCAGGTTTATCACAGGGGGTTTGAGTGAAACTGGAGAACAGAGGAGATGAGCTGGTTACGGAGAGGTGCATGACAAACAAAGTCAAAGGTTACTCAAAGAGAATCCCAAATCCCACTTGTACTGCTGTAGATGCAACCAGCATCTGTCCATTGACCTTCACCTTTGCCCACCAAATTCTACAGAAGTCATCTTTGTATCCAAGTGCATGTTCAAGCCTGATGTAAAAGATTCCATCGGAGATTTCCTGATATATTGCCTTCACAAAAGGTGAGGTCACATTGACCTTGATGTGTGACCTTGAAATTGAATCAGTTGATCCTTAAGTCCAAGTGAACCTTTGTTCACAACTTGACGTAATTCCTTCAAGTTGTTCCTTAGATATCACGTGATCAATTATGGACAGACACTGAAAGCAGCTCAGCTCAACTACGGCTGTCACTGGTGCAGAGGCATAAAATGTGGCTGAAGGATGGATGGAGACAGACTTTGATGATGGAGGGCAAACATCCTCAAAGGGACAAAGCATCTCATGTTAAGTTCAGGAACATGTTCAGAGATGGGGATCATCGGACACACCTTTCCAAAGCTGCCTTTGCCCAGAACCTTGTGGAACACCAGGTGGTTCATGGTGAGGTGTACCCGGGGGACTGTAGTAGCCGCTGGGACTGGGCTCACAATCTCTCCAGCCTTTCCATTACCACCTGTTGTAAATACAAGTTTGCACATACAAAGTAAAAAATTAAAACATTAATGAGCTAAGATTTAAGAATGTAACTGGTGTTATTTCAAATGATACCAAACCTATTTTAACATTATATAACTGCTCTTAAATCAAATGACTTTGCAGTATATATACAGTATATATATATATGTGTGTGTGCTCACAATGAACACATCTTACCACTAGGGTCTACTGTTGCACTTTGGATGTCTTGGTAGATCCCAACATCTGCTGCATTGGAGTTTTCAGGCTTATTAATAGATTTCTGTGGAAGAAAATATTTTGCTGAACCAATTATGATACAGAACATATATTTTAACACTGACTTGACACAGTCTACACAAACTAAAATGTTTTGTTTCGGTGTTAACCTGGGAGACTTGAGATAGAGCCTCTGCCAGCAGTTTCTGGTTGATTCCACACAGATTAGCCACTTTGGTCTGACAGTAACTGTGTACGTTCATGCCACATTCTGTTCACAGGTGAAACACATGTCAAGTTGTGAGAGGGAATACGATGCAAGCATGACAGAGAAAAACAAATGTACCCTTGGGACTCACCTTCACATTTGAGGCCCTGTTTGAGGAGACCCCACAGCAGACTGCCACAGTGGTCACAGAAAGTGGGGCTCTTGTAGTTATAATGCTTGAAACGATGTGGCATATCAATCTTGAAGCGCTCTTTCTGGAACTACACACACACATACACACACAGAAACAGGTAAAAGTCTAAATACAATTCCACAGTTAATATTTAATTAATAAAAAGATAACGCTGTAGAACCAAATTCAGTTCACAGTCAGTATCAGAATGAGGTGAAGTTTTACATCTATACTGAAGAACATAAACTTTTGCTCACCATAGTATCACGACTGTTGGCAGCTGTTCCAGTGCACCTGCCAATGATTATTTCGATGCATTTTTTGTGGATTGCCGCATTGCATTCTGAGTGAAATAAACAATGACATATTTTGATAAGAATACAAAAAGGATCAAATCTGATAAAAATGTAGATAACAATTAAATAAACACTCACGTCTGCACTTGTAACCTTGCTTGTTGAGCCCCCTAAAATGGATTAAAAGAGATTGAGAAATCCTTATTACATGTGAAAAAAAGAGGAAAGAAATAATGGCTGCTGATAACAGAGAAATATATTTAAGATGCTTTTCATTACTACATTTATTTACTGTCATTTATGTATTATAATAAAATGCACAAGTTGACCTAGACCTTTGTGCAAAAACCTCTAAACTGCATCTGAACTGAAAATTATTCTTCAAAGTATTATATAAATAAATAAACCCTGAGAAAAGCAGAGAGACCTGAACAACTCTTAATAAGGGGTTTTATTTTTTTTCAGCATGACCTGAAGAAATCATGCTTCAAATTTCCTCCATCTCGTCTCTTAAAGGTACAGTGTGTAGAATTTTGTGATATCAAGAGTTGAAATTGGATGTTGCAGCTGAACACCCCTCATCTCACCCTCTACTTCCAAACATGAAAAAGAAACTGTGGGAGCCTTTAATTGTCATAAAAACTCAAAAGGTGTTTAGTTTGTCCAGTCTGGCCTAATGTAGAAAACATGGCGACCTCCGTAGAGAGGGTCCCCTCAATGGTAATATAAAGTATTTAAATATAAAGGGCCTTTTCTGGGGTAAAGAAAACTAGAATTCATACAATTTAGATGAAATGAACTAGTGAAAACATCATGAGGATTATTCTACATTAAATGTCTACCAATAGTTCCCTTTCACCTAAATCTTACACACTGAACCTGTAAGAGAAAATAAAATAATGTATTTTGTGAGATGGGGAGTTTGGCTCAGGTTGGTCCTGCTTACATAGTTGGAACACTTCATGACATCCTTGTGGGACTTCCCTAGATGGTGACTGATTCCCACAGTAGCAGCCCTGCTGTTGTTTCTACCATTACTCCCGCCCCCCGGCACTGTTCCATTTAGGAAACTTAAATTGCAACTAATTGGTCTTTTGAGAAACACCCTTGGGGGGGCCTGGGATTTTCTTATCGGCCAACTGATGTTTTTGTCCCATTTGGTGCCCAGAGAATATTCAGTAGGTAATGGCACAATGGTCTGAGTTTATTAAAGCTGCACTAGTGTCTTGATAAAAATACAATGCTGATCATAATAACACTTTAGAAAAACAAGCTGACAGGCATGTTAGCTGCTTCTGGGTGAGTGATGTCCATCAGAAGCCTCTCACTGGAACTCAGAAACACTAAGTGTCAAAGAAAAATATTTATTTGATATGCAAACCAGCGAAAGCACACAAGTGTGATCAGCTGTCATGTAACAGAGGCAGGCCTCTCACCAGAGGAACTCTCTGCACACAGAGCAGAAGGTGGGCTGGCCGAAGAAAGTGGCGGTGAACTCGTGGTTCTTGATGAAGTGAACCTTGGGCTGCTTGAAAGCTCCCCTCCTCCTGTTGAGAGTTGTGACTCCATCCTCTGGAAAATGCTTCACTGACGAATTCATAGACTCTGAGGAGAAACATTTCCATAAGCAAATCAAAATGAGTTACTGTATACTTTATGTCTGCTCAAAACAAAAAGAGAACAGGGTAAACTTTGAAGTGAAGTCCCAAATCCCTTTTTCGACTTTTTAAATACTTAGTTAACTATCCTTATTCTATTATTAATATATATCTGATCAAGCACTATTATTGGGCTTTAAAATGACATCACAGTGGGAATAAATCAGTCAAATAGCCATTGGGTGCCCCACCTTGTTGACTTCAGTCAACAAGGTGGGGTCAAAAGTCTCCCAGAGAAGAGTGTAAAAAGAGGCGTGGGAGAAGTAAACAAAGAAAGCAGAAACTCTGGAAGAGATAGGGAGAGTGGGTGGGAGGGATGGAAGGGTTGAGAAACAAGAACAATTCGAAAAAGGGAGTAGCCTCAAAGACAGAATTGATAGACGGGGGAAAAGTGGGAAGAGTGATGAGGTGAGAGATAAGCGAACTTCCTCTCTGCCATTCTCCTGACAGATGTTTGTTTTTGGACAGTGTTTCAGTGAGCCGAGCAAAGAAAGTGGGAGTGAGAGAGGGGGGCAATGACAGACAGCTGAGGCAGACAGCGTCGAGGGCTGTTCACACATGCCTAAAAATACTCTGCTTTTCAGGAAACCTGTGGAGTGTGTAGGAGGGAGCTAAGGGAGTAGGGATCTCGTTCATAACAGTAGGCACACCTCCTTCTCATGACCCCCTCCAACCCTGAACAGTGAACCCCCGACTGCTACAAAAGTAATTCTCCTAACCAGAACCAGTTGGTAAATCTCACCCAGTCCACTCCATGTCAGGAGTGACTTGGGTTCCCTGCAGGGGAGTGAGCCATCATCTGTTTCCAGTTAAGTATCCCGACCATTACAGGCTAATGGCAGCTAATAACCTCAAATATGTAGAGAACACTTCTATGAAAACTCTTCAAACCTACAAGTTTGTCGTCTCTAAACGGAGAACTACAAGAGGGCATCTTTGTAAAGCCAGCAACACGAAGAAAAAATGTCTACATGAACATGAAGAACTGTTGCAGTTGGTTTCTTTCCCACACCTGAAAAGCACATTGTGATTTAGACAGAAAGCTTTTTGCAGTTTGACCCAAGAATGACTGCTCACTCCTCAGAGAGGCTGACAGTAACTAACATGTTAGGTTGCTTGTAGAAACACTAGATGAGGACCCTTTCTGCCAGTAGAGGGCCTCCCATATTATACTAAATGCAGGAGGTTGATTCTGGGGTGAGAACAAACTGATGGGAGGGGGCAAGGAACAGTGGAGTAGCACACTCTATCGTCGAAACTCACAGACACACTTCCCTGGTGGTCTAGTGGTTAGGATTCGGCGCTCTCACCGCCGCGGCCCGGGTTCGATTCCCGGTCAGGGAACTACTTGTTTTAAAATTTAAAAGAATGTTTACAATCATCAGACAGGGTGTGATATAGAATAGAATAGAATGCCTTTAATGTCATCACACAATGAAGCATGGCAAAATTACTCAATGATATAAGTGAATCTTAACTTAAACAGTGTAGTGCTTTGTTTCTGAAAACTGTCACTGAATTCTGATCCCAAAAACCCAGACAAACCCACAGTCTCTTTTTGAATTTGCTTATTTTAATAATTAATATTATGTTACAAAAATACTCTGAACTAAATCAAATGTTCAGTCCATAAGATGTAGGCATTTTACCTGCATCGCTGTCCTCCAGGAAGAACTGTACTGCCATCTGGATCCTCCCTGAAGGGTGTAGGTCCACCCAGAACTCGGTATGTCCGTTGTTTTTGGACTTTTTACAGCGTTCTGCCAGTACAGACACGCCCACTGTGGCCTTGGCCAATGGCTCCTCAGTCTTCTGCATGAGAACCAGTTCTAGGACACGCCCCTCATAAATGTGAGCATCAAAACTGGACTTCCATGCTGGATAGAGGGTGGGCTTCCTCTGGACCAAGGTCTTTCCTCGCTCTGTGAAAGAACATTGGGATCATCCATTGGAAGAAAATGCTCATCTTTTACTTTTTCATTCTCAGGATGGTCACAGCACATGAATGGCTTTAACAGAAACTACCTGGACATGGTAAAGAGTCAGTTTGCCAAACTGACTTTTGAGCTCAGAAGAAGACTGTTAACACAATTACACTGAGGATGTGTGCGTCAGTACATACCTGTGCTGACAGACTCCTTCATCTTGATGGCACATATTGGAAGGTCAGTTTGAGGGGGCAGAACGCACAAGTCATGGGCATTGAGAGAGATACGCAGGAAGGGTGCCATGGTGACAACTCACCGAAGCCTCCTGGAACAGAGACACAGACCCAGAGTTAGAAAGTCCCATATCCACACACGTTCATATTTTGATTCTACTAGTATTACTCATGGTGTGTGTTTAAAATAGAAGACACTTTGGAAAATAACTTTGGAAACATCTGCCAGTAATGATGGATGAGGGAACACAGAGGTCCTCCTGAACTGAGACGCATAGTGACAGAAAGTCAAAAAGATCAAACTTTTACAAAAAATAGAAAGCTCCACTGTTAGTGACAAAGGCAAACATGAAGTTTATATGCAGTAGAGTTTTGGAGGATTACATCACAAGACCCTTTTTCGCAATTGGACAGACATTAGTCATCTTTTTCAGCCGTTTTACCCACGTTTAAAAATCAGCATATTGGTAATAGAGAACTTTCTATACCAAGCATCAGCCCTGGTGATTGTGAGCGCACAAGTGTGCCTTTATTTTATTCTGCAGAGGAGGTACTAGTTGTCTTGTTTGGTTACATTTTATTCTTTTAGTGTTTCTTTTTTCAGTTGGTGGTGTAGGCTGAAGCGCGGGGGCCACTACTCACAGACTAGTTAAACCAGAACACCTTGTAGTTCTATAAGGGATCATTCAGGCAGCTTTTTTAGTATTTTAAAGGAAAATATCCTTTCAAAATCTTTTCTGTCTACTGCTTTAATGTGAGACTATAATCTTACAATTTTGCACGAAGCTGTAATGCCACATCTGTGATATTTGAAGTTATAGACTCTAGTCAATATATTCTTTGATTTCTCTTTACATTCCTTGAAAATAACATTGAAGTGAAAATGTAATTTTACACTTCTGGGACAACAAATGAAACAGAAAACACAATTTGCGAAAGTGTCCATCCTCTTGCTTCATTTAGGCTGAATTGCTCCATTGACAGATTTGCTCACCACTGCTTTCCACGTGTTCTGTGTACTTCCTCTTTAAGTGGTTCCTGAACACAATTACGAAAAAGTGTGGTATAACAAATGAACACACACTATTTATACATAAAGTCAAGCCAATAATAACTGCATATTTTGTTTTTGTTTTAATTAGAAAATCTGCTATAGTGAAAATGCCAGGCAAGATCCTTGCTTTGTATGGCCTGCAAATGGGGCCTGAACTTTTTCTCATAACTTTAAAATGATAAAATTCATTTAATCTAATGCAGAAGATATACAATGATCTAAAGCTATCATGTATGATTAGAACAAATGGAGTGAACCCTGTGAGCTAGTTCAGGCAGACAACTCAAGCTGCGCTGCTCCAATCATGTGACACACATCATGTGACATACCTCATTCTCCACAATCATCTATAATACACATCTAGCTTATTAGGTGGCCTATTTAAGCAGAGAGAAATTTCCCATCAACCCCTTTGCTCACACTGCTGCTGCAGTATATCTACCAGTTGCTTCAGTCCCTCCACCACCCCAGCATCCACCTGTAGGCTCCGATGGGGGTTTACAAGTATTTGCTTGTCACTCCCATCATATCTGTGGAATCATATCAGGGGAGTGATTGAGTCGGAGCCTAGACACCAAACACAAACCTGTTCTACTGCTGCAATAAACATTTGAACGTGAGTTGTCTGACTGACCTGTACTTATACACTCTCTGAACCTCTGATGTCATCGCCACTATTTCACACTCGAGTCACACAAATGCTGCGTCACACACTAGCAGGACCTAGAGGGCATATTACCCTACATCCTAATTCCCCAAACAGTAAAAAAAAGCCTACAGAAATCCTCCAAGAATTTCCACACAGCATTCTTGTCAGCTTATAAATTCCTTAAGTTGATCTCTTGAAGCTGTAGTTGCTTGCTTCATTGACATAATCTTGGTTTAATAGTCATTTCAGAGACACCCACGTCTGCACTTTGAGGAAAAACAGCAACTCATTCTAAATTCTCAATGTTGTTAAGCTGCTCTATTAAAATACATTTGTGGGCAGTAATCTCTAAAGCAAAATGCCCAGTGAAACTTTCTTATGCTTGAGCATGAATATGTACATGAAGCCCCTGTAGAAAAGTACTGCACACTTCCTGTTTTGTTCAAATAGTTAAACATTAATGAGGAGACATTTGTCTTTTTGATGCTTTTCACGTTGCTGAATGCCTAATGAGGTCCTTAGTGACTGAACCAGTGTGTGCCTCATAAACAGTGTGTACATGTATTCTGCTCAGCCTGTAAAAGTGGACTAGTGTAGATGCTATTTTCAGCTCAGGTTGGATCAGATCACGTTTCATTTCATCCGCTAAAGACTAATCTAAATGCAGAATTTTAGAAAGAAGACATTAAGCTCTTAACCATTTTCCTGTGGAGATCTCCTCTTTAACATCCACTGGTTTTCTGGAATCCCCACTGGGAACTGCTTAACAATCCATTACTGTTCCCACACAGAGCAAATCTCAGGTGTATGTTCTCATGTGTATAACTGTGAGCAGCTGGACACAATTCTTGTTTAACTGAACCACTCAGGATCTGTATTGTGTAGGAGGCAGCAGAGTTGTACTGAGGCAGGCTTGTGAACGCAAGGCTGCTGGTGTGATATCCCAGACAACAACTGACGACTCAGTAGCTATCACTTAACCGATAACTGCTCCTTAAGTCAAAAGTTACTCAGTGGCCAGTTTGATTTAAAGTTAACTGGTGACCAAAATGGTATATGACCTGCTTTTGGCTTATTTGGACTGTCTGACAGTAACCCACTGTGCATTCACGTACTCTTTGAAAGTTGAAATATGGAAAAAACATGGATGCTGTAAAATGCTATAAAAATGTCTTGTATTTATGTGTTTAGAGCATTTAAACAATACATTGATATCTGTTTCCAATATTTCTATAATAATGAAGAGCAAAGAAAAGGATCTGGTGTAAGAGACATATACATGATTTAAAATGTGCATGTTAATCATACACATTTCTGTATTGGCTACAAAGTAGTGTTGGGTGCCTGTGGGAGATGGAAATACAATTTGCAAGTGACAAATGTAACATTTGACATTCTTATCAAAAAATAAACTATTCAGAACTGATAGTAAAATCATGCTCATTAGTTAGAAGTGATGATGTCAGCAATTCGAGTACCAACATTTCCGACCTGAGTTCACGTGAATCTTCTCCGTCAGGAATTTTTAATTCCTAATTTTTTCAGTTATTCCGACACCACATGAACACTCAATCCACACACAATGATTCATAACTCGTAACTAATGCTAGTCGCAGTTTCAACTTTGCTTCCTCCTTTCGACACATGCCACATGTGACTAAGTAGGCTGGAGAGGACATAAATACTAATAATACAGGGAGAATCAATGCTCTTCATTTATAAAATAATAAACTTGGATTTATATAATGCCCTTAAAGGAGTCCATGGCTGCAAAGTCTTTGTGAACAGGTGGACTTCAGGAGTTCTTTGAAAGTTTCCAGAGATGGGGTAGAACAACCCTTGTGTCTAAGCGTGAAGATATATTGTGCACTAGAGTAAATGAAAATAGGTTAGTATGATCTTCACATGTTAGGTATCTTTTTTGATATACATTTCCAATGGTCCACTTCTCTGCCATGTCTCTACTAGGCTGAGAACAAGTTTGTGTGACCTTGAGATGTGAAGAGGATACCAACAAGCAACCATTTCTGAGTGAGGTCAGGAGGGTTGAGAAACTGTTAGAGCTCTCATTGTATGGCTGAGGCATGCATATACACAGACAGGCACACATACAAAAAAAAACATTAATCACTGTCTGAGTTTGACACATGCAAAAGTATATTAATAATATGTACATTTTACAGCCTGTTTCCAGTTTTCTCTGGCCTTTACACACACTCGCTCTTGTGTACACATACATCGACTCTGCTACAAAGAAAAGAGAGCCTTGTTTCCCCAGAGAGAGTGGAAAAAATGAGCACATGCAATTGGGGAAGGGGTGGGTAGAGGAAAAGAGCAAGAGGGAGGGAAAGAAAAAAAACCAGATAGGCGACATACTGTGAAGCAGGCCAGTGGACATGAGCAGAAATCAGACTGAATGAGAGAACCAGATTAGTCCTCACTGGTTCCAACCACAATGATTTCAATTTCCAGTAAGATGAACAGCATTTTAAGAGCTTTTTTAGCTCTTTAGCTTTTGTCCTCGCCTGAAACATCTGCAGGGGAATGTTAGCTTGGACTCCCTGCCTGCGCTGTATGTGCTAACTTTGCACAACACAAAATAATCCATAAATTATACACAAACTGGAAGATGGCACAGTATGTGGAAAACATGACAAGATGACTTAAGTAAGTAGAGCAAGCCATTAAATGTCTCTTGACTTGACATGAACATTTCTGCTGTCACTCATTAGCGGATGTTTAAGAAGTTCTTATGCAAAAAATGACACCTCACACATTTAAAAATGTCAGCAACAGGCAGCAGATAATATGTTTCAATAATTAGCAGGTAAAATATATAGATTATTGACATGAATATTTACTTGGAACGATATGACACAAATCTTCCATTACCCAAACTGCATCAAACAGTACAAGAGTGCAGACAGAGATGTCTACAAAAGATGTGTTATCATCAGTCACACTGGTCGATGCAGTCAGAGGTCTGGTATGCCCTGAATTATAAGATATGTCATGTACTGGAAGGAGTGATCGAGCCGGTCTGGCAGGTTTGGGCACTCCTGCGTGTCAGCCGTTAATCAGTGTGTCTGAGCAAAGACAGGTACAATTATGGAGAGAATGACAACAACAGTCATCTACAATTCAACAGAAGAGACATTTCATTAACCAGTGATGGGAAATGCTTTGTATTTGTTGTCCACAGACCTGCCTGCAGAATGGCTGAAAGGAATTCTGAGTCGTATTCAACACTGTTGAAGGGTTAATCCTTGCTCTGACGACTGAGTCAAGAGTTGTTTACACCAAAAGGAGCATGCATTGTGGGTGTTTATGTCAACACTTGAGGATCCTATTCTATATATAGTTCCACAATCTTGGGAAAAAGCAGCAGAAAACAGATCCTAAAGAAAACCCAACATTTTCATGGCCACAGTGGAATGTTGTTGTCTGGACACTGAGGTGAGTTACCTGACACCAAGCCCACTGAAAATGTGCTTCACTCCCAGACTGGGAGGCAAAAGTCTCCAAAACAAACCAGAAGTCAATACGGCGGCAGTACATGCCTGATGTCTATTGGTGATTTCGTACAGCCACTAATCAAAAGGAACCAGTTACAACATATTATGACTTTGAATAGATTCCTCATATACACTCACTCCACTTAAACTGTGAGTTTATGTAATACAGGGGCATCAGCTTCTACCGTCTCAATTAAATAGAATGGAGCCTTTATTACTGTAATACTGTTAACTAGACTGATTTATATCAAAATGACTTAAGTTTAAAAGTTGTATTTAAACAGATTTTAAAAGTGCTTACTCAGCAACCTACCATTTGCTTTTAAAGATACTTGAATATGTCACAGGTTGAAAAGCACAGATGTTTTTAACATTCAACTGCTTTGGTTCCAAGGTCCTGTCATTGTGTGCTGCCTCACTGTCAGGATTTACTCAGATATTTGAAGAGAGTGCAGCCATTGTTATTCGTAACAACTCTGCTTTCCTCCTCAGTCAAGTCAAACTGTGTTATGTGAAAAAAGGAGATCAGAGGTACTGATTAACTTGGGTGAGAAATGTTGAGACACATCTTCGAGACTAGCAGCATGTACATTTCTTTCATTCACTCTGTATGAAGATAAATTTTGACCGGACTGATTATCTTCACTGATATTTTCAGTAAAATACGTCAGCTAGTGATGATCAACTAGAACGTGTGAAATGACACAATGAGAGTATGGAATAATTGGCATTATAATCTGAATTTCATCAGCAACTGAATAAAACATTTACAAATGTATTCATAAACTTTCAATAACAATGATATATTTCACCTAAACTTGTAATAGGTGCTAATGGGACATATCTATCATGTGATGATAGAAAAATGTCTATGGTTTCATCATTTGGACAGGGCTTTGGGCCTTCTTCTATGCTGAAAGGATGCAGGCAGAAAATCAACACGAGAGCAATGCAAACAAACATGGAGGAGGGTGAACATGACACAGAACAAAAGTCATTAAAACTAAACAAAATGGTTGTTCTCAAATAATGGCTATATCTTGGACGCAGTTTAGCATGGCCCAGAAAACTGTGCAAGAAAAATATGCTGCAGACTGATTCAGATTCAAACACCACTAACTTCCTCTACCACATGTGCAAGAATCATGCCAATCTTGTTGCAAGAGGTTTTTGTCCACAGCAGAGAATCATGAAGATGGAAAGAGATAACAATTGCTGTTGTAACTTACATCTGCAAAGGCCCAATTCAAATGGCCAAGAAAAGGTCTGAGCAGCAACTGAAGATTCGTTATCTAGATATGAAATGTCCTCTGTCAGGACATGAGACTTTGGTCATATTGCAGATCCTTAGGTGGTAATCATGTCTGCGTCAGTGAGCGACAAAACAGGCCTGACAGGATGGTAAATAAAGGTAGTAGATAAACACATGCAGGTGCACAGATCACTAAACCAGAGCTGTCAGGTGATATCAAACAAACCATGTGAGATGGCACCAGCTTTGCAGGCTGCTGAGTCACCTGTTACCCTGAGCCACTGTCAAGAAAACCAGGAAGTATTCTTGACACATTCTTCAACTGACATGTTCCCATAATGCATTTTATAAGCAATGTTAGGAAATGTGAAAGAAGAAATTTGAGAAAATGAGTCCTGTCGTTTCATCCCATATGATCAAATCATTGATTGTTGTGTTACTTTTCTGATGATGTCTGTTGGCAAAGGCCAATATTTTGGGGTTTCAAGTGTAAAATATTCGAGCCAAGAGTCCACCTTGTATTTGCCTTATACGGTTTACAGTCTAACCAGCGTGAAAATGTTTCTCCACACAAAACACAAACATCAGCACTTTTTGTGGGTGTTTTAGGTTCAGATGACATTTCTATTAACATCTATCTGCATATATATGTAGATAAATTAAAAAGCCGATTGGCTCAATGTGTTCTGCCTCTCCACGTGGACCGCTGCCTGCTCAAACGTGATTGGTCGTGATTGAAACAGTATGTAGAAGGCGTCTGGTCTCTGTATATTCATGAGCAGAATCTGTTTATAGAGATTATATAAGAGAGACACACTATGACAGCGAGTCAGGTGCAAGGATTAGTGAATGACAAAAAGCTCAGACTCAGAGCAACCTGGCTGATGGAGCTACAGAACAGCTGGTGGCTCAGGAAACGAGAGCTGAACAAACATGCATCACACAATTATTATGAACCTGTACAAGCATGGTTAGTTAACCAGACCACACCTATGACTATAACCTTGTGTGTGGATGTGATTTTAACATTTAATGCATCATAAAGCCGCTCTTTATGATAAGCTCAAAGAAAGCACATTGGAAATGAAAGGAACATAATGGAAAAAGGCTGTTTTAGTTGTGATTATACTGTTGATTGTGAAGTGGGCATGTTGAGTACATACTGTACCCCTGTCAAGTCTGCACATCCATCTATCTGCCTTTTCAATAACGCAACACTGTCAGTGGTTTTCTATCTTCATCTAGATCCAGATCTGCACTCAAATAACCCCAGTTAAAAATAACGAGGCAGCTTTACCTCTTTGACGGAGGTAGTAACCTATACATTGAGCCCAGTGCATCATTTGATTTTCTTTTCTACCCTCAAACAACAAACAAAGTCATGCAAAACACTAAGTCTTACAAAACCTTCCTTAATCCACAAGTCTTACACTGAGGCACGATGGTATGTGTTGTTACAGTACTAACCCTGTCCAGAAGTACATAAGTGCGTGTGTACACACACGCGCACACACACACTAATAACCTAGAACAAAGCAGCCTTTAATGAATTTCAATGGAGGCTGACTTGAAAGAATCATAAGCCTTCCTTTCTTTCACTAACCAAGGTTAATGTCTAACACCCGCTTCACCAACCACACACGGGTGCACACTCACACGTTGGTCAACTCTGGAAACTTTAGACCTAAATTAATTTCCTGGAGAATGGCCCTAACCATAACAACAAGATACCTAACATTAACCTCACCCACGGAATTAACTTTTCAGTCCCCAGTAGACGGGAAGAGTGAACCAAATGAAAACGACAGCCAATGACAGAAACACACACAGGGACAGACAGAGAGACAGAGAGGTCATGTCAACAGACAACATGTAGCAGATGCTGCCTGGGGACCTTCAGTTCACACCTTCAAAAATTTTGAAAATATGCATTTAACTGCCCCTCTGTGATGTTACACTCTCTTTCTCTTTCTCTCTCTCACAAACACCCCTCTCCCACACACACACACACACACACACACACACACACACACACACACACACACACACACACACAGAGAGAGAGAGAGAGTTATACATGAAACAAAAGTGATTTAAGCCTGAAGAACAGCTGACACTGCTGGTTCAAGGTCAGAGTCAGATGAGTGGATGCTGCGATACATTCCCCTAATACTGCATTCACCTAAGACCAAATCAATACAAGCTGTTACTGCCTGCCAAATGGATGTGAGAAGTGACAGTACACAATGACACAAACCTCAGATGTTGTGCAGGGTTAACCTTTTCTGATTTTCTTTCTTCTATTTCTATTGCTGAGAACTTTGGCAGGGCATCAAACCTGCTATACGAGCATGGAATTAATCCTGCTGCCTTGTGTGCGAGTGTGTGTGTGTGTGTGTTCTCTCCACATGCATTAAGAGCGGTGTCCATTTCTGCCCAGCTCACAGTTCACAAAGCCTTGGTTAAGTCAGACAAAATTGCATCTGATGGAGGAAAGCCGAGTAGGATACTATGATGTAGTGTGTGTGTGTGTGTGTGTGTGTGTGTGTGTGTGTGTGTGTGTGTGTGTGTGTGTGTGTGTGTGTGTGTGTGTGTGTGTGAGAGATCAAGAGAGAGAGGGACCATGCAAGGACAAATACTCACACAGCATTGATTTTGCATACTTGTGCCAACTAAGTTTTTATGTGAGTCTGTGTGTGTGTTAACTGTAGGTGTTCTCTTGAGGGACTCACTTCCTATTCATCATAACAAAAGAACTGTAGTGTACATACTGTGTTGGCATGTGTTTTTTTTATATTCGACGGTACATTAAACAAAGTGTACACACAGTTTTGAAGATACTGCAACTTAATAGTGTTGTTGATGTTTTGCCACTATGATACTTTTTTTTTTACAGTGCATTACTGTGTTGAGCAGGATGTACTAAAGAAAACATCCTTTTATTAAATAAAAAATAAACCAAATTTCTCAACTCATTGGTGTTTAACTTTGCCTCGTCCCAAAGAGCAGTGCAACAAAATGGAAGTAAAGCAGCAAGATTTACCAAATTTAAATTTAAACCACAAAATGAATTATGTAAATTATAATTGACTGCTGATGTGCAGATTGATTGTATTTAAAAAGTGAGCTGGTTTAACACCCAGCTGTGACTGTAGTTGATGGTTTGGACTTTTCATTTGCTGTGATTAAGCTTACCCCACACTGCAATCCTGTATCAAAATAAATAATTCATACATACAAGAAGGTGAGGTGTTTTTGAGCATATTGTTCTATTGAGCTTTAAGCGCTACAAGGGTGACTCCGGTCCTGACTGAGCCGACGTCCCAACCGTGTCTTCCGAGGGCTCATGGAGCCACAAGCCAATATTGACACACCAATAACTGCAGGCGGATTGTGTTACAGGTTCTTGTGACACAAGACTTTCACAAGCAATATAAAGAATATTTCTAAATAGGACAATGTGTTTAGTGAACCTGTGGAGCTGACAAGACGTGTCAGCTACTGTGGATTCAGACAGCCAAGTTATTTTCAGCCGCTAAAATGCAGGGTATTCTTTTTACACTGACACTTCCCTTAAACTAAACACTGCGTTCTCATAACTCACCATCCTTTATCGCCCTTTTTGCGTTACGTAGATGGTTGGAAACAGGCCAAGCAGAAAACACAATGACAATGATGTACTCATGGCAATAAACAGATGTTAGTATCATGGGTGATGACCAGCTCCAACCTGAGTGCATTGTCATGAGGTAAAGACCTTTAACAATTCAGACTCAAGTTACAGTTGAGTGACGTAAACCTGCTTCAATACTGGTTCGACCACAATGAGCCTGAGCGCTGCTGTTCATCATCTGTATTGTAATGACATGACTCTGCTGCTGTCAGATCAAATCAGAAACCAAGATGAACTATAGTGCAGTGAAACTCTTCCTCCAGCTTTGTACTTGCAGAAATTAAAGTACATTCACTTTTTGGACTTATACACAATAGAAAAATATGATGTTAATCGGATATAAGATGCACTATGGGCATTGACTGTATGAAACCTGGAGAACTGAACACCTTAAGCCAAATTCATTGTTTCCGTGTCCGCCAGTCCACTGGGGTTCGCTATGGTCCTTGTTACACAAATCGTCATCCACCCATGTCTGCTAGGGCACGCACGGACCCCTATGCTGACTGTACGTGTCAATTGCGTATGGTACAGGTACAACATGGGATCATGTGCTCATGTCTGGATCGCAAGACCAATGCAGCCCCTTATTTTAGTATGAATGGAACCGTGGGCATGAACATGTGACTGGAACGAGTAAGCAACTCGGACACATAGAAAGAAAAGTCAATCCTTTAGTGTCAGGGGGTTTAAGTATCATTAAGAGAACCACTTGATTGTAGACTTTAATTAAGATTCCCTGAGATAAGCCACTTTAAGGTATTAAACAACTTAATAAACAAAAATGTAGCAAGTAAACAATATGTGTTGTTTATTGCATGTCAGGGTAATTAAGTTGTTTTAAAGGGAGGTTTGCTGTCTAACTTACAAACATAAGAGGAATCCCTTTGTCTACAGGTTTAAATAGCTTCAAGGATTTTCTGGCTTCTGGTCATGTTGGTGGGCGTTAGGATCATTGTTAACTAGCTCTGGGCAGTACAACAATCGATAGTAATACAGCAAAGGTTCAATATATATCAGTGTAATGCTTCAGTATTGCAGAAGTCAAATGAGAAAACATAATTGCACTACCTCAGATTTGATAAATGTTTTGCTGTTGATCAAGTGTATGTCATCCTCTGCTCATAGAGAGATAAAAATAAGACATAATAATGTGAGCTTTATCAGGATAATCATCCATATCGACTTTACCTTGATAACATCTTTCGACATATTGTCCAAGCCTAAGTTTACGTCATAAAAGATTCATTGCATGCATAAGTTCAGACAATAGGATATATATACTCTGATCTAAGTCTCAGTGTGTTGAAAAATGTTTCATTGTGTGTTTGTCTTTCTCTGCTCCTAAAGAAGAGTTTAAAACCACAACCTTCACTCGGGAGAAACACAAATCTGTCTTTAAACTTAGAAACTATTGTGACATTTATCGCAATAATTCAAACTTAAAGGTTGAACTCCACGGTTTAACCTGGCTCCATTTCCACTCCCCAGCAGACTGCTGTGTTTGTACAGTGTAGGATCCACTTGTTGTGCCGGTGTGTTTCCTCGGTGTCAGTGGAGAGGTGTAAAGTTTAGTCTCATGAAGTGAACCTGCGAGCACTGACACAAGCTCAACGTCACTTACGTAACAACGACTACAGCAGAGAAGAGGGAGACATACACACAGTCCAATCATTACTATGAGAGCTAACACACACTGCAGTAATTGCCTCAACTGTAACACACTGAGTTCAAGTGTTTCTTTTTTTTACAACCTCGAACTAACTTGACGCCGAACTGTGACTTTACCTCCTCCGCTGAGCCTCGAGTGTGTCGTGGGTTTGGTGTTTGAACCTCGGGCTGAAGTGCCACTTCTTTCTTCAGAGGCGCTTCAGGAAGTGTTCGAGTCCGCTGCTGTTCATTCACACTGACTGTCTCTGTCTCCTCGCTCCTCTGTCTCCTCTGTCCTCTGTCTCCTCTGTCCTCTGTCTCCTCTGTCCTCCGTCTCCTCTGTCCTCCGTCTCCTCTGTCCTCCGTCTCCTCTGTCCTCTGTCCTCTGTGACTGCTCGGATCTGTACTGCGGCTCCGCGCGCGTGCAGTGTGGAGTGAACGTGTGACGTCACGCAGGTGAATTCCCAAAGAAGCACACACACACACGCACACACACACTCACACGCGAGTGCGCGTGCGACTTCAGAGGACATTACATAGATTTACTCCAATCCTAACCATACATAACCCTAACCCCAAACTAAACCTAAACTTCACCTGAACCTAAACTTAAGCTAAATTTCAACTCTACATTAACCATAACCTTAAACTAAAGCTAATCTTCAACTAAACCTAACGTTAAACTAAAACATTAAACTAAAGCTAATCTTCAACTAAACTTAACGTTAAACTAAAACATTAAACTAAAGCTAATCTTCAACTAAACTTAACATTAAACTAAAACATTAAACTAAACCTAATCTTCAACTAAACCTAACGTTAAACTAAACCCAATCTTCAACTAAACCTAATCTTAAACAAACCTAACCTTAAACTAAACCTCATCTTAAACTAAACCTAATCTTTAACTCAACCTAACCTAACCTTAAAACAAGACTTCACCTTAAAACAAATTAATTTATGGAGCCTTGCTCTTTGTCCCCACAAATAAGATCCCATGTGACAGATTTAGGTCCTCACAACATGAGTAATACCTGCAACACACATGCACATACCCACACACCCACACCCACCCACACACACACACACACACATACACACACACACAGAGAAAGAGAGAAGTGAAACTACTGTAGCACCAGGCAGCTCATACAAGTAAGCAATGAAATCAAAACTTTGATCTTTACTTAGAACTGACAGAACCAGACTCACAACTCTGCAAACCTGATTTTTAGTGATGGGAATTTGACATTAGGGCTACAGGTCATGAGCATGAATAATGTTGCGTCTTCCCAGAATTCCCCTGTCTTAACCATAACCTGACACTGTATCGCAGCAACACAAGGAAGTGAATGGAAAGTTTTTCAGGTTCAACAAAATTCATTTTCCCTCAAGTCAAACAGGTGTATTTGGCAGGGAAAAAAACTTAAAATGAGCAAATCAAAGCGATGTATATTCTTAGATACAGAACACACACACACACACACACACACACACAGGTTAAAAAGGAATCCAATTTTATGGGCCAATCCAAAACAGCCCTGACTTTTTATAATGGCTCTGCACAGCACCTCCGCACTCCCTCTCCTCTCCTACACAAAACACGGATATCCACGTGGTGATGTGGTGCTGAGTCATCAAACACCCCTCTCCCACACACACACACACACACACACACACCAAATATCATATGACTAAGAGAAAATAACCCATTCAATTTAGCCAGGCTGTCTCAACTCCTAAAGGGGATTTGTAGCTCTTAAGAGAATATAACAATGACATATAGAATAGGTGAGCAGGGTTGAATGCTGATGGAGATTTCTGAGTGAGCCTGGAGTTAGTCATCACCACCACAGACATTTGGAGCAGAGGACAATAGATTTGGAACCACACGAAAAGCTGTGGTCTGGATACAAGTTTTCAGCCATGGCTCAGACTTTAATCTAGTAATTTCAACATCTCTCTGAGCTATAATTAGTAGCTGAACAAAGATTACATCCCAATTAGATTCAAAGAGTCATCATGCTATCAGTGTCCATGCTATCCAGTCACTGACATCATCTTTAATAGCAAGGAAACAACCAATGAGAGGAAAATATGACTTTTTTTCCATTACTTTCACTTCCTAGAAGACGATCTGCCGTCATGGAAGGCCTCCCGCTGCCCCAGTGGCTGTAAACAAATATACAGCGTTATAAAACAATCACAGACTCCTATTAGTCACCTCTGCCTGCTCTTCCCAGCATATACAGCCTGCCTCTGCTTTCAGAATCAGATATCCATTGGACTTGCACTTCAGGGACCCCTCGCTTTGTTTTATTCCACCCAACATTCTGGTTCAGCAGGAACTATGCTAAATTGGGGAAGCAAGCTTTTCTCCACAACCCCAGCAAACAAAAAAAAAAGGTTTCTTACTATCACCACCCTCTGATGAAAGAAATGTAGGTCAGAAGGGTGCCTGCTTTCCGTCAGCCACCAGTTCTGTGACGGTCATAAAGTTAATTTCTTACTCACACCTGGGGCTGCAGAAGAGCACGGTTAAAATTAGAAACAGCATTGTTGCCTGGGAGAATTCCAGCTTGAGGTTTTACCCGTTTGTGCACTTCAATAGGCATAAGGCTGACTGTTGTTGAGAATCTGCCGGTTATGTAATTTTACTGTAACAGCACTGATTGCATGACAGGACACAGCACGCATGTGAATTTGCTTGCTTCATGTTTGCTGTGTGAATGAGTCTTGTATCTGGACACACCAGACAGTTCCTGTTGTGATGTCCGTTTCTGCCATCGTCTAGCAGTGCCAGGGCAAACATGAGAACGAGTAATGAGAGGAGCAGATGAACAGAGGAAGGGAGGGAGGGATGAAAAAACAATCCCTAAAAAAGGAAAGAAATTGTCGTTTCATCAAGAGACATGCCACAGACTAAATGTGCCTCACTCTTTCTGTCCTCATTTCTCCTCCCTGTGACTTTCTTCAGCTTTTTTTAATACAGTGTCTTGTCTGTGAGCTGCATGTTTGAAGAAGTGTCGCTTCTTTCAAATGGTGTTAAACCAGACGAGTTTTTAAAAGAGAAATGAACTCGTCTGAGCCCATACATGGTGACATGTAACACAGAGTTTGTACGTATAGACTTATTAATGTTTTGTAATTTGGTACAGTTTCTGTTGATATTAAAACATCTGATTTCCAATCTAATTTTATTCAGTCATTCATACTTATCCTCTCTTCATTGTAATCTAATATATACTTAAGAGCAAAGATCCGATGGAAGACTTCCTCTTCAAAAAGTCTCTGATCTCAGGGCTTGCTCAGGTGTGTCTACAGTGTTACACAGGGTGATTTCAAGATTACGGCATGGAAATAATTACAAAGCAGTAATAAAAGCAATACTGGCGTCAGAACAAGCTACTCAGGACTGTCCTGACATTCAACACTTATTGTTTCACATTGTCATTTTATCATGATTGGTAGTTTCCCTTTTTTTGATTCTGAATCTTTTTCCTGCAAAGAATTGTTGTTTTTGGAATCAAATACAGAATCTATTTAATTCCAGACTTATTATTGGCCTCTTGATGGTAGATTTGAAACTTTCCCAGTAAGTAGAAAAAATAGCATTTCAGAGGTCCTTTCTTTTATTTGCAGAGACTACAGAAACTGAGGCTGTTGACTGAAGCATGCAGACAGTTACTCAATCACTCTGTGCATTTCCGGTTCCCAGGTTACTGACGGGGAATGCTCAGTGACTCTGCATGCATGTGTGTGTGTGTGTGTGTGTAAGGGACCATCAATCAATCAAACCAATCAATCAAATTTAATTTGCATAGCTCATATTCACAAATCACAATTTGTCTCATGTGACCAAGTTCATGCTCCCATCGAGACAAGAAGTGGAACAAGGTGTCTTTAACTTTCAGGTGCTCGAAGGAATTGAACAACTTTCAATGTTTTCAATGCTTTTCCTCACGTCGCTCTCCTTCTGTTACTTGAACGAAGTATTGGGTCACTGGCACCCATGGGATCACGTATCTGGAGCAACCCCAATCTTCCTATTTTCAGACTGACGTACAATCACTTCATCTTTACTCATCTAATTAGAAATTATCTTTTGGTCTTGATCTCTGTATCCATTAACAAGATTCTCCTCAAACACCATGTGCTACTTTCCTTCATTATTATATGTATAGATTTTATTTACTTTACCTTTATTAATGATATTAATGTCAGTTTTGAATTATCAGAGGGTTTGTGTTGGCTGATGAATTGAAGCCACATCCATTTTCTGTTCTTCAATAAGCTCTCACACTGGCCCTGCTCTGGTTGACTTGTTGTCATTAATATTGCATGTGTTGGTGGAGAAATAGGCCAAAATCTTTTGTGCTGTTTCTTTGTCTTTAAATATTTATACCTGCCACTATTTTCCTGGTTGTGGTCCACTGCTGTCAGACTGTGGTTTTGGTTCTGTGGAACTCAGGTTGGACTAATCAACTTAATGGAGAGGTATATTGACGCACTCATTATTTTGCCTTTCCACGATTATAATATTGATTTGACCTTCAGAGTTTTTACTTGATCAGTTTATTATATCTCAGGTGCCATTGTTGTAGTTTTCAATCTTTATACATATGCATGCCATTCGTTTTTTTTATGAATGGATGTGAATTTAAAGTGTGAAAAAGCTTTTTTCCACATATATCTGTCACACAAAGTATTGGTGGAACAATCTGCTCAGTCTGACACAAAGCTTTGAAATGTCCCCTTTACCTTTACTTAAGTTAATTCTAAGATATGTATTGAATGCATGTGTTAAGTGTCTGCAGAGCTTCTTCTTTACCTGCAGGGTAAAGGTCGACTGCGGGTGGATGATCACACAGACACTGCACACTTTCCTTCTCTTTTCTGTGTGAAACAATACATATTTTCAGTTCACAGCTGCTATTTCAGGTTTAGGATTGAAAAAGCCCTGACCTCAATGTGCAACAAATGCCATGAGCAAATACGCTAAGTGTTTGTTGTATGACACTTTGTTTGAACCCTTTAAACCCAAGCGCCTAATGAAGTGCTGGTGAACAAACAGACATGCAAAGAGGAACTGTCATGTTTTCAGACCTCAGCATGTGTGGCTGAGCTCACAGTGAGATCTCTGGTGGCATTATCTACTGCTGCCCCCTGCTGGATAAAAGAGACACTTAACCCAAATGTTGCCACTATCGCAAACAATGGAGACACATTCTGTTTGCCATCAACAGAATACCTGTTCGAAGTAATACCATGCACAGCAACAACCCTTCAATATGTTCTGAATTTGTGAAGCTCATGGTTGTTGCTACTAACATCATATGTTATGATTAGATATCTCAGTCAGCACATTTAGGGAGAGACATAATAATGTGGATTCAATGAGTCATCCAATTCAATGCACATGAGGACTTAACCAGGAGCGTTTTTTTTTCAAAAGTAGTATTTATACTTTATATTAATACTATATATACTGTATATTGTAAATGTATGATTTCAAGGGTGTTCATTTTACTTTGACCAATTATAGTTTTTACGACAAGATGATAAATAATAACATGAGGGTATACAAAATAAGTGGTAAAAATATCAAGTTAAATGAGGGGGAAGAGAGGAACAATGGCTAAATATATAACAATACAAGTAAGATACAAAAATGAAAAATAAAATCCAAGTGAAAAAATAGACAAAAGGTAGTATTGGACATGACAAATTAATATTTCACATGATATTAACAACGCACCCTACTACGAAATCATATCACATAAAGGTTTTAAAGGAGTTTATTTTTATACGTATCTATATACATAAACATTTACAATGCACTATATGCAAGAGGTACAATCCATAATAACACTATCAGTATGGCCAATAAGAAAAAGGTAGAAAAGCTGCACAGTACTTGATGATTGTGTGCTTGAGAAATGATGTGGTTTGACAGTGTGAAGGATCCCTTGTGTTACAGAGCAGATAACGCCTTCAGGTTGGTTATTTAAGAGAAGTGATGGGTGTTCATGTTTGAACAGTGGAGAGGAAGTGTGTTTCCTTCGGCTCAGATGACAAACGATTGCAGATTATAGGTAGTTTAACAAAGGTTTTTTTCTTAGCAGTGTTCATAATGTCCAAGTGGTTAAATTGTAATTACATCCAGCAATGTATACAGCATGAAAAAAGGCATTCATAAAAAATGGCACAATAGTATATTCTTATGTTACTGGAGAGTAACAGAACTGTTCATAATACTAGAAGGTTACAGTATACAAGACTAGATTTTAGAAAAAGCAAATGTTATCAAGGTCTTTTGTGAGGACATGACAGTAGTACAGTACTGTGATAACATGAAAACAAATGAGGAGTACAATTTCATTTCAGGCACATTCATCATCAGTTGCAAACTGCACTGCATTCAACAGGATGGAAATAACTGGCACTTGAGAACTGTGCATGTCAAACTGTGAAAGGATTTAAAAAACCTACAGATTCAAATACAAAGCAAGTTCTCATGAGTGTAGAGGGACTGTTGACTGGCTGTCATGCTGAGGGTCAATCCATCGCTCTGTAGATTCAATACAAGAGTGTATTTTTACTGTGTAAAAACACCACGAGAAATATTATGTACGCACACTACGATGATTAAAATGACCTCTTACTCAGAACACAGTGTAACACAAATACACATATAATCATAAAATTCATTTCAGTATCTGCATCAGTAGTGTATACATCGGAATATATATTCAGAATGCCAAATATATATTCAGAATACCAGACATCTCTCTAAGATATTTTACCTTTAATGAGCTGTGAAAACTACTGAGGAGCATTGGTTGTTTTTGATCATTTTGCAGGAAAGTAACCTTGAAAATATCCCTTGGATTACAACAGAGTTGTGATGTGACGATCTCCTTCAGAACCAAAAGAGTAGCTCAGAATTCAGTGGAGACGCCGGTCAAAGACGCCAAAATACAGCAAAGAGATTTTAACAGGATGGCGCTTGTACAATGTTGAAGCTGAGGGAATAAAATGTTCTCCTTATAATGTTCTGACCGGCAGCCTCGTGTAAGACGCCCCTGGTGATCATTGTGTCGTGTTATATTCCACAACAGGCCAGACATGATGACTCCTCACCAGATGCAGCAGGTAGCTATGTTGTGCTCCACAGAGGAGTTCTAGCAGCCACACACAGCAGTCTCACTGAGCAGGTGCTATAAAACAGTAGCTTCCTCCATGGCATTCACCCACCTGGAACAAAAGGAAGTGGGACATTAGACCTAAAGGGGCATAGCAACTGTTATGCTGCTTTCCTTAAACCTTATGGAAAGTGCCTTATTTGAACTGATTATCATAAAGACAAGCCACTCTCTCTGTTCAGAAATGTTTTACACAGTTACACACTTTAGTAAGATGACAATCAATTTCAAAATAGTATTTTAACAACAAATCGCATTTAATGAGCATCTAGACACTGATTTGTTTTCTTAATATATATCTTTGTTTTAGAACTTGATGTTTTATGGTTTACTGTCCTTTTACTTACTTTTACTTTAACTTACAAGAGATATTCACCATCCAACAATTTTTTGGGCATTTCTTCCTCATCAAATGAACTTTGTAACTTCACTTACCAAGTGTTGTAGGTACTTTGTACAGCCCCACTGTTGAATCATACTGATATCAATGAGTTTAAAAATATGAAAGATATATCAATTGATTATATCAGTTACTTCAATTGTAAGGGATTCTGCTGCAACACTGTTTACCCCTGAAACTCCAAAAGTGTTTTGTGGACTCAAGCACTTCACCAACTCCTATATCTGCATAGTGGTGAACATTATCCAACGATTCAGATGCCTCCTGTCTATCACATACAGTTCCCTGGTGGTCTAGTGGTTAGGATTCGGCGCTCTCACCGCCGCGGCCCGGGTTCGATTCCCGGTCAGGGAACACACACTTTTCATATGATCCATACAGTAATTAATCAACTACTTTAACACACTCCTGACCTGCGGGCAGTCTGTTGATCTTCAGCCCTGAAACTGTAGTAGAGGGTTTTCTTGTGGTACAGATGGAACACGTTGCTGCTCTCCTCCCCCTCTGGTCTCTCTGTCAGCTTCACGGTGAAACCCTGCAGAGGGAGACTCTCCGCAGCCACTTTATCCTGAGAAAACCATAGTGAAGACGACAAACACATACAAATCAATAACACAGATTTTGCAGTCAATAGCAATATTGCAAGTGATAAATCTTTAATGTGTCCAGAAGAAAATAGCGGCAAACTGATGAGAACTTGTCCAAAGAAAAGGAGAGAGCACAGAGAATCCCTATATATAAGTCACATTAGTCCTGCCCAGGAGGAAAGGCTGAACACTGCAAACATATGAGTTCAATAGTTCTGCACTGTGTTGGCCAGAAGGGAAGAAGAAGAATAGATATATGCTCGTGAGGAGATGCCTCTGGGATCCTTGTGTGGATATGACATGCGTATGAGAGAGTGTCTTGGGGCTGGTGTGGGAGACTCTGTGCCCCCTCACCTCACGGGCTGTGAAGGTGTAGAGCACCTTGTCTTTGAGGAGGAACCACAGCCGCTTCCACTTCCTCTTGCTCTTCTTTCGGCGCTGCAGGCTGCCACTCATGGTGGAGCCCTCCACGCCGAGCGACACCTGATGAAATTCATTAAATACAGGAGACACACATCAATAGGCAGAATTCATGTGGATAGATACAGAGGGTTGACAATATAAGTGGGTAGATCACAGAAAAAATGAAAATTCACTCATGATCACATTCATATTCAGCTCGAAAACTACATCATTTACACCATGTTTTTAGCAAAATGCTCCGACATCCTCCTCTGGAGCCTTGTTCACGTTTGCTCAAATACCGCACACACACTACACACAATGTGTACAAGCTCTCACCCAAGGGCAAGTGCTGGGTGCACGGTAGCATTGCTACTCCTGGTAGTGGACATTTAGGCTTAAAACATGGTGTAAATGACAGCGGTTTGGAATTTGAATGTCGGACATTTGGATGACACCACAGGAGCAGAATGGAGACATTTAACAGGGGGTCCATTGTGTTACATTTCTGTTATTATGAAGATGTAGCCATAGACATTGCACATTACATCTCCTATGCACATTGTTTGAATTGCCGTTATATTTCACTTTGATCGGTCATCTGTTATCTTATTCTTTATTTTAATTATGTTTATTTTTCATTCTACTTATATATTTTTGCATTGCATATGCACTTTATATTTTATATTTCGTATTTTATAAATATTTTCTTCTGTTTTTCTTTTTATATTTTCGTAAGCACATTTCTTTGGTCGGGCAGTTGCAAAGTAAGAATTTCATTACCCAATAATAAACCGCTGTGTCTGTTATTGTGTATATGACAAATAAACATCTTGAATGTCTTGAATCTTGAATGTGAAGAAGGGTATAGAGGGAGATAGTGAACCCTACTGGCAGCTGTTGTGTACTACAAACAAGGGTCATCTAATGGACAGCTGTCAAAAATGCCTGAGATTCCATAACAGAGGCAAAAATATGTCCCTGGTGGTCTAGTGGTTAGGATTCGGCGCTCTCACCGCCGCGGCCCGGGTTCGATTCCCGGTCAGGGAACATTTATTTACTATCTCACCAATACAGATCATTAAAAAAGCTAAGTTCCATTACCTGATGTACTGATTATGACTGTTTTCATTCAGACAAAGTGCTGAACTCTGTAATATCACTTTACTTACTCAAATGGACATCATGACTATATTTACAGTGACAAGTAAGACATTGACAATGTAACTTGTGTTTCATATTTTGAAACTAGAGCACAGATGCTATGTGGGAAGTGTAGTTCACCTGATTGAGAGGCGAGCTGCTCTTCCTGCTCTTCCACAAACTTGGGGGCTGCAGGCTCTGGAAGACAGCAGAGAGGGGACGACTGGCCCGGTGAGTCCGAGGGCTGGAGCTGCCGCATGCCCCCGACACGCTCCCACCTACAGACACATACACAGTTGCAATATCACAGAGGAAGAAACACACCAAGATGGTTTTGCACCAGTGAGACACTTCTTTATACGCAGAGCTGAGACTCGCCTCTTTTCCTGAGCTCGGCATAGCAGTGGTCACAAACTTTGGCCACCCTGTCTTTGAGGTACTTTAGTGGGTATCTGTTCCTGGAGCAGGCACGACAGACAACCTGCTCAGAGACAAAGAATACAAAGAAAATGTACTAACCACCCCTGGACGTAATCCAGTTTCAGACATAAACCTGTTTCTGATTTACAATAGCATGTACCAAAAAAAAACAACATGCCACATTTAGAGAGCTAAAGACAAGTGAAGATTGTCATGTAGCATCTGACCTTGCCACAGGCGTTGCAGTGGTGTCGTCTTAGTGTGAGGCTGAAGTCAGAGGTACAGTTCATGCACATCATCACATGAGACACTGGCACCAGCACAGGAGCAGCTTCACCCAGGGCCATCCACAACTTCTCACGTGCCTGTTTAGACAAAGTTGGGACAGTAAATTTATTCAAAAAAGTAATGATCATCATTTACATCTTTAAGTTGATGCATTGGAACAATCAAAGGTAACGTTTCATCTTGAACAAAGACCCTCTGCTGTTGTCATAGTTATTTTCTTACCTCACTGCAGGGTCCACCAAACGTGCAGAGTCCTGCAGCATGGTCCGCTATGGCTCGACTCAGAGTGTGGAACCAGTCCTCCCTCTCTCCGACCGAACTGAAGAGAAAAAGAGACAGTCATGCTTGGTGATGGTATGAAATTTAACATCTCGAGTGCTTTTGAAAAGGAGGAGAGGAAGAATCTTGTCATATTCAAGTACACACAGATGCTCACCTGGCGGAGAGTGTAATGGTGATGTCAGACACCTCAATTTTGAGACAGTTCAACACGTTGTCTAGAACAGGTTTGCTCACCTGAAGGATAAAAACCGTTCAGTGGAAAATCTTTCCGCAAAAATGGAGATGATTTGAACTGAGTCAGAGAAATGAGAAGTTGTACCTTCATTCCAGACAGAGACAGTGTGTTCTTAAGCCTGTATTTTCCATCCTGCTGAGGGTAGGTGTACAACATTATATCATTCATCTGATGAAGAAGAAAACAGAAAGAGGAAATGAGAGGGTTATTGTGTTATGTTTTATTTATGATAGATCCATGACACTTCTCAGAATCTAATACTCCATAACTACCACAAGAGGGTGGTGTTACCTTGAGAGAAAGGGCAGCCGTCACCTAATTGTTTATTCTTTCTTCTATGAAACAACAGTCTGGCTCAACTATCGAAGATTATGTTTCCTTTCACAGCACTCACATATGTCGGTGCATCCTGTCTGCACAAAATTCCCATGTATACACACAACAAAATCAAGGCATTACTGCGCAGAAATTATTTATTTGCTCTTTAGATGAAAAGTATTGTGATCCTTTAACATACCAAGGGCCCATTGTGTTATAGAGACGCATTTCATTTCTTCCCAGACAAAAGAAATGACATCATCGGTCACACCTAATGTGTGCTCTAAACATCCGCTGGGGCCATAAAGGCAGCATCCAGGAATTCTCCACCCTGCCCCGGGCTCCAGGCCTCCCCTCGCCCTCCCTGTCTTCTCAGGCTGCACTGAGAACCAGAGCTGGGTGGAACCGGCCACCTTCACCACAACAACAACACAAACAAGCCGCAGTCATGGGTTCACTGACCGCCTGGCTGCAGACAAAACAGTGCATGATAGCCAAACCGGGGCCCTGGCCTGCAACCTCTGGGCAGCAGCCACCGCAGTTCGCCTGCTCCACCCTGTGCCGCTCATTTACTCAAAGATTCCTCAAACAGAAAACCGACCGAGCGCCAAGTGAACTGACTGCACAAACGACTCTCAGATGAGACACGGCATGCACCTACTTGACCTCTTGCCACCTTAAGCCATTCACTTTTCCCACCAGTGCCATTTCATCTCATCCTCGAACCCTTCACCTCCTTCACCTGCCACTCTCATTCATTTCATTCATTCTCTGTATCCTCTGGCATCTTTCTAGAGCTCCATCCCTCCTTCTAATCCGTTCTCTAACCCACTCAACCGTTCTTCTTTGAGCCCTGGCTTGTGACAGAGAGAGCTTCTTCCTGTCGCTGAGGAGAGTGATAGTTTTCATCTTAACTGTTGTTTGGACTTGCCTTCAGTAAAGGACAAAAAATAACACCTGACACACTGGAGCCGTTCACTTCAAGGGGGTGATTGGCTATATAACCCTCATAGCTTAGAAGTATCAACAACCAAAAATGTTCAGCTATCGCTCAACCGCAATCCTGTTGAGTAGGACTGAGAGAATGAGGAAATAGAAGAAAATGTAGAAGGTGAAACAATCCACATGGTATCTTATCAGAACTCATGAATGCTGCTCAAGCATAATTCACAACATGAGACAGCACTGATTGCACATGTTTTTGATTGAACAATAGAGTGGGCCTCTCTGTTTCGCGTTATGTGTTTATGTAGCGCCCACACCCCTCCTCCGCCACCCCCCCTCCTCCCGGCATTTCTACAGGGTGTCTGGCCTTCACTTCGCTGTCAGTCCCCTCCCAATACACAGGAAGCCGGCATCCAGTGACCCACACCAAACATCCTGTGAGGAAGTGGGGCCCTGGAAAACAAGTCCTGAGAGGGGAGGAGAGGAGAAGAGCGAAGAGGGGAGGCCCTCGCTGCACGGGTGTGGTGCTCATAGTGGAGGTCTTTGCGGCCTTGGCCTCAGGCCCCCCTCCTCCACCTCCTCCTTGACCTCACCTACCTCAGAGACCAACCTCCACCCAACATTCCCCCATATTTTTGCAGATCGAGCTAGCATTGTTTTCCTCACAGCTTATAAAATATGGCAGGTGTTCTCTCCTGCAGCGACTAGCATCAAATTGCTGATGTAATGAACCCCAGAACAAGCAATGGTCAGCCATTACAAACAAACAACGGCATATGTCAACATGCATTGTTTACACCCACGAGATTCTACGGCTAACTTTAGTGGAGATCCAGAAGTTTCCAAAAGATAAAGATAAAATGAATGTAAACTCGATCAGAAAACTTGAAATTTGATGCTCAAATATTATTGAGCCCTCAGGTGACCTCGGTGAAAAAAATACTATTGTGTGGCCAGGTGTTAATAAGGCGTATGAACGAGATGAATAACTCATGACCACAAGTTAATTAACCGTGGTAACAAACAAAACAAAATTGTGGCTGTGTATTAACAAGATACAAATCTGCTCTTTACTGTGCAAACTAAACTGAAGATGCAGCTTGGATGAGAGATGAAACGTCTTCAAGAAACACAGGGAAGTCCAGCTGCCTATGTGCACATGAACAATATTCATCATTGTCAGTCAATTCTAACATTCTACTCGATAACACAATGTAACCTCCATCAATCCAGTAAACAGAAACATAGGACCCAATGTTTGTGGAAAGTGTGGTTAAAAAACCAGTGCTTAGTGTTCAGGGAGCGTGACGGTGTGGATTTGGTACTTTAGTGAGGAGATGCGTCTGGTGCATCTGGGACTAGGGAGAGATTGAGATGAAGTGATAGTGGCAGGGATTTAATTAACATATTTGTATTCTTTAATACTTTTCTATGTCCTTTTAAGATGAGTCTGTGCCATGTTAAAATGTAGTTCTTTTGTACAACTAGACTTGCTTCTTCAGTTCACCGGGTAAAAGATTCATCCTGTGGCCACGCTATATCAAGATATGGCCACAGTTAAGTCATCTTGTTCCCATGCCCTATTAACTTGTGGCTGCACCATATTCACTAATGTGACCAGGCTTGGATTTAAAGGTTCAGTGTGCAGAATTTAGTGACAGTTAGTGGTGAAGTTTCAAGTTGCAGCTGAATACCCTTCACCTCACCCTCCCCTTCTAGAACTTGCTGTAAACTTCAGTCGTCATTAAAAACTCAAAAGGTTTACTTTCTCCAGTTTGGACTTCAATTAAATAAATAATTACACATGAGTGAGAACATCACTTGGATTATTTTATTTTCACCTTCTGCCGATAGATCCCTTTCACCTAAATCTTACACACTTGACCTTTAAATATGAGAGCTGTGCTAATCTGAATAAGGTTGATTATTTTAAAATAAGAAATTGCAATTTAACATATCTGAAAGGCTTAAACACTTCCCACTCTCATATTGTGTCTGATGTGATGAAGTTCTAATGATATGTAAGGAAGATATATTACCAGAAACAGGTGTCGCGGCTGCCTGCTCTTCCTCGACACCTTCATTAGTGTGCCCTCTTTGACAAACATCTGAAACATTTTTCATTAGGCATTAGAAAACACAACATGTTTTTAGGTCCTGTGAAAGCCTACAAATGATGGAACAATGTATTGCTGTGTTTGGATAGAGGAGTAGTAATAGTGCTCACCCTTCCGGACTTCAGGAGGTCCCTCTTTCCTTTAACACTGTACTCTATGTGGACCAGACGCAGCAAGTTCTCCTGCAGGAGAGGAAAGAGCAGAGAGATGGACGGAGATTATCCACTGATGGACGGAATAGGAGACAAGAGAATGAAACCGTCCCTGTTTGTGCGTGAATGAAAGGGAGGGAATGCAGAAAGGGATGCGATAGTGAGAGCTGAATGGGGGGTGAGGAGATAGAGGGAGCCTCTGTTTCCACTGTCTGTCCGCCTGTGTGTGCGTGTCAGTGTAAGTGCACAGAGGAGAAACACACAGTGTGATAAAAGTGAGGCACAGGGGATCCTGACCGAGAGGAGGGAGGGTTTGTGAATGATCTCCAAAGGTTGCTCATGTTTGAGGGGGAGCGTAAGCCGTGTCCATCCTCCACACTGCTCCCTTTGTAATGATACACCTGGGACGCTCTGTTGACATCATCCCTCCTCGCCCCTTGCGTTAATCAGCAAGCTTCGGAGGCCACCGCCAAAGAAGGCTACACCTCTCCTTCACTCCTGCATGTCATTTAGAAGAGGGACTCACGCACCTCAAAACCACGGCGGTCTGACTCGTTCACACTCAATCTCCATCTGGAAATTGCCCTTTCATTGCCACGAGGAATATAAAGACGCGTCTCAATAGCAACGCTGGGCTGTGAATATGTCAAACTCCGCAGGCTGAATATAAAACACATGGGGTGTTATCCAGAAAGAAAAAACTCACCCCCTGTTTCAAATTGTCGTTGGCCTGGTCGGCCACCTCGGACACGATCACCAAGGCAGCTGCAACACAAACAGGAAAACAAGGAGAGATTTATATGCAATCGACTCCAGTAAAGACACTCAGTCACTGTGACTCAATAACTGTGCTCTGATACAAGCAGCTGCAGCGTGTATGTGTGCGACTGTGTCTCTGACCACTGAAAGAAAAAAGATCATTATCATGCTTCTTACCTTGTGTGTCTTCATATTCTTTAGAGTCAGGAGACAGGTTGTTCAGGTAATCTGGAGACAACAGAAGAAAGAGTAAAGGCATGAAAACTGATGATTACAATACACTTTAAAGCTTACTAAGAAAAAACGGTTTTTAACTGTCTGTGAAGGACAGCTCATTAAATGCAAGAGGCGAAGCCATGACATTATGCTAATACTCCTCTCCTCAGCCTGTCTTAAACATTTATAGATTTTAAAGACCATAATAACCACATTTCAGCAAATACAGCTCAGACTTTGCTTTAATGATCGCTCACACTTACACTAAGTTTGTGTGTTACCTGTGAGTAGCATCCGGTACTGAAGAACTCTCACTACGACCTGCAGCAGCTGGTGTTTCAGTGGGACCTCAGTTTCTTTTGGGGCGCGTGTCTGTGCACAACACACACACACACACACACACACACACACACACACACACACACACACACACACACACACACACACACACACACACACACACACACACACACACACACACACACACACACACACAAACACAAACACACAGACAGAGTCAGAACTGAAAGTAGGTACCAATATCCAGAGTTTAATGTATGATAGATATAGTCAAAGTAAGATAAGCTGTACAGGTAATGGATGGATGGATGGTACGAAGGAAGGACGGAAGGATGGATGGATGAATAGATGGAAGGAAGGAAATACAGAGGGATGGATGGATAGATGGAAGGAAGGAAGGTAGGAAGATAGGAAGTAAGGATGGATGAATAGATGGAAGGAAGGAAGGGAGGATAGAGGGATGGATGGAGGGAGGGATGGATGGATAGAGGGATATATTACTGTATACAGTAATAAAGCTTATGTCACATTCATATATGTATACAGCATCATATACTGCATGCTTCATCTTGTCACTTCCTGTAATAATGCAGTGTGACATATTTTTATAACCACAATCCGAAACCCACATTAAAATGACAAATCAGACTCTGTAAGAATCTTATAGGAAAATGCTTCTATTAGCATTCAGTAACTGAATTGTTCAACTGTGTATCAATGACACCTAATTATTTTTGCAGAATAAAACTGGAGCAAAATGAAACTCTCATTATTCTATGCACTGACAAAGAACCCCTCTGTATCCCCCGAACCACACCCACAAAACCACAGCCTTGTCTCCTAACAAGGACGACCTCTGCTATTAGATGCTACGAGTCAAGGTCACACTTAACAAAGCGAACACTGTCGGGCAGGCTGACCTTCACATATCTCTTCCTGCAACCAAAGAAACAGAGCAAATCCCATTCTTCTTCTAAGAGCAGTCGTTTGCAGGTGAAAGGCGACTGAGATTGGCACAATCAAAGAGAAAATCAATCAGGACCTAATTGTCTCTGACAGGTATTTATACCCTGAGAGGTGGAGGAGCAACGGGGGACTGGGACACACACACACACACACACACACACACACACACACACACACACACACACACACACACACACAAAGTATTTTTATAATCCAATGAAGTCCTACCCTTCATTAGAGAGGCACAGATAGCACCCTGCGGGAAGCTGCATTTCATGCTATTTACACTGCATACACACACACACACACACGCACGCACACACACACACACCCACCCCCCCACACTCAGCTCCAGAGATAACAGTGGCTGGGCCTGTAAAGAGCGGAGATGGGATGCGAGCTACACACTAACTCCTCTATGTCTTCATTATCACGAGACAGAAGTAAAGCAGAGGGCGAGCTGATGGCTCTTTTAATGAGCAGGTCTTCATGCATGCTTGTCTTTATGTCTCTTTCTTTTTCCTTTTCAGTCTCATCATGCTTTCCTCCTTAACTTCAGCCCTCAGCAACAACCCCTAATTGAGTTTCTCTCACTTTTCATTCCCCCCCCCTCTCGTTCCTCGTCCCTCCCCCTCACAGCATGATGCATTGAGCACAATAATAACCAGCTCCTCTTTATTACTGGCTTCAGAACATCCGCTCTTCTCAAGTGTCGCTTGAAGATTGTCATCCAATTGACACTTGCTCAGAGGAAGTGGCTTTCCAGAGGTGGTAATTGGCGCGCGGTTTGTTTGGGTGAGCGAGCCAAATGGAGGAGGAGAGAAGAGGGTGTGTGTGATGCCTCGTGCTGGGAGACACACACCCACGCACACACACATGCACAGACAAATACACCTTTCAGGCTCCGTCACGGCCAGCTGATTTCCTGCATACACACACACAACTGATCTAATTGGGGAGTTGTAAAGGAGGCTGCTTCTCTAATTAGCTTCTGTCTGCCTCATTGCCCAGCTGCCTTTACAAGGAATTCACTCCATCGCTCTCTCCCTCCATCGTTCTCCGCCCACCTGCTGCACAGCCTCCTCCTCTCCTCCTCCTCCTGGCTTTCTCGAGAGAGAAAACACACACACACACACACACACACACACACACAGGCTTTGCACAAACTCAGTGGCCATGACATGAATATAAATCCAAGCGGAAGAGATTTCCTAAAAAACAGTTTCACAAGATCTACAAGATTTTGTGTAGGGACATGCCCCTGCAAAACAATCAGGCAAAAAATACACAGAGGCGCAAACACACTTGCACACAGGGGACACGAGCACACACCATAGTGTCGGCCAATGTTTATAGATGGTGCTGTAAACAAGCAACTGGCTGTGGAGAGGAGGCTTTAATCCTGTAAGGGTCTAGCACTGATCTGATCAGAGTCTGCGGCTACTTCATCACTGTCATCACCACATCCACAATGAGATTACTACCACTTTTGGTCTTTGGCTTGTAGCAACAAAGGTGGAGGAGCAGGTGGGTGAAGAGGAAAAGGGAGGTGATGATGGTTTAAAACTGAAAACAGAGAAAGAGAAGGAAAATAGCAGCCAATGCTGAAAATTTCGAATTTGAGAAAATATTCTGATCAGCACACTGAGTGACACAACCAGCAGACAGATGACTGTTGTCCCTCTCAGTCTTATCTATAGTGTATCTGCTCTCTTAGCCCACCTTCTCCTTTATTACAGAGCGGTCACACTCACCACGCAAGTCCCGAGACAGTTATCTGACTGAGCACAGCATTAATCATCACAAACACACAAACACACACACAGGAGGATGGGGAGGACAGACCCCAGGTAACAGGCTTACATGCAACATGGGAAATGTAAAAACAATAAGCAGCATGTATCTGCAGTGGCAGGTGCGGTGGATCTGCCAATGGACTGAGAAAACACTTGAATGTGCCTCTGGGTTTTAATTTCTGGGGTGTAAGATGAATCACAGTCTTTACATTGACACAAATAAGGGTCGATGAAAAAAGAAAAAAAAAGAAAAACAAAGGCACATTTTTATCCACACCAAACCTGATTAAAGAGGACTTTGTTCCTTAGATAAGATGATGCCCATTCACGGTTTTATCTTTTGTTGCAAATCAGCCCGTTTATGGCCTCTGCAGGTAGCAGTTAAAGGTTTATGAAGTGTGGAAAGAGGAACTCAGTGCCATGCAGCTAAAATGCAGAAGATCATAAATGAGTTTGATCAAGGTTATAAGAGGTTAAATTATTGGCTGACACAGACCAAGTGTGAAAACATGCTGTAAGATACTAAAGGCGAGTGTTTAATAAACGTGATGACGGCACAGAGACGCCATCTCTCACCTTCACCCTCTTATATTTACATCAGTCCCACTAAAGTCTGGCAGAGCCACCATGTTTCTGGGGAGGGCCCAGCTGCTGCTGAATATTCATGGGCGGAGACAGTTGGTGCCTTGTCCGTTCGCTCTTCTTATCAAACTTGAAATGCCTGGAACCATTATGGCAGCTGCTCACAGGCGAATCAAAGTACAGTGTGGAACTAGTTATGTGTACATTTGTGTAGAGAGATGCTCAGTTGAATAGGTAACAGTGCTTTTAAATGAGCTGTAGCACAAAAATGAATCCAGAAAATCTGCATATAATGTAGATAAAATGACCAAACAAATATGGAATCATTATTATTTCTACTCAGGGTGACCTGTGTGCCGTTGCACAGCAGTAAGTGGTGAATCAATTCCTTCGACAGAGCATGGCTGCATGGAAATGAGAAATCTACTGCTGTATCTCTGTGGTCTTATCTTTAGACTCTCTTAATATCCTGTCTTTTAGTTTAAAACAGTCATGTGTATTTTTACCAACACAGCCTACACACATTCTTATTCAACACACTGATAAAGTGTTGATTGGGTGATCCAGGAACACCATTCATGGATCCATGCAATGACATTCAAGCCCTTCATTGCATTTGATCCCCTCCACCAAATCCCTCTTACTCTCCTGGGCGTTTCTGGGATGAAGAGATTCATGCTGGACAAAGAGTGAGTAGTTTGTGTTGAGCGAGTGTAAAATATGTGAGCATGACAGTGGAAAGGTCAGTCCCATGGAGAGGAGCAAGATAGAGAGGGTTTAAAAAAAGGACATTATCTCCCATGTGGAAGCTGGGTGACAAAAATATAAGTTGAGAGCTGCTGAGCGAGAGCCAGGGGAAATACCAGGTTTGATCTCTGCTCCGCGAAAACACCCACAAGGCTTTACTTTCCCTCCACAAACATGGAAACTGAACCTGAGATTTAAATATGTGACTGTCAAAACACTTCCCCTCCGAAGAGGATCTCTGGGTATCACGCAGACTTTATGTGTTTCAAGTACAATAAGAGAAAACAGATACAAACAGAGCTATACGGATATTGACAAGAAGTCACATTCACAGCAACAATGATTTTAACGTCAAATATTTTACCTCAAACTTCTTGACGATGCTGGCGAATGTTGGGTTGTTCCTGCAGCTCTCCTCCAGTAAGGACATGCTGCGATCATACTCTGAGATGTACGTGTCAAACACACCGAAGTCCTCCCGACGAGACAGAATCACATCTACCACCCTTTGGCTCTCCTCCCTTCACAGTGAGGAAAATCAAATATGAGACACTCTGTCTTTAATCACTCACAGAGAACACTGTGGTTTAAAAGGACACATCCTTCAACACTGTGACATTTCAAAACAAGTAAGTCTGTGATGGTTACAAAAGCTTTAGAGCAATTTATTTTTCAGTTGTAACCACTTCTTCCTCAACCTGCTGCTTGTACCTCAGTTAATAGTTTCCTGGACAGTGTTTGACTGATTTAAAGGCACATTTCAAAACTCATCTTATTATAGCTAAAACACCTCAAACAAGGGGAAATAGCAATTTTGAATTCTATCTGACAAAGTCTTGTCATCAGTGTGTGATGATGCAAGAAATAGTTGAGCACATAACCCCTTGTTTGTTACATTAAATAGAGATACTGACATTGGTTTGCGAATGTTTCTTTTGGCGAGAAAATAAAAACATGAAGTTCCCCTAAAAAGTTGAAATAATCTTTTAAAATGTGATTTTTGTGATCAGCAGAAAATTATGAATGTAAGAGATGCTTTGCTTTTTCTTTAAGGACAGAGAAGTTTACACAAATTTACATTTGAATAATTAAAAAAAGAAGATTTCTTACATTTTCACAATCAGAACTACTACAGAACATTATCCCTTCGCTATGTTGATACTCTCCCATTATTAAACCATCCTTAAAGGTCCAGTGTGTAAGATTTAGGTGAAATGGAATTATTGGCACAAATTTGTAAATTGTATGAATTGTAGTTTTCTTTACCCGAGAAAAGTCCCTTTATATTTAAATACTTAAATATTTACATCGAGGGGGTCCTCTCTACGTGGGCCGCCATCTTTTTTACATTTGTCTAGACTGGACAAACGTTTTTTTAGTTTTAATGACAACTGAAGTCTACCACAGGTTCTTTTACATGTTTGGAATGGGAGGGTGTAGTTGACAGTAACTTCACCACTATATATCACTCGATTCTACACACTGTACCTTTAAAGCAAGGTTACAACAGTGTGGAAGATTTTTGTGACCTCAGGGTAGAATCAATATGTTTGTTTCAATACTTCATGTTGGTGAAAATAGACACTTTTATATAAAACATATAAAAACTAAATACAAACTGTGGGCCTACAGAAATGAATGAACTTATGGCATTGTTGTCAGTCAGATATGCTGTGTTTCTTACCACTGACTGATGCGTTCCTCCAGCTCAGAGAGGATGCTGCTGTGGAGGGTGTAGACCTGGGGGAGCACGCCCAGTATCTCCCCCAGCCTCTGCTCCTCCAGCACCGGCTCCCCTCCCTCACCCAGCGTGTCAGCCACAGCTGACCTAAAGTCCTGCACAAGAGAGGGAAAACAGGAATTATAGGGACAGAACCTTTTTTTTTTTTAAAGACCAAGTTGAGGTGCTGAAGAAAAACGAGAGAGGAATGGAGGAAATGTTTGTGGGGCTGGAATGAGGCAGGGAGGGAGAGCAGGAGAAATGTACGGGAGAGAGGAATGAGGAATGAAGAGTGGGGAGAAAAAGGGAAGGAAGGTCAGATCCTCCTAAACATCCTTCCTGCCACCCTCCCTTCATATCACCTCAGTACTTTGGGCTCTGTCCAGGCATTCAGGAAAGGCGGCACTGCTTGCACAAGAGTTACACACCAGGTGTTGTTGCATAATGACCTTGGTGCTCAATGGCTGATTTGTACATAGTCCCCACTTGTCATCTGATTTGGGACAAGGACCCGAAAACTCACTGATATACAGTGAATTTAAGTCTATTGCAGTCTGTTCAACAATCATAAAACAAGTGCAGCAGGCCTTAATAGCTGCAGTGTCAGTGACTAAGAGGACTAATATGAAGAGTTATGACACACAGGAGAGAAAAACCAAGGAAGAGGTACTTTATCTAGTCAGTAAATAAAGGCAGAAAAAGAGAAACAAATGAAAGTGGATGAATTGCTCAGAGGCGTTGACAGTTTTCTCTGTGGGCAAAGGAACTAGCATCATATATATAAAGGCTTGATGTGTCTGGAGCCCGTATATTCCAGGTCTGAGCAGAACACAGACATAAAGCAAATAGAGAGAAGTCCCAGTCGGACACAAGATAATGTGGTGACAGTGGGCGCTTCAGATCGTGCCGTTCATCATGCACAATCGATCGTGTATGGGTTAACATTCATCACGTCTTCCGGGCAGACAAACAGCTACTTTAACGACTCTTGTTGACTCAGTCTCCCAGGTTACACACACACACATAAAGCACACAAGCACTCAGATGCATGAATGAGAGGCGCTTTGCTCTCCATTTTGCCAGTCCACGCTTCACCTTATCCCTATTTTCCTCACGTCAGTCGGGTCAAAAAAAGCTACACTAAGCAGTGGGCTGGGCAGCCAGTCATGCTCCACTATAAGTCAGCACAGAGAATCTGTTCAGAGGTCACGGGTCACAAACAATGGAAAAATAATAAGTCTCGAGCTTTATATGCTGCAGCCGTTACAGGGAAAGTCGTTTAGAAGAGGAGCACGGCCTCCTTTCCTATGTGGAGACAGGGGCTGGAAATTCTTTGTATTCTTGTTATTCCTTATCAAACAATGGAACAATACCTCATGTGTGCCTCTCACTTAACACCCCACCCCCCACCCCCGCCCCACCCCCCAAAAAGAAAAGTGTGTTTGTACATGTTGTGCCACTGGAGCGTTCCCAGTTGAATTACTGTTTCATGCTAATTACGACATCGGCCTGCAACAATCAGTAACTAACACCTCGACGTCTTGATCTCTGCTTGAAGTTTGAAGACTAAAAAGATCCTGACATTGTTCCTATGCATTATGCATCAGTGGGATGAAAAAGCCTTCAATGTCACCTTTGAAAGGTGGTGAAAAGATTCAATTAGGTGGTATAGTAACACCGAAGAGGAGCACGAGCAGAGCTGCAACGTCGTCTTTTCATGTCAGAATGTGTAAAACAGACAATTTACACTGAAAAATGATTCTGGCTAGATTTGGAAACTACTTTCAAAATGTAATTCCTGAAGCTCGTATCCATAAACTTGCAGCGTTGGTTTCTGTCTCTACTTAGACATGCAGGGACTAATTGGTATAATTCAGCATCATGATGAGACTGGAGATTTATGATTATTAGAGGCGTCCATGGTATAATATTTGCATTACTTGCTAAATTGCACATCACACAAAGCAGCTGCTTTTTGTACTCTCAGCAGGCTTTCATAAATCATACCGAGGGGGCACGAGTAAGAAATTCATCTCATGACCTTATTCAAGGTTATAAGGTACAGGCTGACTGATGGGCTGCTCCGTGTTCAGTGACTCTACCTGTCAGAGATGTACCGGAAACCATCACTGTAATAGAAACTCTCTCACGCTATCCTTTAAAAGGTGCTGCCTGTCCCACTCCTCCGTTCAGACTGTCTTTTCTCATCAAAATTAATTTACAGACATGGTTTCAGTGTCCATTTTGGGAATGTCCTCCTTTGCATGTAGCTCTGCAGGGATATTGTTTTGTTTTGACAGGCAGTGGGTGAGAATTGATGAAAATAGATGACGACAGTTGGCTGTGATGCATAACTGACCTCTGGAGGCTTACTACAGCTCACCTTTAACTTCTCTATCCTTCCTTCTGTACAGTTATGAGTGGGAAATTCTTTGCAAAATGGTCAACCTTTTCATCGTGCATCAAATATAACCACTAATAAAAAGCCCCACCGACAACCTTTTCATGACCTTCAGATTGCCAGACGCGTTGTGTATCTACCACACACAGTATCAGCTGAGTAGGGGACACAAGGAAAGCATCAGCGAGAGCGCCTGGTGTACGCAAACAGCGTCATCTTACAACCGACCACACCAGAGTACACGTCAACTTTGTCAAGACCAGGAAGTAGATCTCGCTGCAACAACATTGATAAACCTGAGCAGAGCCTAACAACAGAGGGGAGGAGGAGAAGAAGGAGACAGAGACTGGGGAGCAGACACAGGATATGATGTTATCAGCAGCTTTTTTAAAAACATTTAAAGGGATAGTTCTGATTATTATTTGAAGAGAGGTTGAATGAAGTGCTTAACCACAGTCACTTTTGGACCTGCACTAGATATAGGGTGACATGCTTCTCATTTGTAGAAGCAGGCAGGAGTAAGGGGAGAGAAGCTAAGCATTGAACATCTGAGGACTAGGCGAGCAGTATTTAAGCCACTTGAAAAATCTGTCCAAGTGAACACTATAGTTATGCTGTCAGATGACTCAACATCAGAGAGGATGAATGAAAAAGAGAGATTATTATTATAACAACAACAAAGAAGAAAAAGAAGAAGATGGCGACTTATAATCAGCTGAAAATGAGAGAGAAGGGAAACTTGTGGAAACTGGAGGCCAAGCTGCATCCTGAGATGGAGCTGAAGATACCTGATGGTGCAGATGTGTGAGCTGTCAGCCCAGGTCCACAGACCCGCAGAGCTACTTGTACCATGAGTGGGACTTGGTTGAATGCCAGTGCCTCACATCTAGACTGCATCACTATCCCTGCCTCACTGACGTTGAGTAGTTAAAAAAATGTACGACCAAAGGAAAGATTGGTTTCATAGCAAAATAAGACACTGATTATATTAAAAATAAAACTTAAACTAATACTTTTTTCTGATGGGGATTTATTTAGGGTGGCTTAAATAATATAAATGACCAATTATATGTTCGATATCCATGCACAATTCCTGATTGAGTATAGGGTGCACATTCAAGTCATTCCTTATTTACTGTTAGCTCCATAGCTTTGAGCATTGTGTACTTCAAAAGGCTTAGATAATAAGAATTCTTAACAAATTGTCATATATATTGTTAGTATAGTTAGTAAGGGACTAGTTTATCGGAAAAAACAAACAGCCATTGACAGTACAGGGGCATTTCAGGGGCCAATCAGATTTCAGCTGTGCCAACGCCCCCCTGGCCCTGCCCCTGATACAACCCCACTTTACTGTAATGACCACTTTACTGTGGTTGTACCACTGAACTGTCCCTTTAATAAGCCTTGAATCAGGATGCATTTAAAGCTACTGTCACAGGTTGTGGTAGCAAAGGTATTCTTACCTCTTGAAGGTACTTGATGGCTTCGACGTGTCTGCAAAACAAGAACAGAAAACCAGAAGATTTACTCAATTGTTAAGAGGGACGTTTCAACCTTGTGCAAAACTACATTACTCTTACAAGTCTCATTAGATTATCTAAATTATGCATGGTGAGGAAACTACATCAAAGGAGTGGTTAATTGTGGAGCAGTGTCAAGGGCAATGTTTAATAAGTTTCAACAGACATGTTTGTAAGTGGCTGTCAGTTACTGTACAGGCATTAGCTTGGGAGCGGGAGAGATATGGTCGGAAGGAATGGGAGAGAAGACACAGCGGCACAAAATGAGAAACATCCGACTTGGATGCAGCGTGTTGGTGTGCGATGACATGCAGGAGAGCAGTGCAAATGGGGGAATTCCTCGGGTGCAGATGCTCACAATCTCTCCGAGTCGACGAGCTCCTTGGCGACGTAGAACGCTCGGGATCGGCCATCAATCTGTGTGACAAGGAGGGAGAACGGTGGGAGATGAATGAACACAGCTAATGTTTAAAGGGTCTCTATGGGCACTTACTGCTCTCACACATTAATAGGAACTGCTATGTAGCAGCCAGGGAGAGTGGCGAAAAAGCAAATTCACTTTCTTTTTATTTCTGCTGTCAAAATAAGACTGATTACTTCATTACAGTGCAGCGCAGACATGAAGCCTCTCTCACATGCGGGACTTTTAAATTTAGATGCATTATGTATGAGTGGCTGTGTGTGAGGTGACAACAATGCTGCCCATTGATTTAGGGGGTAATCACAGGGTCTCAAAACATCGAACCAAAACATAACACTGAAGCCATTTAGGGTTTTTTTTACTGGCAATGCTCCTGTGTTATTTTTTCCTCTGTGGTGCATTTCACAAATACTACATGAAAGGAACTGATCCTCATTTCCTCGAAATAAAAACCAAAACACGCTAAATGAAACTGTTCCTGAGGCCAACTCAAATCTATCTGCTCCTCTTCCTCTATGTGTTTTCTTCAGTTTATTGTGTTTTTCCTTTGAAGACAAACTAAACAAGGAAATGCATGTCACATGACAGGAGCAGGGGTCTATTGTGGCAGCAGCAGGACGGGTGGGGTCCGTGTCTGAGCCACGGTAAAATGGCTGCGTTTTTACTGTACGGAAGTCTGGGGGAGGGGTCAAGGTGATTCAGTACGTCAGTGAATCAGAAAGTTCACGTGTATATTAGTGTCACATGGATCAAGACCTGTATATGTATCACAATATTAGCACGTCTCTCGTTTTTCTTTTATGGTATGTTGTCATTTTTATTCAAATCTGCAGGTTCATGTGCCAAATTTGGAATTTGAGGCCGATCAATACAATAAAACCATTAAATGGACTATTTTGATGGATCAGAGAAAATGAAATGAAGTACTCTCTACCTTGATTTCATTTATCTCACCTGTCGGTCATAACTCTGCTCCGCCACTCCCTCCTCTTCCTCGGAGGTACGGCCATGGTCCTCATCCGCTGACAGCCCAGCAGAGACGGGGTTCATCGGGAAAGGCTCGGTGTAGGCGCTGTCAAGGAGAGAGAGAGGACAGTGTGAATACAGCTACACAGCACTGGTACTTAAGTACGCATATTTAATAGTATAACAGCACCAAACATATACAATGCAATCATGAAGAAATACACTATATATCTTCAAGTGGAGATACAGGGCAGAGAATCAAATTCCCAATGGCACATTTCCAGTTAAAAGCCATTAATCGCATACTATATTAATAGCAGCATATTCTCAAAACACCAAGCAATATTTCAAGTCCTCTGTTTATATATGTTTTTCCTTTTCCTGTGTGTGTCTCTGAACATTTAGATTCCCCACATGTGTCCTCCGGTGGCACCATGCAATCCCTTTCATGACTCGCTCTTCCCACAGATGGGCACAGCTGTGTACATACAATCGTAATCCTTTTGTGCGCTGCGGCTGTACCTGAGGGGGGCACGCTGTAGGTCATTTCACATGTAATCCCTTTAAATGTTACCTGTGGTAATTATTAATGTCCTCTGGCCCATTAAGACCCTTTCAGTGTGTTTGACCTAATTCACTGCCAGGAGGATAAATGGATGACAACACGTTTTGTGTAAGACTGCTACACAAGTTGAGGAGAGATGATTGAAAATCACAGGGAGACTTAATTTACAGTATGTAGTTATAAAGCTACAGTTTACTGGAATGAAACATCAAATGATGCCAATTATCTCTAGTTTAAGATATTAAAAGAAAAACAAACCCTTGTTGGTATTTTACAATTATTCAAAGTGCAATTTCATCTGGAGTTGCATCCTGGTCTGCAGCCTACTTGTCTTTGCCAAAGTTCATTCTGAGGGGCTGATAGTTGAGTATACTGTATATATGGTATATGATCATTTAAAAATATTTTCACTTGTTCACTGCTGACAAATCTTGTGTCGGTTCATAATGTTTGACTAATTATTCACTGAAAACGATATTATTTATTTTGTCCCCAAGAATTATAAACAATAATTTAAGTTTGTAAACTAAATTACTTTGGGTTTTGGTCAAATTAATTAATTAATTAATTAATTAATTATTAGTTAAGTTAGAAAGTTGTGACAGCGAGAGATTGGGATGTTTCCCTTTTTGTGGCATTTTACAAGCTAACAATTAAAGCAACTACAAACAAATGGCTGATAAATTACTTATGAGAACTATCATAATTCATCATCTTAATAAGTTATAATAAGTTGCAGCCATATTCCTGTCAATGTGTGCTTGTGCAGTGGAAACAGTGTGATCTTTAATGCTAATCATTTTAATTTCAATGCAATAATAATTTGTGCAAATAAACAAAAGTTATATAGAAACACACACTCACTCACACACACACACACACACACACACACACACCGCCCCTTAATGAACGTTTGCCCTGGTGCTGTAAACAGCCTCCTGAGTGTGCAGAGAGACAACGATTATGGGACCAAAGGTTAACAGAGTGACCCAGTGGACTTCATCTCCATTCAGACATACAGTACTCCTGCCTCATGAGATTCACACCTCACCACACACACACACACACACACACACACACACACACACACACACACACACACACACACACACACACACACACACACACACACACACACACACACAGAGCAGCAGTGCTGGGTGGGCTGCAGTAAACACCTACAGCCCATTACTCATGGTTGACCTGAGAGCAGACAGGTCAGCCTGTTGTGGGCTGCTGGGTGATGTAGGGAAGTAAAGCTTAGGAATGAGTTCAAAGAAGAATTTTCACTCTTCGCTCTGATTTATTGTCCCAGTGAGGGGACAGCTTTCATTTGTCTGAGAGAAACTCTGCGCCGGGAATTCTCACCTTCACCTTTTCACCCCAAACCATAAACAATCTTGGAAAGCAAACCTTTTGTTCTGTGATAGAGAGTTGTGACCTGACTAATAATGACACCTCCTTGAAAATGAGAAAGTAAAACTAAAAAAGCATTTGATCTAAGTTGTTAAGTTAGTGTAATTTAATTCAAATCATCTTCAACAGAAGATTGAAATGTTCAAAGTTGCTTTTATTGGATTTTATTTCTTTTCTAAAAAAATTGACCCTATCAGTTTAAGCAGAGGACACAGTTCCTGAGTAAAAAGTCCTTTACAGCTCTAATGTCCTGTGAGCTCTAATGCCTTTAATATGCAATTCAATTGAGCTAAAAATTGAGCATTGAAATATATATTAGCAGCAATCAGATGGGCCTTTTTCTAGTTATAACAACACTATTATAGCAAGTAGGAGCAGATGAATAGCTTCATTAGATGTCTAACTATAGACGCCGTTGATACTAATGGAAGGATTAAGAGAATGGGAGAAGTTTTTTATTGTTTGCTGCTTTTACTGCATGATAATTACACGTAACCTGTGGCTGTTGTGCTGCTGCTGTGACACAGTGAGATGAAGTGATTTGTGAAGATGCTGGTGCTCTGACTGCTGCAGCTTTGGAAAATTATAACTTCACATCACGTGTCAGGCTGTGATCCAAACACACACACTGTATGTTAAATACAACAAGGTCAGTTCACCTTTAATCAGCCTGTGTTTCCTGCTGACTTTTTAATTTTACCTGCTACATTTCAACACAAATATCTGTACTCGACTCCTGACATTTTTAAAAGGAGGCTGGTTACTTTCCCCTTTAATGCATTTGAGCGGAATCATCCGTTTATTAAATTTTGCATCATCGCCCTCCCAACATCCAGACAGATTTCAACCTAAATGAATAGACACACAGAAAAGACAATTCCGTGCATATCACGCACAGCATATGTAACACAACATATCAAAAAGAAACAGTCAAGAGAGGGAGACACAACCGTGGAGAAGACGTGTATGCATCTGTGACGAGGAGAACCAACATGGAGGAAGCGAAGAATAAAGCAAACGACGAAGAGGAGCAACAAAACATTCCCCATCCCTGGGCTTCTTTGAATTAAGAATACCTCCTTTAATACATTGCACACATTTCATCCTGGACCGACTTTCATGCTCACAAATATTTCTTGCTTTAATCCCTGTTTTTAGTGGATTGTTTTTTATTTTAATTAAAGTATAGTGGTTTAATTTAAATAATCTAAATCTAAATAAAGACTTCATTTGCTTTGTACTTTTACACTCTACTGGCGTAAAGAGGTTGAATCAGTACCTAAACTTTTACTGGAGTCATCTTTAACACAAGTATCTGTACTTCTACTTGAGTAAGATTCTGTGCACTTTTGCCACCTCTGACTGTACACACACTCTGGTGTACATTCCTGCAGCAACAAAAAAAGCAGACCTGGCATTCCTGACAGGACTACACCTCATCTTGTTGTTCAAGGGAGGGGTCTGGGAACCTCCACCCCACCACCCTGACCCCCCACACACCCCCCACTCCATCCTATCTGTCCTCCCCTGTCCCCACCTCTCCTGCCTCCCGCCAGAGTCCCACCCTCGTCCTGCATTTCCTGTAAACAGGCTGGTGGGAAGCTCCGAGGCCGGACGCTTCCTCCCCGGGGGATGACCTGGCAATGACCTCAGAGCTCCTGGCACCAGGCTTGGCGAGCCAAAATGACACGCCCTGTCCACCACCTCGCCACACAGCCACCACCCAGTACAACAATGTACTTAAGATGGCTCCCTCATCACTAGTAACGCTAACATAACAGTGGGTGGAGGTGCTGTTGTACAGGCACCGGTTGGCTTTGTATTCACACTGGAGAGGTTCTTGTTGGAATGTTTGACATGAAAATGACACCAAAGGTTAAACAGATTTCACATTATTATTATCACATTATTTCACTAATTATTGGACACAGAGAAATATTATTTTCTATTCATGTGCAATATTACATCACATATTACCTACTCCAACTCTTATTTTTACATTGCCATTACTACTTTCTATTGCCACTTAACTATTTGTTTACCCTCTTATGTAACTTTTTCAATTTTTTATTTCTTTTAGGCACTGCAACTGCATTTAGGGCCATCTATTTTTATTTTCACTTATAATACACTCATAATTTTTTTATACTTTATTACTAATACCATTTTTCTACTTTATTGTATATTGTACAGTTAAAATCTTGAAGCAAGCTGGCTTTCCTTCAGGATTATTTTATCTTATCTTATCATCTGCAGCTGAACATACTGGTATAGAAACTGTCTGTTATGTGCACAGGGAATACAAGACACCTGCATTATTGTTGTAAGTTTACCAGCAACCACTTCTAGTTGACGCCAAGAGCAACTGGTGCTCTCTGAGTTGAGCACAATCACAAGTCGTGAGCTTCCTTTTTCTTTTCAACACTCACTTGTTGCTACATGGAGGACAGTTCGGCTGACACAGCATGCTTAGCGCCAGCCTTATTTTTTGATAACAGCAGAGCTGTGACTTAATGTGCATGCACATATACACGCTCACGCCTATACGAGCACCCTGGTTATGCTCGGGTTCCCGTTGTACGCCGCGGTTGCCCACTAATGAACATGTCTCTTTGCTTAGCCTGAATGCTTGTGCTGAAATGTAGTCTGAATGGTGCTGTGCATTAATCACACAAGTGGAGAAAAGCCAAGCCTGTGGCACCGCAGCTTTGTAAGTTTGCTTTAAAATGCGTGCCTGCTACTGTAGGCATGGTCCTTTTGTGTGCAGCACTCTGGGACCATTCAGTCATTTTCCTCGCCACAAAAATCTGCTGTTTCTCTTTGGATGTACAAACCACATTGGCTGTTGAATTTGTTCTCAATAAATCACTGCCGTCATCAGCCTGGCGATCTGGGACAGTGGCAATGTCAAGCTCTGAACAGAGTTTAGTGCGAGAGATGCACACACAAAGACAGGGACAAATGACTACACATGAGTAATTTTGGGGCACACACATATGCACTGGCACTCAAATAAACATAAAGCAGGCACAGACACTCCACAGAGGGGCCCTGGCAACAGACGTGTCTCCAAGGGGAATGTGGTGAAAGCGAGGTGACAGGACAGATTGGTTCTTTGCCTCACTGTGAGAGACCATCTGAGCCATGCCGATAACATCACTGTAAAAAAAAAAGGGCCCTCACTGAGGGACCACTGTCTGAGAAATGAACAGGGTTCAAATGTTGTGATTTCCTCAGAAGTACACAGGACATGAAATCATGTTACCTGGAGGAAGGTAACTGAGCTTTATAAGTGTGAAAAGTTATTAAATTGCATGCACTGCAAGCTGAGGCTATTTAGGTAAAAAAAGTTATGAAAGACAGAAACTACTAAATATAACATGCACGTCATGACATATAAACAAAGGACACCATGAGAAATAAAAACAGGCTGAGGTTGATGAATTTGGCCCCAAGGTCTGAAAGACTTTAAGGGAGCTCTTAGTATTGACCCATCGCTTTGACTGCACACAGGCCATCAAACACAACTATTTTATTAAGTCTGGGGGAAGACTGTGGCCCTCAGTGGCTGGAGCTGTGGCACAGGCCAGGGTAATTTGGTACAGCCTGGCCGCGGTGATTTCTCACTCTATCACACACTGCTGTAAATCCTGCGGCCCCTCCAGGGTCCAATGAAAGAGAAGCACTTGGGAAAGAGCTACTTTAATAAAAGCCTTCCTAAACTTAACCATAAGTGTCAGGTACAGGAGAGCAATTACACCGCAACTGCTCTCTCTCCCATCCTTGTTCTCACTTTCCCCTCCCCCTCTCGTATCGTATAGTTAACAGCTCCATTCTTTGTTTTCTTTTACTTTTCTGCTCCTTTTATTAACACATCCCCTCCCCACTCTCCTCTCTCACCATTTTTTCCTCATCTCTTTGAACTTACTCGTGTTGAAAGAACTCCCCCACATATTTTCACTTTTAATTGCGGCCCATAATTACTTTCTCTAAGGTGAATAACCTGTGCGTAGTGAGCCACCCACGTGCCATTACCTGTTCTATCACCTCAGACTTGCAAAGGAAGCAGTGGCACCAGATGTGACCCCTAAATCTTCCAAATGAAGAAACTCGAGTAAGCTCTCCCACATGCATTGTCCATCATCCCTAAAGCCAGCGGTGCCTGATGCAGCAGCCTGCTCATCTCTCACTGAACACTCTGCTCCGAGAGGCAGCCAGGTGACCCCCTGCTCATCTGAGATGTAGTGTAAGAATATCTATCGGCTGTTCAGAGGTCAAGATTACACCTGTGAGTAGGTCCAGGCCTAACATTTCAGATGAATATTTTGAAACTAATCCCAGGGATGAAAAGTCTGATCTGGACATGAAAAATGAAAATTTCAGGATGTGCTTAATTTTGTAGAATTTCACATTAATTGTAACCATATGGGATCATAAATAAAACACATGTTAGGTTAATCAAATTACAGAGCTAACATTAGGCTGCAACTGTTTTAAATGTTTCTTAATCAGCCAATTATCTTATTAATTATTGATTTATGGTTGTGGTTTATGGTTTTCAAAGATGTGGGCTTCTTTAAATAATAAAAACCAACAAATAGTTTCATTTGAGGGGGCTGAGCCGAAGCCAGTGAACATTTGGCACATCTGCAAGATTTGTTTCAACAATTCATCCATTTTAAAAAAACAAGCCACTATTGAAATACTTCAATATTTCTTGGAATAATTAAAGCACTATTGTGGGTATTGAAATATAAATATATTTTGGGGTTTTCCATTGTGAGTTGGAAACAGATATTTAAGACACAAATGTTTCAGAACCTAGTCAAATAAAACCATAGTATCATAATGTGATAACTTACTGTGTGTGCCTGTAAGTTGTGTAACTCTTTTTAATATTTGCTTGAAATGATAAAAAAGTATTGTATTCATTATGAATGGTTACTGTACCTTTCGGTGTCTGCTTTCAATGTCTGAGCTTTGCTGTCAATCCCAGGGAAACTGTTCATATCCACATAGCCATCATTTTCATTACAGGCAACTGTTGTGCGGTTTGGATCCTCAAAAAATTCTGTCACAGTGTGGGATCTGGTCGGCCTGCCTGGGATCTGGATGTTTTCATAGTCTGAGCACATGGCTGGGATGTTTTCATAGTCTGAGGTGTCTGCACTGGGGAAAGAGATGGAGCGCGGTTTGGTCAAAGGCAGAGGCATCACAGAGCGGCGAGAGCGCTCCTCAAAGGACTCCACTCTGGAGACGCCCCTGCCATAAGCTTTGAGGTCACCTTTCCTCCTCTGGTGGACATTGTCAAAGACAAAGCTAGACGGCAGGTCTGAAAGACGCTGCTGCGGGTTCACCAGGTGGGACTGAAGCTGAGGTGAGCTGCCAGTGCTCCTACGGTCCAGCTCTATAACTCTGCCGTGGTGGCTGGACTCAGAGGAGGAACGTGAAGAGCGAACACTTACATCACTGAATCCCTTAGAATCTGTCTTCCTCTTGAACTTCAGTGCTAAGAAACGTTTAAAGGAGGACTTCTTCTTCTTAGGTATGTCACTGGGTTCATGTTGGATCAGCAGGGATGGGGAACTCTTGGTGACTGGTCTTTTAGTAATGTATGCCAGCTCAAAGGGCGGTGGGATGTCCACTAGAGAAGTTGGTGTAGAAACACCGCTGGACGATTGATGGCTACGCTGGGAGAAGCTTCCAGAAGAGGTTATGACACATGGGAGGGAGAGGGTATCATCTTTCCTCCTCATCCTGATCTCATCCTTCAGAGATTGTTTGATTTCTGTTGGGGAAGTCAAGGACAATTCTGGACCCTCTGCAGACCGTGAGTATAACAAGAAGCGGCGAGAATTCATTGACGGGATCAAACAGTTGACCCCTGGCTGCCGTGAATGGTTGAGTGGTTCACCGTTCTTATTTAAGGCCACTGTACAGTAGTCATGAGTCTGGTACTCTGTCCCTGTCTCTTCTGGTACAGTTTCTGGGACATAGCCTGTAATTTTTCCAGAATAAGAGCGAGACCGTGTGACGATAGTTTTCCTATCCAGTGTTACGAAGTTCTCCCCTTCTGAGTCAAATCCAGCCTCTTCGTAAATATGCTCTTCACTCTCGGAGTCTGTGTTTTCATAGTAAGGCACAATATGGCAGTCCAGTTCCTCAATGTCTTCTTCAAAGGCCTCAGTTGTGTGGGCAAACACCACTCTGTTAGTGAGCTCTGGGGTGCGACCTAGGTCTAGGTCTGCTGGCACTGTTATGTTGCACAACCTAAGGCGAGGCTGACAGCTTTTTCTCTGGTTGTGGAAGGCCTGCTCTCGTTTGGCAGTTCTCTCTTTAGCACTTTTTCCTCTGATTTGTTTCTTTTCCTGTTCTTCCTCTTCATCATCGTCACCTATCTCCACATAATCCTCTGATGAGACACACTCCTGCTGCTCAAAGTCATCCGCGTTGGGACAGAGAGAATCATCAATGTCTGCATACTCATCTGCTGACTCACTGTCTTTTGCTTTGTCTTTGTGCTGAATTGACAGCTCGGTACCCTCCTCTGTCTCGCCCTCTTCTGAGAGGGCCTGCTTATCCTCTAGCTTGTCCACATCATCTGATGACACATAGTAAGGTTCCTGGTTAGAAGCACCTGGCGTTTGCAGTTCACTTGAAGGTTTGTCATCAGTATCATCCTGACTCCACTCTGGGTCAGCAGTGTCCGTCATATCTCCCGGGACAGCTTCGATGACTGAATAAGGCCCAAACACATCCTCTGTGCTGGATGTGAATCGAAAACATCCGGAAAGATCTTTTGTGGCCCGTTCTGGTTGCCATACCTCTGTATCCCCTGTTTCAGCTGGGTCACATGACTCACATGTATCACTGGCATCATCCGTGGGGCCAATCACATCGTAGGGATACTCCTCGGTTAATGTTGGAAGCACGCAGAATCCAAACGCAAATCCTCCAGCTTCCACCTCAGTCTTGTCTGTGAGTAAGTCTAAATAGTCCTCACTTCCATTATCACTCTCCTTATCACTCTGACGGAGAGTTTGATCAGAGGTTTGCTCGTCTACGTGTTCATCAGAGAGTCCTGTAGACTCACAGCATATTTCAGTCTCTTCATTAAAACTCTGTATCTCCTCTTCGTCCTCCTCTAAAGCTTCATTCTCTGTTTCAGTCAGAAGAAGAGAAGGCGTTGACGTCATCTCATCGTCGGTGTGATCGCCACCTTCAGGCTGGTTCAAGTCATTGTCAGTGTTTTCATCTTCGGTAGTGTCGACAGTAGAAACATTGTCTCCTTTGACTGTTTCCTCAGAGCCTATACTGTCTACATCACCCTCATTATCTAATATGTCTGCTTCTTTCTCTGTTCCTTCACTCTCTCCTGTTTCCTCTGTATTATTGTCTCCAGTGCCATTAGCCTCACTTTCCTCCTCTTGGTCCTGATTCTCCTCGACCATCTCATCGAGCTCTTCAGTATCCCCATCAGAGTGAGACAGGTCTCCGTTACTGAGGCTCTGTGAGGGGCAGGACTCTCCCTGTGGGCAAGGCTCATACAGGGGTCTTGGTTTGGGGGCAACAGGAGGTTTTGGACCACGAAAATGGGGACACGGCCTGGACATCAGCTTGGACTGTACTTTGATGGTCAGATGACTGATCTTTGGCTGAGGGACTTGCAGTGGATTTTGAAAATCTGTAACAAGGAGAGTGAGAGATCATTTAAAAGCTGTAAAACCACACAAAAAAATAATAATTTCATATGACCCAGGGGTAAACATGTGAGCCCTGTTTCTGTGTAGAATACAAAGAGGAAGACCAGACCTACACCGCAGTCGGTGACATACAGAAAGCTGCAGGGGACATTATCAGCAGGAAAAACAACAGAGTCACAGGGTACTTACGGGAGGAACAATAACATCTCTCTGTCTGGGGAAATGACACGTAGGTTGTTCTCTTATAGCAGGAACGGATGAACAACGGATCAAGGTTTTAAAGATAATAATTTCCACAGATTGAAATGGAAAACATAAGGGATGATTACAGCACACCTCTTTTCCTAATTTTGACACTGTGCAGCACAAATTACTTTTAATTTAGACTAAACATCAACCTACTGATTCCACAAACATCTGTCTGTGTCTGTCTGTAAGCGGAAAGCACATCCTGAAAACTGTTCATCTTATCGACTTCATATTTGGCATGTCTAGTGCAAATTTCCAGAGGAAGTGCAGTGCCAAGTTTGGTGCGTTTTGACTTTAAGATCGTCATCGCAGATAAACCAGGTTAGATGAACGCAGAGTTTTCTAACTTCAATCTGCACCATAGACTGTTTATAAAAAGATATTCACACAACATCCAGCACACAAACAACAAAAAGTGACAGTAGATCGTAGAAAAGTTTCATGATGACAAGGAATCATTCTAAAGCAGCTACGGGGCATTAACACAGGGCAAGAGAATAGACCATTCCAAACAGGAATGTTAAGAACGTGCACTGCACTAGTTAAAAACTGTGAAGTCATTAAAAAGCACTGCCTACAAAATTTGGAATTGTCATGAGACACACCCACACTTAACAAAGTGTGTACACCCCTTGTCTCTTCCTGTTATTTAGTACCTGCCCTGACGCACATCCTTTTAAACCCTCTATGCACTTAGACTCTCTGAGTGTGTTCACTGTCACCTATCTCGTTGGACTCTCTGGACATTGGTCTGAATTTTCTCATTGTCATTCATTCTGCCCATACTGACAGGTACATATTTTTTCCTCTGTGAATGTCACCACAGTCTGTGTTCCAGGTTCTCCTCCAGCAGACCCTAACAGGACTCCACACAGGATGTCAAAAGGGGAAGGACATTAACAGCATGGCCCCTCATCACTCCTCCATGAACCTCTCCAGGAGTACCCATTTTTCACAACACAAATGGACTTCCTTCTTGTCATTCTTCCCCGATTCTCACGAAACACTCTCACACTGCCTGATGTGTATGCACACATACACACACACATACACACACACTTTTGGGGGGGGGAAAGGTCTTTTAGAGTGCGTCAAAGAACAATAAAACTGCAAGAGAAAACAAGGGTCCCGCTCTGACAAAACACCCAACTGCAAACAACAGGATATGAATTATGCAACAAGAATTCAATTAAAACAAATGTTTCTAAAACAAAGGAAGAGATACACACAGGGACCTTGGCTTTGCCAAAACTACAGGATATGATTTCAGACCGTGTCCTGAAATGTCACCTGTCAAATCTAAAGAAAGAATTGTCTGAATCTGTCTGACAAAGGAGTGGGAAAAAAAATTGGATTCAATTATTGAGAAAAATGACTTTCTTTGAAACATCTCACAAGAAATCACAAAAGAAAACCATCTCTCAACTCCTTTGTTTTGAGAAATATACAGTTTGCAGACAGGTGACCTTCTGTATTGAACAATGGGGTTTGTCTGCTTTCACAGATTATAATCCCAAAACCAACCCCAACCATAATCCTAGAACAGAACATATTTATTTAAAACCATGCACATTTTGAACATTAGAACATTAAACATCTGACCAGTGCAAACTCTCACTGACAGCAACTGAGACCAATGTTAATCTAAAAATCAAAAAAAAATAATAATCTGATGGGGGAAAAGCATCTGAATTATATCCATGAACATTTCAGCAGTTCAACCAGTCTATAGCTGTGTCAATAGTTAATTATCAATGACATAACTGGTATCAAACACTGCACCAGTGTTGGATAAGAATCGGCATTTACATGTTAAATATGTGGAAAATAAACAGGTGACATGTTTTCAGACAGAACTGTGAACATGAATTAATACAAACACTTTCTTCTGCTGTACAACATTTTAAAAGTTTCCTTTCTGGGCTTTTCAACACGAACATTCACAACCAACCTGCGTTCATTGTGGGACATCATCATCCACGGGATCCGACCCTTCTCATGGTTCCCTCTCGCAGAGTCCCTCCGAACAACGTGGTGACTTAATCCAAACACACTGCGGGGAAGTCAAGTTGCAGCGGGAGAGTTGTAGAACATTTCTTTCTCATGTTTTTTGGAATTAGAAGAAGACGCATGTGTTTCTGCAGAGCGAGCTGCAGAGCTCCGAGGCGGCGTGTATCTCCAGTGCGGATGCTACATGAGACTGGTGCGCTCCTGTGTGGAAACGGGAGGTGCTGCTGGGCGCTTCCTGAGGCTGGACTACAGGAGACAGCGCGGACCAAAGTCACTCTGTGTATGTTTCATTTTTTTTTCATTTTGCAAAGCACGTCGTTGCATTTCAGCTACTGCACAGACAGCACCAGTGGAGGACTATTCTGTTTCATTTGGTCACTCTTTTGGTTCTGGACGCTGCTCCACAGATGCGCAACCGTGCCATGTTTTGATTTAGAGGGAAGAGGCAAGGCTGCATACATAAGAACAAGACCAAACCCAGTCAGTTTGGGAGATTCTTAAATATGAGGCACAAGCACTTACAGTGTTTCTCTGTGTGTCCTGAAGCTGAAAAGTTAAGACCCATGTTACATGAGCTATTGAATGGTGCCATGACATATTTTTTTATTCTTGGAATGATTGGACCATAATGTCTCTGTATATATTATTGTCAGCAATGAAGCCAAGATTTGTATCAGTGTTTTCTCCAACCTGTTTTCCTCACACATTATTTCCTGGACCAGAACAGTATATAGAGTGGTTCCTAAAAGCAGTTTCCAAAAACAGTTTCTCCAGGACACCAAAGCTTTTTTGCTATTGGCCAGGGCTTCCTGGCGCAGCATCTGTTGCATGATTGAATGAATGCAACCCTTTAAAAACCTTTCTTCATAACAGGAAACCGCTCTCCCTGTTTCCTGCACAACAGGCAACACTTCCTTAGCAACAGATGGGAATGGTTGCAGTGTTAACCCCTTCGCTTCGTGCATGTGCACAGCCATGATGGTTCGAGGAACAGACAAGCCCCACTCACAGCGGTCTTTCAAGGACAGACACACCTTGGGCAACACACCGGGAGGCTGGGATCATTGCCCACTTGGGGTCTTTTGATTTGACAGCCCTCAATGCTGGTTAAATGCTCCCACATTGGGATGGGAATATCTCACATTTTCTCATTTCTCTTTTTCCTTCTCTTCTACTCTCCTACACACTTGAAGGTCAAACAAAGCAGCAGACCTCAGGGATTTTTTTGCAGGAGAGTTGAAGTGGATAGTGATGGAGAGGAGAGGCAGAATAAAGGAATCAGCTGTGTGGTGTCACTGCGGGGCTCTGGTCAGGACTGCTGCAGCGGCACACTGACCCATACATTATACACACAGCAAAACTCCCATTCCAGATGGTTTGGTGCAGGAAGGATTAGGCTCTGCTGCAGGTGCACAGCTCTGAGACTCTGCATGGTTAGAGAGTTAATTTCATAATCCCCTCATGCTATCTTTGCACTTGCTTAAGGGTCACATCATTAAAGCTTTATTTTACTGCAGGGAATGATACATTCCTAAATTACAATTATCTACCCACTTATTCCACAAATGTCTTTCTGTCTTTCTGTCTGTGTGTCCTTCTGTATTTCTGTCTTCGGTTCTTTCTGTCTTTCTGTCCGTGTGTCTTAATGCATTCATTCCTGGCATGTGAATTGTAAATTGCCTGAGATATTGCATTCACATGTTTGGTGCAATTTGGACATGCTATAAGTTCAACAGTAATAACAACTGAATAAACAAGTGAGCAGCTCTCTGTAGCAGTCAGTGGGGGCGGGGCAGTGTGCCCTCAGTGTGTGGACCATGGTCATGACTTCCTCTACGTCCTCAGATAAACTACTGCAGTGGTCAATGGGTCAAACAGATCGTTTTGATTATTTTGTTTTTCTATTTCACCATATCGGCCTGACACAGACATTCACAGGAGTCATGGGTGCTATCCCTCCGTAATGACAACATTTATAGAATCGTCATTGTTGCTGCAATGCATGCAGAAGGGTAATTACAGAGCTTTATTTTGGAAAGTTTTGAACTTGGATCTGAAGATTGTGTCAATTACTTGACAGACCTCTAAAATAGCTGACATGCAGCTGAAAGGCAATTTGAGAAATATCACCAGTTCAGTAAATCATTCAAACAACCAAGTGAACAGCAACGAAGACAATTCAGTATAATTTTCCAGGAAGGATGAACACAAGGTTTCCTAACTTCTCTCTGCACCACTGACTGTTTATAAAACATGACAGTATATTGCTGAATGGCTTGAGGTGAACTTACTAATGACAAGGAATAATTCTGAAGTAGTTCAGGAGCATTAACAGAGGGGAAGAGAACAATCCATTCCAAACAGCAGGTTTAGAATGGGCACTGCAGTAGTCTCATTAAAGCCTCAACAATTTGCAGAATGAAATGATAGATTTCTAAATTATTGAGCTTTTCAGTAAAGGGGGCAATTATTAATTGTGAAATAATTTGCGTGGAAGATGCAACCATTGAGTTTGCTGTAGTAATTAAGCTGCTATTATGCGTAAATAGGATGCTGAGTAATGTATTTTGCAAAATGCTACAGCACCAAAACAATGCGATCACTGTGACTCAGTTGTTTTGTTTCCATTTGCTACTGTGTGATTCTGTAACTATTATTGAGTGTTGGAGCCAAGACCATTTTAATGTGTCAGTAGTAGCACATTTATAGCTGCCATAAAGTAACCTTTTGTTTTTGAATTGGAAAAACACTAAAGATAGCCCTGCTCTGGTCTTTTTGGCAGTGCCGACTGTGACTCTCAAGTGTATTCTACTTCCAACTGCCACATATGACCCCTTTTTTCTGTTTTCATTAGAGCAAAATATGTTTTGCATTTGCAGCGTGTGCAAATGGAAGCTGTCAAGAGTATTGTGCATGAGAGTGCAGAGAAGAATGGCTTGAGGAGTAAATATCCCTCCAGATGTGGCACAGACGGTCAAAACATGTTTTTGGACACAGGGACACAACATTTCCTGGACTGCCTCTGGCTGTGCGCTGCGCTCTGTCAGCCTACCTGGAACATGACTTGACAGGACGAAAATAGGGGAACAGAGGTATTACGGGAAAAACATGTCGTAATGGCAGGGAACAAACGGACTCCTGCTCCCCCTGCACTTGGCTGCACACAGTCAAACAGGAAAGGGATGAGGGAAAAGGGTCAGCAACTTGCTCCGAGAGCTGCGACGATCCATAACACCTGCTTTGCCAGAGAGTGAAAGCCGAAATGAAGCAATGTGACATCACACTTACATGCAGCTGATTACTGGAAAGCACTTGTTTCGATTTTTAACCTAATTTTGGCACAGTGTCCTGATGTGTGTCAGAAGGTTTGCACCAGGATTCATTTCTAGGGCTACATTTATACGACTGGGTTTTGGTTTAAAAATGCATCAACTGTGTTATTCCTGGCATCCACATTACTTCGTGTTAGAGCTGTTAAAACAGAGTAGTTTGGAGAAGCTGCTGGCCTCCCTTCAGAGATGGAGATGTTTGGAAACGATGCTGTAGACACCCACAACCGCTTGCTGATCGGGTCTTTTCCTTCTTGTTGTAGCCTTTGCTCATTCGTCAGTCACCTATCAACCCTCTGCCCGAAGAAAACAGCCAGAATTAACCTCAATGAGCAGTGTAAAATGGAACATGGACAATCAATTACATACTTTGTTGACCTTGTTGTCACAACAGTTGTTGTGGAGTTAAATTCAGTATTTTACAACTGCGGTGTGATATTATGGACGGGGATTAAAACGGATTTGGAGCCAAAATGTTTGTATGGACAGAGATTGTACTTTTAGTGTTTTCAAGCTAAAACACAGTAGTGTCGATGTGGTCTAAGAAAAGACACTACTCCCATCACATCGTTATGCAAATGAGTGGTAGTGTATTAAGTACAGATATTGATTTATGTGATACTCAAGTACAATCAGGCGGAGGTCTTTCACTCTTTAAAGTGACCCAAACACCCTTGTAATTGGATGGCAAAGCATTTGACTGCAGTAATGGATTGAATCATTATTGACATGATTTATTGATTCCCAGCTGTGCACAGCCAGTAAGGAGTGCTCTTCTGAGACATGTGCATTTTCTCCGAGCTTTAGATTCTGATTAAGAGACTTCAGAGCAGAGGGTATAAACAACAGGACCACAGACTTTATTAAAACGTCAGAAAACTGAAGAATGCAGAGATTATTTTAGGATGAATACAGTTAAGTCGTTTTTGACAAAGGACTGTGACAAGATAGATATTGCATTATTAAATGGAGACAGAGGAACCCTGGAAACTCAGGCGTCTTTTTAGATAAAAATAGTTTTGTGTAACCTGAGTGAAATAAGAAAAACCCTGTTGTCAGCAGTGAGTACCCCAGTCTCCCAGCAATATAGAGCACACACACACACACACACACACACACACACACACACACACACACACACACACACACACACACAGGAAGTCAGCATTTCATCGAAAAGAAGCACATACACTCTGAATTCCCCACAGAACTCCAAAGCAAATCAATTCAATTAGCCTCTATCATATTTGTTATTTGAATAATAAAGACACATTGTATTGCTTTCAAAACTGTTTGCAGTACATTATTGTGCTGCCATCATCACATTGTGGGTTTCTCCCATGCATGTGTAAGCACTTCTTTATTCTAAATGACACACAAATTTCTAAATAATGACGGAGTGCTCTTAAGGTCACATTTAATGTCTTTCAACAGGGCTGTTTGTGTTAAGTCTCGCCTGCTCTTAGATAAGGTGGCAGCACTTCTCCATCAGCAATAAACAAAGTAATACTGCTGCGTAGTGAAAGGCCATGGCTACGGCACAATAGCTGTCACACTGCTGTTAATTAGCCCAAAACCCAGAGAGTAGGTCAGACTCTGATAACAGACTCATTTGTTATTCTTTGTCTCTATTGCTGCAAAGACACTCCTCCGAGCCGCACTGTAAAAACAGTGATTTATTGCTTCAAAATAAAATTCTTGTGCTTTTCAAAATAAAGGGCTCAGTTAAAACACTACACGCAGCATGGTGTTTGGTGTGACAGATAAATGAGCACAGTAGTAGGCTTTTCACTCTGAGAGACTTGGGTTTGTATTCTCTGTCTCTGCAGGTTATTATTTCATTATTCACTCTCTGCAGTGTGTTTTTGTTTATCATTTATTAGCCTTGAACACTCACGTCCCTTGTGGCAATATAACACAAAATTATCTGCATGGGATCTGCTCAGAGTGTGAGATACGATAAACTCAGATAAGATAATCCTTTATTTGTCACCACTGTGGGGAAATATACCGTGTTACAGAAGCGATATTGTGTTTGTGTTTCGTGTTTTGCCTACATTTGAGTGAACATAGAGCAAGAGTATTTGCTTGTGTTATGATTATGTACGGCGCTAAAGCATAGAGAGGGAAAACAATAGGATCATGAAAAAAATAGCCCCAAGCCAGAATTTACTCTTCCTGTGAGTGTTTTCACATTTCTCAGCCAAAAGAGAGCGGGCGGATGCAGTTACTCCTGCTAGTGAAACACACGTCTTTGGCAGAGCTTTTTTATAGTCTCACGCAAAGTGTGTGCACACATTGTCTAACTTATGTAACAGTTTGCAAAAAAGGAAAACATTTCATTTAAAGACAGATGCAAAGCTATAAATGTGTCTGTCAGTACTGGAGGCAAATTTAACTGAAGCCAGCATTTTATACATTGGAGTTTCAAAATGAAATATCGTCCATGAAGGTTTCTAAACACATTAAAAATAAACATCACATTCTGCCCAATATTGGAACAGACCATGTGTAAAAGCTTTGATTGATTAATACTAGTACAATGACACTAACACACAAAACATCATAAGAAGAATAACATATCTAGGGGCTTTCCAACTTCTTATGACAATGCATCTTTCATCATACTGCCCCTGTGCACAGATATGAATGAGCGATGTGATTGTGTCAGCCCAGCTTGCATTGGTCTAGATAGCTGTGGAAAACACAGATGGTTGTTGCTTTTGCTTCTTCCGCCAGACCTGTGTGACCTTTTACACAAAGATAACAGGGCAGTCTCTTATCCCCAGGATCCCCCCCCCCAACACGTCCAAAAAAAAGCCAGGCCTGGCAGCTCAGACAGAGGACTTCCTCCCTCCGAGCTGTCTGATGGAACAATACCAACAGCCAGTGCCACAATCTCCCTTTTGTGTCTCCACTTGGCTATTGTTTTGGAATAATTAAGTCCTTTATAATCAAGACGCCTCACTGACGGACAGGAAATGAAAGATCTGCATTAATATAAAATTAAAATAAGTCCTTAACTTGCTGGTTGTGTAGGTTTTTTATAAATATAATCAAGGTTTTCAAATGTACACAGACAGAAAGCTTCTGCTCTGGATCATTGTGTATTGTATATGATCATTGTGTACTTTTAATTGAATTGAGCATCGCTGTTCTTTACATAGAATATGCCATGAGGATGTGGATGCTGATGATTATTTTTCTGTGTCGACCATTTGTATCCAATATCTGAACCTTCAGACCAAGGCCTAAACCATGGAGTCAACATTGGGGGGGACCAAATTTCTCTCTTATATATATATACCTTTTTTTTCTTTTTACCATAATGATAATGCATTGCGTTACATGTTATTACATTGTATTACTTGTGTGGGCACTGGGCAGGAGGGCCTTCACTGCTCTCTTCTCATCCTGTCTTCCCTTGCCAAGCTCCTGTGGTCCTATATTCTCCTCTCTCTTTTCCTCTCTCTTGCTCTCCCGTCATCTCCTCTCCTCTCCTCTCCAGTCAAGTCAATTCAATTAAATTCAATTTGACTCAAATTTGTTTTATTGTCATGAATGTTGTGAGAACTATATTGCCAAAGCATCAGGAATACATGAAACAAAACAAATACAACCCACAGAACCAAATAAAATAAAAATGAAAAAAGTATGTATGTGTGCTTATGTCCTCCTCTCCTCTTCCTTTCCTCCTCCTCCTGTCCTCTCTCCTTCTCTATCCTCTACCCTCTTCTCCTTTCCTCCTCTACCCTCTCTTCTCCTCCTCTATACTCACCCCTCTCCTCCTCCTCTCTCCTCTCCTCCATCATCTCCCCCTCCTCTCCTCTCTCCTCCTTCTCCTCCTCTGTCCTCTCCCCTCTCACATCCTCTCCTCCTTCTCTCCTCCTCCTCTCCCCTCTCCTCCTCTCTCTCTCTCTTCTCCTCCTCTCTCCTATCCTCTCCCCTATCCTCTCCTCTCTCCTATCCTTTCTTCTCTCCTCTCCTCTCTCCTCTCCTCTCTGCTATCCTCTCCTCACCTCTCCCCTCTCCTCTACCTAGAAAAGGACCCAAACGCCTTTTTGCGTCTATCATTGGCACTGATGAAAGATTGGCATATATCTTCCAGGTCCAGTTCGTCCAGCTTCCTCTGGTGCACATGACAGATAGCAACATGATTCAGCCTGCTTTGCGTCATGGAGGATCTGAGCCATGTCTTGAGCCTTCGTAGTGCGCTAAAGCTCCTCTCAGCCTCTGCTGAGGATGCAGGGACGATGAGCAGGAGCCTTAGTAAAGCCTCCACCTGGCTGAACAGACTTCGGACTTCTGGCACCATGTCATGCATAATGCTGACAACATCTGAGCTTGTTTCATAAGTGTAATTGGCTGCGAACATGGCCAGCTGTACTTGAAGCAGTTGTGGATTCAATTCGGGATACTGGTCCACAACCTCATCAATGGTTCCCTGTAGAAGCACATTTTCAAGCTGCTGAAGTTTGTGGAATCCAGCTTGATCGAACCTCTCTATGAATTGAGTATTCACTGTGTCCAAGGTGTTGTAGAATTGGGCTCTGTAGAAGGACTGGGCATCAGGATGGATATGGGCTGAAGCCTGACCAGTGTAACGCTTTGTAGGTTTGCGGATATGAGGCATCTGAATTGGTTGCAGGTCCAACTTTGTTGCCATAGCAGTTGCTTTTGAGAACAAGACATCAAAGTGTTCCTCTGTTCGCTTTTCCTGCATGCTTGTTTTTACATGGTCCACAGCTTTCAACATGCCTGAAACTGTCTGTTTCCTATGCTGCAGGGAGGTGTTCAGGCATTCCAGATCCCCCATCAGGTCCTCAGCCATTACAAGGCCGAGCACAGTGTTGCCTTTTAGAAATGCTCCATGAAGACCATTAGCCTTAGCTGACGTCTCAGATGAGCTGCTTGATGCCATTTCTTCTAGGGCTGTCAGCACTGACTCATACTGCCTTAGAACTGAGTGGATGGCAGGGGTGCGAACAGTCCACCTGGTTGGACAGAGAGGCTTCAATGAGGTGAAACCATGCTCCGATTTGGCAATTTCCTGGAATACCAACTTGAACTTGCCAGATTGGTTAAAGAAGCCCCCCAATTCATGGACCAGAGCCATTGAATCTCTCACAAGTGGAGATGATAGACAGGCAGCCTGTGTAATTAAGTTCACGCAATGTGGACCACAGTGACAGTACACAGCCAGTGGTTGTTGTGCCCTTAATATGGCTTGCACTCCCTGCCATCGTCCAGCCATGTTTGCGGCACCATCATAAGTTTGTCCTCGGAGTTGAGACAGAGGAAGGTCTAGACGCGTCATCACATCACAAGCCACCTTGGCTATATTTTCCCCTGTTGTTGATAACACCTCGTAGAGTCCCAGGAATTCTTCCTTTGGTTGTAGATCTGCATCTACAAAGCGCACACATATTGACTCCTGCTCAACACCTGACACATCCTGGGTTCCATCAATGATAAGTGCGAACTGGACCACTGGCATTGATGTTATGTCTGACACAATTTTTTTGATGATTGTATTGGCCATCAGCTGCAACAGTTCATTCTGCATTTTGGGACTGGTGAAATCAAACTGACGTTTTAGCCAGTTGGTCAGCTCTGCATCACCTTTTGCCTTGTACTTTAGAAGCTGGCTGAAATTCCCACTCTCCTTCTCATCGCCTTGAAAAGCCAGACCTTGCCGTGCCAAGTACTGCACACCCCCAGCAATCTTCATAAGATTTCTCCTTGCTTGTTGCTGCTGTCTTTCAAGCTCACGTGAAAGTTGCACATTAACAGTCTTTGGCTCCTGAAGCCTAGTCATCACAGCTAATTTGTGACACTGGCTGTCTTTATGTGCACTAAATTTCTCCAGTGCCTTCTTCCAGTTGTTAAAGCCAGTCTTGACAAATGCTGAATCTGCTTTTGATGCAAGCTTGGAATTTTGTGCTGCAAAGTATTTAGCACAATAGTAACAGAGAACACCCTTTACAGAGGGGCTGTAATGGAGCCATGTATGATCTTTAAACCACTTCTCCTGAAAGTAGAGTGTTTTATTTGATAGGGTTTGACTCGGTATGACTTTCACATTTGGATGATTTGGGAAAGGTCCAAGCTCCCTCCCTTCCTCTCCAGTGCCCTCATCATCGCCTGTCTGGCTGCTCATTCTATCTCTTTCTCTCTCACTGTCAAACTCCCTCTCCATGGGTATGATCTGAAATGCACGAGGATGATCTCATCTTAACTTAACATTAACATTAGACTGTTAAGGTTGTCATTAGTTGGTCTTCACCATTCATATTAGCTCCTTTCTCACTCACCTCCATGTCACCAGCACACACTCTCCCTGTCCTGTCACCATCCTCTTGTTCATTCTCTCTGTCCTTACTCTGAACACACCACAGTGAACATGGATGAAATATTAGTAAACCACTAGAAAGTCTAATATTTATATATGTTTACTTTAATATTAGACTGTTAGGTTGTCATTAGTTGGTCTTCACCATTCATATTAGCTCCTTTCTCACTCACCTCCATGTCACCAGCACACACTCTCCCTGTCCTGTCACCATCCTCTTGTTCATTCTCTCTGTCCTTACTCTGAACACACCACAGTGAACATGGATGAAATATTAGTAAACCATAGACTAGAAAGTCTAATATTTATACATGTTTTACATATGGGGGGGCAACACGAGTCTGTACTTTAACATTGGACTGTTATGTTATGTTGGGTGAACAAATTGCAACAGAAGCAGTGTTATGTATGCAAATTAGCCATAAGTAATTAGATTATGCACTGTTTGCTCATGTTAACAACGAATTTCAAAAAGCCTGTATACATTTTTCATTTGTCTTAATGTAAGTAATAAACTCAGTAATTTACATGGTGATATCTAAGGCGGGTTAAACATTTTACCCTATTCACGTGAGGAAAATAATGAGGCTAGCGAATGGACTATATTTGGGTCTTTTTTGAAACTTGGGAAATGGGATTCTCCAGGGATTTTTTCCCTCATGTTGAGGATATAAAATCAGTTGCATTTGCTTCTGTTGCAATTTGTTCAAGGTTGTCCCCCATTTTGTCTTAAAATTACTGGACTAGACATAGTAAATTATAGACTAGAAAGCCTATTTGATTATACTATATTGACTCCTTGACATTAATGGTAATTACTCATTTTCTCACTGCTCTGAACTTACTTTATTTCTTTTCTGAAGCTGCCCAAAAAAACAGTCTTATATCGCTGCCACTCTTCCTCTTGCTCATGATGACTCACTGTGAAATTGACGTGCTACATAAATGATTGACACTCAAACTTCATGTGGGTTTTCTTACAAATATAATATGGTTCGATATAGGAGCTGGGAAACTTCTCCTCTCCTCATGTTAGTTGCTCTGGCTGTTCACTAGCTAATACCTGTAAATGGAATGTAGCCTAACATTATACTAGTGAGTTAGCTCAGAATTCCTGTCAGAATGTTAGCTAATGTTAGCCAGCTAGCTAGTAGGCTATTCCTTGCAAGACCATTCATGAAATTACATTTTCATAACACTTAACAAAAAATATAATCAACAACTTTAATATAGTCGATTAGTAACATTCATATTAGGCTACATTCTGATTTTCCACTTTTAAATATGTTTGAAAGTAATGAAAAACAGAGAGAGGGTTTGACATACCCACAGCAGTCGAGCAATGAATTCTGCTGGATGGGGTGGTGTGTCAACATGGTATTGTACGGCGGGCAACACCATCTGGACAAACCACGCATAACTGCAATCCTACAACCGGTAGTAACTAGCCTATATCAAAAATGTCTTATGTTTAGCTATAATAATGATTAAATGACTTTTTTGCTATTGATTATTTCGGACAGTGGGATGTGTATGTGGTTGCCTGACTTTTTTTTTTTTTTTTTAATCAGATAGATATTGGGGGGGACATTTTGAGCATATCTGAATATTGGGGGGGACATGTCCCCCCCAATGTATATGGTGATTTAGGCCCTGCTTCAGACTAAAGAAGGTTGTGTGTCACCAAATCCTGTGAAAAGAAAACAATGGAGTCAGTCCACCTTCACAACTGCTTTGTGACTCTCAGCCTAGTTTCCATTTGTTCTTGTGAAAAGACTTAAAGGTACAGTGTGTAGAATAGTGTTGAAGTTGCATGTTGCAGCTAAACACCCCTCACCCCACTCTCTCCTTCCAAACATGACAGAGAACCTGTGGTAGATTTCAGTCGTCATAAAAACTCAAAAGGTTTTAGTTTGTCCAGTCTGGACTAATGTAAAAAACATGGCGGCCTCTGTAAGAGAGGGTCCCCTCAATGTAAATATAAAGTATTTAAATATAAAGGGTCTTTTCTGGGGTAAAGAAAACTACAATTCATACAATTTAGATGAAATGAACTAGTGAAAACATCATGAGGATTATTCTACATAAAATTTCTGCCAATAGTTCCCTTTCACCTAAATCTTACACACTGGACCTTTAAATCTTTAACAAAATATAGGTATAAGGTTTTGGCAAATGTTATTCAAACAGGAGTAAATTTGTTGGGGATTTTTTTTCAGCTGCAGATTCATACACATACACGACTTGTCTTTTACCCATTTTAACTAATAAGCTATTTCAGCTGCGTGACTGTCCTTTCTCACCTCAGGTCATTGTCTCTCTTTGGCATGACAACCTTCTCCCTGGAGAACACTGACATCCATTCTATGAGCACAAGGTGACCCTATAGGAAACTCTTAAATTAGGACATACAAGCCTATTTCAATATTGGATATTTGACTTTGCTAAATCCTATTATCTATTTCTAATCATGCTCTCTTTTGTTTACTCTCAGTATCGTCCTCTTTCACGCTCCTGTTTTCTTTTCATTTGTTTCTCTTTTTATCTCTTTCTAATGGACACACTTAAGACGTCTAGCTGTCCTGTCTCTGGTCAGATATTTCGCTGAGGTGGTTTTAGCCGGGAGGGGGGGTTATTGTGTGTTCTTATGCACAGTGAGCCTCAGGGGATGACGGGTGGTGGTGGTGCTTCACATACAAACTGGAAGGATTTCCACCAACATCAGCAGAAACAGCTCGGTCAATTTTCATTAATGGAAGCTGCGAAACCACCAAAGTGTGGAATATTCCTGAACGTGTATATCTGATTGTGCAATTTATCATGTCAACAATGCACAGGTCACAACGCTGCTTAAGTGTGGTGGTGTGGTTAAACTGGTAATTATAAAAAAGACAAACCTGCAGAGACCTTCCTGTGAGCTCATCTGTTTCTCAGTAGGGAACAGAAGAGGGAGAAGTCACTTAAAATAACATCATCTTTAAGAAATTACTGCCCCCAGGTGATGGATGTCAATCGCAGCAGTGTGTCAGCTAATGTAATCAGCAGCTATCGCTCCTATAGGGACAATGTGTTGCCGTGGAAACCTAGAGGTCAAAAGGGTCAGCTTTGATACAATACACCACAACCGATCGTTACTGTCGCAGTAACACCTCGGCAGGGTGATATTGCCTGAGTTGTCATTATTTGGTGCAGTGAAAATCCCTCCTTCTCCTTCCCTTGGGACTCACTTCTGATCCTCACCCCTCATTGACCCAGCAGCCATTGTCTGTAATGCCCACACTCGTTTTCTTGAGCCGGGTCCTGGCTCTGCTGCGTCGTATTGGTTTATAAATTCACCGCTCTGGCGCCAGTGCAATAACTGAGATTTAAATGTCAGGTGATGGAGCCACTTTAAGCTTAAGTGGGTAATAAAGATATATTGCAGTAGCAAGTGTCTCTTTAGTTGTTACATGTGTACAGGATGAAATATGTGTTCAGACTTCATGTGAGTGTGTGTGTATGTGCATAGGTAGACAAATATTTATTTTGTATATAATTCGTTTTTCTTTTTTCATTTACCTCTAATGATGTTAAGTGGCACCTGGAGGTGAAGTACAGCTGAGGTCAGAGACAGAGCAGCAAACAAAATAATATGGAGCATTCATTTTGTCAGGTTTTATTCAATTGAGTTTGGTTCCCCTGTCGTGAAGCCAAATTTAACCCAATGTATTGAGACTTGGCTTAAACATATCTGACAGTTATTGAGAAATACATCCAGATCAGACTAAGATGATTAAATGTTGCTGATTAGATTTTAAAAAGTGCTTTCAAATGGCATTGCTGTCAGAGAAGTTGAAGACTGTCATGAATGCTTGGTGTTCATACCACTCTGGAGTTTTAGAGCTGCTAAAATGGAGAGGTTTGGAAATTCTGCAAGCCTCGTTTTAGTTTGAAAATTCCGGGGGCTTGTTTTAATCTGGATGGGCTGAAACAGAGATGTTAAGAAAGTTCTGTAACCTAATATGATACAATTGCTTAAATGTGTGCATGTGCTATTGCTGCTTCCTGTTTGTAGCTGAGCTCTTTCTGCAACAACAACAACCAAATGATTCCTGAAATGATGATGCACATGCCCAGAGTAAGTGAGCAGTGTTGTGTTTTCGAGCATGTTAGTATGGACAGGGATTAGGACTGATATGAAGCCAAAATGCTTGTCTAGACAGAGATTTAGGGTTTTAGTTTGAAAACGCCATTTTCAAATGAAAACATAGTTGCATGGATGTAGCTTTAATCTCTCCAGAATGCATGGTATTAAACTGATTTAACTTTATCTTAAGTTATGTATGATGGTTAAAAAGTCAATCAAAAGGATTCTGTTCTGTCACTTGTGTTGCAGAATGTTTAAAAACGAAAGAACTAAAACTCACGTCCAGAAAGTACAAGCATTAGTGCTCTTTCCATACCAGCAGCCATAGGTCCCCACAGTGAGAAAATCTGTACCTTCAAGCATTATGTGCATTTTATGAGCTCCATTACAAAGTTTGTGCTAACACAAACATAAACAGGCTATAAAATTGGAGATAATCCTCCTCGGGGCACACCTCACTATTGGATTCCTGTTCTCCTCAGGATGGACACATGCTTATTGTGCTAAACAAACCCCTGCTCCCTGCTACACAACAACACCTTTCAGCAGTTTTCCCCTCCTGCCTTTGGGAGGTGTGAATGTGTGTGCGATCTCAGGGAGGTGGCCTACATTTATCCAAAGCTGCACTTTTCATTACTCTCATAAGGTGAGGTCACAGGGTGAGGTCTGCTCAGGTCTCATGCCGTACAAGTTCCCAACTAGTGTCGGTGAAATGAGATGTAATATGTGGCGGAGTGGCTTTTATCAAACTGTACGTCCTTGCACCAGACAGCGAGCGGGGCGGATGGTGACAGGCAGGGAAATGAAGCTTAAGGTGGCCGCTGAGATGGAACAAGAGATGTCTCAGTCAGATAGATAGCGGCAGGCTAACAGCAGTGCCACTGAGTTCCCTGCAGAGACCGTCAGTGGAGCACAACGTAAATTATAAGACAGACACATTCGCAGTGGTAGACTATATGCTTGAGAAAGTGTGTGCCAAAGGGGAACACATAAACAGAATATTTCATCAGTGGTTTATGATGTTTTCAGATGTGAGGTATCAAATTTGACAAGATTAAAACGCCTAAAAGAGATTTTGCTTTGCACAGCTGTCACCAGCGTCCTAACCTGCAGAGGACAAGGCTGTCACACTCTCATCTCAGATGTGCATCCATTACTGTGTGGAATTATAATGGGACACAGCCACAACAAGGGCAGAGTCGAACACCAACATGATTATGGTAATGATTGCCAACAGCTTTACCTCCAAGAACTGGGGAAGATGTGCAATGCAATTCTTTACAATTAATCAAAACACATAAATAGACATAATGTCATTGACTTTCACTCCTGACAGACAAGCAATTGGTGAATGTTGTTGATACGGCCAGAGCTATTCAATCACAGTGATGCGTGGGGGTGGAGGTGGGGGAATTTGTCAGGCTACAATACATCATGTCAACATTTAGTTTACACTTTGTCAGCAAATGTAATAAACCAATATCACAATTTTACATGTCGAAGCAGATATAACATCCATCTCACCAGCCGACACGTATTAAGTGGCTGTTTGTATTTGATAGCAAATAGACCTCAGGGATTAACACTGTAATGCAAACTCTGCGGAAAACAGGGCGCTCATTTATGTGAGGTCTGAGAATGAAGGACTATAACTAAAGAGGCCAAAGGCTTTCCAGCCATGTCCATGAGACTCTAGCTGTGTCCCAATTCCTTCAGAGGACACGTTCTACCTGGCCCACGAAGGGGGAGGGCCTAATGGAGTCTTTGAAATGCTGTGACACAAACAGTCTTGATATGCAGCTTCCGAATGATGCAGCCCCTGAATTAAAACAACTTGTATTTAGGCACAGCTAAGCTTCTGTACTTTGAGTTTTAGGGTAAGTAAGTATTTACTTTTAAATATACAAGTGACGGCATTTTCCGAGTATCTCATTTTCTCTATTACAACAGTCTACTACATCATTTACTGTGCCTACCGTATATTTTTTTAATACAAGAATACAGACTCGCTTTTAATATGACCATGGATGGAGTATATGGCTGATTCTCACTGACAACCTCTTTCAAATCCATTTTAGTTTTCTCTTTGATGCTGCTGCTGCAGGCAAGTGGACCAATTCCCATTTGTTATTGATTATTTTCAAAAATATAAGAAACATTTTAAACATGCAATGCACTGTAGAAATAGTAGAGGTAGAAAAGCCAAAAGTAGATATTTGCTGAAAGCACTTAAAGTGAAAAGTGCCTGAAAATAAATCTATATCTAAAACTTAAGACATATGAACAATTCACTATTATGAAGTATACTTAAGTACACCCTACCATTTAAATGGTTTAACACAAAAGGTGTCTTTCTGTCTAATTAGCACCAAAACGATGAAGTGAAAAGTGAAGAAAATGTTCCTGTACCTTTATGTCTGATCACATTAATATCATGTAAATACATGCAGTGATGACAGTACAAGCTGTATTTTATGGATGGGATAGAATTATATGTGCAACACAACAAGCCTATGCTAATTTGCAGAGCTAATCAGTGTGAGGTTTTAAAAACGTATTAAAACAATGCACTATCTGCCTGACAGGCTGCTGCAGAGAAGAGAAGCAGTCACACAGGGTGTAAATCCCAACACCCCCTGTGAACCACCAGCCTCTCACAGAACATCCCACCTCAGCACATCTACGCACTGATCTAATGTATGTGTGATCAGCCGAGCATGCGGTTAAATGCAAGTGTTGAGTACTACTTTATTCACAGTGACAGATGGTGCCCTCTCCCTCCAACACCACTTTCCCTTCCGCTTCCTCTCAAAAATTCATGCCTTTGATTTATGTTCTGCCTCCAGAGGCAACTTTCTCTTTTGCTCCTCTTTTAATTGCCAGTTTTTTTTTCTGTCTCTCACCTTTTCCTCTCAACACACTCAAAGGCTTCTTCCTGCAGTGGAGCTGTAGAATATGGCTGTAGGCTCTGCAACAGAAGATGACATATAAAGCCTATCCTATCTTGCATTGATCCACCTGAGACTGGCCCGACATCAGGGTGGACTTTATATATGTTATATGTATATATAGATATATACCTTTCTGGAAACCTTGAGGGATTGCTATGTTTATCTTCCTGGAGTCAAACAAAAAGAAAATCCCCCAACCACAATATATATGACAGCAATGATTTTGTTTCTCTTTTTCCCGTCATTTATGTGTTTATCTCTTTCCCTGTGACATGTGGTGTCATTTCCCAACCTCGCTAGGGAATTGTATCAAGACAAGAATATATGGCTCTTACCAAACCATCTGTGTCTGTGCTCACTGATATACACCTTATATTAACACATCATAAATAAAACAGCTACACCTACTCTTATCTTAAACTCAAAATTAGTATGGTGTGTATATTGTTACATTTTTAAGTCTGGATGCTTTAAAACAAACTCTCCTGTGGAAACGACACTCCCTCAATTCAAGGCACTGATAGCGGTGCTGATAATAGTTGTAGGCACTGTATTAAATGTGATATTTTGGGGCACAAGAAACCCCCCCACACTGTTTAACGTCTCATTCTTGACCCTGCAGTGGATTTTCAGCTGTGTTGGATTTGGTTTGTCCGTGAACGTAATAAAGTGGTAAATGGTTTGCGTTTATTATCAGGGAGGGGATAGATAATCCATGATGGAGTTGTATTGATCCTCCATCAACATCCCACATGCTAAATCCTCATCTTGACAGCTGTGATTGAACACTCTTTTGCCTGTGGGTTCATGTGGGATCGTTCATGAAGAAATCAGTAATTAGGTATAAAATGTCCTGTAGTAATTCCTGGTGTAAACGTGAGTTTTCGCCTCTTGTTTGTGTAGTTTGTCCTCTTTCCAGCTCATCAGGACAGGAGATGTTGTGGCTCAGGTCTGTGTTTGGCAGACGGAGGTTTGCACTCTATTATCCAAATATTGTCATTCAGATTGTGTGAGTGTAAATTCACTTTTTTGGTCTTTCTTTATCTCATGAGACAGCTACTCCATCCTAGAGGAGGGAAAGCTCCCCTGGTGTTAGGAAGTCTACATATAGTATTATGCTGGAGGAACATTACACCACTATACATTTGCATGAGCATGATTTCTGCCAAATCCTACGTTTGTTTTGAGCATTCTTAATGCACATCCTCAGAAATTAAAGGTAGGGTTGGTTATTTGATTCTGAAAGCCATCAATAATCATAGCTCCATTTGGGGGTGTAGCTTTGTCAGAGAGCTGATGGGAGGCGGTGGAATGTATCGGTTGCATATTTTTAAAGTCGAGCCTGCTCTTGCTAACATTCCCAGGATTACCAACCCTAGCTTTAACTCTGTGCTTCTGCAAGGGGGAAAGTGCACATGAACATTGGAGGCAGCAGGACAGAGATGTGTCATGGAGGGCACATTAGCAGTAGTCTGACCCACTGGGGGGTATAGACCTGCCACTGGCTGCACGTCTCTTCTAATATCTGCTGTTTTTATTCCCCTGCACTCCTGGAAACATGTTGTATGGTGCACAATGGGACAGATTTACACTAGTTTAAACATGTGCCTTCCTGAAAACACAGTCATTGTTTTTTCTGATAGTTAAAACTAAATTGCCATATTCCAAGGTACGTTAATTTGTCCATACAATACTGTAGCTTTATGCTTATGACAACCATTTGTCCCTTGCTGTGACAACAGAGCTCTTCACTCTGAAAACAGCCAGGTTAATCGACTGTGTGCAGATGTAAAATGTAAGTAGTTACACAATCAAAGCAGCTGAGGGCCTGCTGTTTACTGAGTGTTTGCAGTAAAATGAATGCAGCGTGTCTAAAAAAGAACCAGTTCTTTTCTACATACCATTTGTATTCAACTAGAATGAGACTTTAACATTCTTTGCCTAAAAAATGCATTTTGTGAAGTGGCAATTTAATAGGTTTCGTATGAAATGTTCATGAGAGGATTATATAAATTTAAACTTAAAACTTAAATAGCTCTCAGTAGAGGCCATACCCCCACCAAGGTCCAACAGTCTCCTTAGATTCACCAAACGTCACACACTCATAGATATCATTTCCCTAAATGTGGCTGATGTGACTCAATTTCCTTGTGTTGTTTACCACTTTAACTGATGTGAATAATAAACTGACTTCAGTGAAAAAAAACGTTATCTATCTCCCAGAAGTGGAAGAGTTCAAGGACTTCACTTATGATGGAGTGACTTTGTGCCAACAGTTATGATCACTGGCTGAACCATTATCTACTTCTACAGAGGGTTATGAACTTAATGATTCAGCATAATCTCCTTTTCTACTTCATTATTAATTTGTTCCTCTGCATCTGGAATCAGGAGGGAGGGTCTGGATCAAAATGGATGGTTTGTTGCAGTCACTGTGTGCCAGCTGTTCATGCTCCATCACTCGCTTCCACTGAACAGACTTATGATCAGTTATGGTCCGATGACATTTATGAAATTATATTATTATTAAGACATTGCAAAACAAATCTATGCTTTATTTCTGTCAAAAATACAAAAAGAGAAGAAAAACTTCAGGTGAGGTTCAACTGTAAGAATATGCATATGTTTTGAACCCTGTCTCCATCCCACACACAGGGCTTTTACCTAATCGAACACATTACTATAAAATGCATAAAGCTTTTTACCTCTATAATGACTTATCTGTGCAGCAGCATGAACTGCTGGGTACATGACCCAGGCACAGGCTCAGACTGTGGCCCACCTATCTTTGGAACAGCAGTAAATCCCCCACTAGATGAGGTGTAATGAGGGAATGCTTCATGCATGGGCCGTGATCCCCTTCTGCCCGGGCTTAATGTGGTAATACCTGCCGCCACAACACAACCCGGCTGTCGGCTGGAAACACAGCCAGGATTTACTCTCTTTATTACCTTGGCGGAGCATTTAATTTCCCAGGCATTTGGGTAGGTTGGTGGTACAAGCAGGACTGGCAATCACTCAGGGTGATGCCGGGAGACGTAGACATATGACAGAGTCACCGCTTCGAGCAGAGGAGAGAGAGAGAGGGAGGTGAGAAAGAGAATAATCCATGGTTTGGGGATGATGAGGCCTCAGTTGACCTGCATGTGTGCAACATAAACTCACAAGTGTCAAATATGAGTGGGTGTCCCCGTGTTTCTCTGTGTATACACATTCCTTCATTGAGTGGCCCATAGGAGCTGGTAAACACCACTCGGCCACCACCTTAATAAATAATTTAGCACCCAAATTGTTTTTAATCAAGATCTCATTTTAGTTGCGCTCTAATGGATTCATTATGGGGGGTTGGGGAGCTCAGTGGCTGGTGTGCTGCTGTTTGCATTCACATGAGGGGATCTGCTATTAAGTCATCAAATAGAGCTGAATTAGAAACATGAAAAGAAGTCCAAATGTTGAGAAATAAAGAGCCGCTGTTCTTCTCCACTTTTTCATGCAGGAGTGATTCTAGCTGAGACAAGGGCCTTTAGTTTCAGTGACATTAGGACAAATTATAGCATTTAAAACAAAGGGTGAAGGCTCCATTACTGCAATGTCAGTCCAGTGTTTAACGCCTGTTCACTCCATTTTCACTGTGATTATGGGTTGTATTAGCTGCAGTTACATGTTATAGGTAGTATTCACAGGCTGTAAAATAAAGCAGCCCTGTGGTCAACCCCTGCTTACCCTGTTTGCTGCTTAGTTACAATGTGTTCAGACTGGAATATAATGACACAGTACTATCACAAAAGTGTAAAACTGATTGGTTTGGCTATAAAGATGGATGTCTGACATGTTAGCCAGGTGGTAACGTTTGGAAATCCAGCTGGAACATCTTTGTTCGGGAGTTTAACAAGAATCACTTGCAGTGTAATCCATTTTTGGGAACTTCCTTTATAGAAATGCGTTACCCCCTCAAAGAACATGCTTGGATGTGGGTACATGGCAACATCAGAAGGAATATACAGGGTCGGACAGACAAGCAGGCCTAAAATAAAGGAGACAGACACATAGACAGAAGTTTAGGCCAATGTATTGTAATCATTTTTTAAAATGAGGAACATACAGTATTAATATGACACTCATTTCTGTGAGTACATGAAACAGACTACTCCACTGTGTCTCCTCCACTCACAGATGTTAAATATGTTTAACAATCACATCATATCATCATGTTCTTTTTTAATGTGGTGATAAATTGTATTGGTGAATTAAACTATGACTTGCAGATGTGTAGCAGTCATAAAAAAAAAACCAAACGAATAATTGCATTCATTTATGTGTGATATGTCAACATGAGTACTATGCATATATTGTGGGAAGCAGCTTGGTATAAATTTAAGTGAGAAATGAATAAAGATGTTATTACTCTTTATATTCTGTAATATAGTAGATCTTGAATCCCATTATGAGTGCATATAAAAATGACTTGATTTAGTGGATGGAATCTACTACTGCAATACTGTAAGTCTGAAACACATTTTAATACATGTATTACTGCGATGGCATTGCTGTGGCAAAACAGCATCTTTACTTCTCTGTGTCACTTTGATAGTGCAAATCTCACAGGCAATTTAACACTAAGAGCTGCCACGCTGCCACTGAGTGTTACTGTGGAGGATTTAAAGAAATATTTCAGGACCCTTTATCTCCTGTGTCTGTTTTGAATGAGTATCACTTGTAAACCCACAAGAAATCAGCAGCGACGATCAGAGCAGTGACAGACGAGATAAGCTGTAGGCTGTAAGTGGCATCAGGGTGCTACAGTCAACCAAACCTCCAGCCTCGCTCCTCATTCATTCTAGAGAGGAAGGATATATCCCACTTCCTCAAGCTCCACCCTGCCGCATGCTCTGCGGAGGAAAGAGGAGAACATAAAATGCTCGGCTGAGGAAGTCCCTCGGGTTTAATTCTCAGGGTGGGAGCGGTGCAGACAAAACACAGTAGCTTCTCCATCGTAAATCATGGCTGTTTATTTGACAAGGTGTTGAACATGCCACACCTTAACCCACTGTGGCTTTGACCACAATACGATATTTGATTTGATTAAGAGCAAAGATAAGCTCAACCAAATACAAAGGAAAATTCCAAATCAATGTTGTCCTATTGATCCAATGAGATCATCGATTAGTCATTGCTCTGCTTTTTCACTCCAAACATATCAGATTTTAACAAAGACGAATCACAATTACCGCCCCACACATTCAGATTATTTTCTCCTTTGTAAATGGACAAATCTAGAGCGTGAAGACTCTCTGTTCCTCTGTGTGTTTCACTCTTGTGAGGAAATTCTTGGATGACTGCTGACAAAGTGGATGTTGTCTCTCAAACCACAATGACTCTTTTCAGCAAGGAGAGGACAATAGTGATGGAGGAAAGTAGGAATGGCACAGCAGGAAGTATGCTGAGAAGGACAGGATATAGGAAGTGCAAAACAGGAATAAACGCTGTTGAAATAGCTGGAGGGAAATTTCCGTGCCACTGTCTTCAGGTTCCAAGTAATTCCTCTGCTGCCCTTGGATGGCACATACATAAGAGGAATATATCACACACACACACACACACACACACACACACACACACACACACACACACACACACACACACACACACACACACACACACACGATTTATATATCTCATATCATTTGAATGGCCTGAACAATACATATAAATCTTAATATTATTTTGGTATATATATTATACTACTACTCATATTGAATAGGAAACTTACAGCTGTCTATATATGCATATGCAATTGCATATAATATAATCAACCTGTGTCAGGACTTTGTGGGTGAACAATCCGACGCTTGGTGAATTCTGCTTCACCGCGATAGGATGAACCGAGATAGAAGGATAAAAACGTGACTTCGCCATGAACGCCGCCACAAGCAAGTAATCCATGTGGTAACTTTTCTAACACCCCCTGCTTGAAACCCAGAAAGCCTGCAGGATCGTGAGGCCCCACTCTCACGGTCTGTGTTTTACCTGATTTGTGTCCTGACTGGAGTCATGTGGTGAAAGTTCAGACTTAAAGGTACAGTGTGTAGCAATTTTGTGATATCTATTGTTGAAATTGCATGTTGCAGCTGAACACCCCTCACCTCACTATCCCCTTCCAAACATGAAAAACAACTTGTGGTAGCCTCCAGTTGTATTAAAAACTCGGTGTTTAGTTTGTCCAGTCTGGACTAATGTAAAAATCATGGCGGCCTTCGTAGAGAGGGTCCCCTCGATGTAAATATAAAGTATTTAAATATAAAGGGCCTTTTCTAGGGTAAAGAAAACTACAATTGATAGAATTTAGATGAAACAAACTAGTGAAAACATCATGAGGGTTATTCTAAATAAAATTTCTGCCAAAAGATCCCTTCCACCTAAATCTTACACACTGGACCTTTAATGAAAAAACATATAAGTTATGTTGCATTTAAGATATTTTATTGAGGTAAAATATAATTATATGGTTAAAGGAATAGACTCAAACCTGTAAAAGTCAGTTTAAATGTCTGTAGAAAATACGCAATAGGTTCAGAGTCCAGAGTCTGGATTTCATTTCATTCAGCATAGTGAGGCAGGAACCTCAAAATCAACATGTGTTCATATCTTCAGCTTTTCTTCCATCTTGGAAAACGTTTTTAAGGTTGATTGGGGAAAAGAATATGCGTAACAAGGTCACGACAAGTCTTCCACTCCCGTAGGCAGGAAGTGGCGAACACAAATCGTCGACAGGGCTTTGGCCATCAGACACAGGAAGAACAGAGTGCAAACCAGCAACGATGCCACACCCCTCACACCACGAAGATGGATGTGTGGCTGAACACTGACAATGGCAACCTATAAGATCAGGTGTATCTGCATTTTCAAAAAATAAATTATTTTATTGTGATACACATCAGAAGTTGCAATGGGAAAATATATTTAATAGACTAGATTTAATATATCTGATATAATCTTTCTATCTTCCCTCTTCTTTAAAACTAAAGAGACAAAGAGAAATCCAAAGCGTTGAACCATTAAAAACCGCAGGGATGCATTTTCACAGCAAATACAGTATCTCTTTATAGAGCAGGCAATAGTGAATTGAAAAGACTCCAGGCAATTCCAGGCACAGGTAAACACATCCATCACATTTTAAATAAACTGATAATACCTCACATGCATCACATTTCCTATTTTAATACAAAAAAATACTGAACAGAGGAGCTGCTCTTCGCTCCAAATCTATTCAGACAGACTCAGATGAATGTCACTGCAAAATGTAGTGTACAAATATCTGAAGATAACACTCAAGTGCTCACAAACACACACACACACACTCTCGCACATATTGGAATCATATAGCAAGACAACACTGTTTTGTTGAGTGTATATATAGAGTCTAATTACATTGTGAGCAGTGGCGATAAATCACGGGAGTCTTAATCAAAGCACTACAACAGAGAGAGTCATCAATCACTTATACTACAGCACAACACAACATCAGCCAGTGCAGTGTACTTGTATTGCGGCCGGCAGCCCCCGCTCTGTGCCCAACATAGAATACATCGCCGTGACACATTATCATTAGCACGATCAACACCACTTTGGACGTCCTGACAGAAAGCCATCAAATGGAAAATGGGTATGGAGATGCATGGGGCCATAAAGCTGACAAACTATGATTCTGTGTGTGTGTGTGTGTAAAAGAAGCGTGCATGAAGAAAAATATCTATTGTTTTGTGAAACACTGGAGAAGATGTGGACAGGCGCAGAAGGTCAGCAGCTCTATTGAGGTTCTTCCTCCAGACGAGGTGTTTTTCTTTTGATTGCCTGCTGTTTTCAAGTATGTCAAGAAATGCTCCATTCAAATCTGGACTCTTCAGTCTCTGCATGGACACTGTTTGCTGTACCGGGCTGTGATGGATGGCAGAGAGCTGGGTCACGTCAAAGGCACAGTGGTGACATTCACAATGTCTCTGCTTAAGGTGGGAAAATGACAGATGGCATTTCAATGGAATCTATAACAATGTGTCAGGAGTGGAAGATGTCTGCTCCTCTGCTGTCCTACTTTAGTGTACATTCAACATCACTGGAATGTCCTGAAAATGGAATTGGAGGAACAGCTAGTAACAGACTTGGCTTCAACCTGAAAATGTATACCACTGTAAAAGAGTCAGAGCCAAACCCTTCCAGTCAAATTATAGTAAAACACTTTAAGTTATTCTACAGACAACTCCTTTTTCATTAACGATCATTAATCAATAAAACAATACAGTTTAAAACAAATCAATTATTTCCTGTCAATTCACGGTTTATAACTTTTATTTTTATGGTTAATCCATTCTACTAATTCCAGAAATCACTCTCTGTCTGTCTGTATGTGGAACACATTCCCCGAGAGCCTTCATCTTATCAGCTTCACACTTGGCATGCCTATTGTTAGGTTCCCATGGAAGTGCAATGTCCAATTTGGTGCGATTTGGACACATGATACTTTTAATATTAATAAACTTTAAATAAACTAATACAATCTCTTTAACAGCAACAACAAAGACTCATCAATGTGATGTTGTCGATCATAAACAACAGCACCTTCACAACAAGGGAAAGGACAATAGATTCTCCAGTTCAGGGTTCCTTGTACTGAGTGGAGCTTCACTGAACTTTGAATAAACAGCTCTTGTGCAGCAGAGGTGGTTCTGCGTCAGGGTTCTGTGGACTTAGTCCTGCAGCAGGTCTTTATTTTCTGTGGCTCAACAACTGCAGGTCATGTTTACAGTTTCAGAAAAGAAAACTGCATCAGCAAACTGCTCATTCCACACAGACAGGTTAACAAGGGGCACTGCACTCCTGTTATTAATAAAGTCATTTACAATATATTTTATGGCATTACACTTAATTCTGAAAAACCAAGACAAAAAAGTAAAACAGTAAATTCTATGAAATCTCTTTTTATTGTTTTACCTTTTTTTTTATTTCATATGTCATATCTACTGAAGTTCCCATGAGCAATACTCCCACACCAACGGGCCTGATCCATAAAACAACCAATTTCTAAGTGTCTTCTGGGATTCAGTCTCCCAGTTTTGGATGAAATGTCATCAAATCGCTCTGCTGCTTAGCACGAGAGGAGAACTCTGGTTTAATGAAAGCGGACAAGACAGACAGAATAAATGGAAAGAGAGAGAGGAGGGCTGAGGGAGAGGAGGGCTAAGATGGCAGGCAGTCAGCTATGAAGGACATGGCCACAGCAGTTATTTTTAGTCATCAGTTTTCGGACGCTGTCATTCGGAACGTCTCATTAAAAATCCCCAAAAAAATTGTCTTGAAGCGCCATCAAACGATTGAAATCATAGAAACTGTGAGAAGAAAAGGCCTTTGTCTTGCTGCGCGCGCGCACACACACGCACACACACACACACACACACACACACACAGACACACACACACACACTGTATCAATGTCAAATAATATGGGGCTATCAGTGCGTACATGAACCCTCTCTAAAAAGGTATCTCCTCCACATTTCCTCCACTATTAGAGTGGGTGGAGACAGGTGGATTAATTATGTTCCTCAGCTCACTAAAATATATAGAAGCCCATCAAAGGTTTATTAATCATTCTATAATGAGAGATTAAACACAGAGATTCATTTGAACACTGTAAATCATATACTTGAGGGGGATGCCCTCACTTGTAGAGTCGTAAAAGGTAATTAGAGGATCTTAGTTTCATGTCTCACTCCTGCTAAGTGCCTCATGCAGCAATTCACACTGAAAGCCACTTAAAGCAGTAAATCTATAAAAATGTTCATTTGTACGTTGTTTTACAAAGCTTTTTGGTTTCAGTGTTGGAAAACTTTGCAACTGAGAAACAAGTTGATTATGATTCATTTAGTTTGATTGATTTGTTCACTTGAAACAGGTTTATTAATCTCTCATTGGCCATTTTCTCTCTTGTTGTCTCTTCCTATCTGTCAACTGATTTCATAGATTATTACCAAAGCTATGGCTGAGCTATTATTCCTTATCATTCTTTCATTATTCTTGTATTAGGATCCCCACAAGCTGCCACCAGGGAAGCAGATACACGTCCAGGGGTCCACACTCCACACACAGCAAAACACTTACTATAAGACATATCACATGTGCAAGAAAAGTCTCAATAAAACATTTACAACAAAGAAAAAACAAGTTCAAACTGAACATAGCAGCACATCGATTGCATTCCTTTATAATTGTACAGGTCTATTAAGTAACATTTGGTTTGTTGTTAACTCATTTATTTTATTCAGCTCCAGTAATCATGGTTGGTAACTTGTTTCACATTGTGATGACTCGGCATCTATTCTGGGTCTTTTTTGAACCATACAACATTTATTTCCCTAGAGGGCCTTTTTTGGTCACTCACATAATTTATCTGTAGATGGTAAATGGTCTGCATTTATATAGCAGCTTTTACACGCTTGATGAGCACTCAAAGTGCTTCATAGTGCAGTGTATTTATGTTCACAGACACTTCTGGCTCAGCCATCAGGAGCAATTTGGGGTTCAGTATCTTGCCCAAGGACACTTCAGCAAAGTGATTCTCCAGTTGCTGGCATCGAACCACCAACCCTCTTAATAGTGGATGACCCACTGCACCTCTGATTGTTTGTTTACTATACTATATACAATAACTGCATATACAGAGCCTATAGAGAGATTTTTGAACTGCTTCAATATCTTTATTTTTGTTTTGCAAAGGCCAAACTTATATCTTATGAAAAGTATCTGGACAGATCAACACACAGTTGAACTCTTGTTCTTGTGCAGTGAGTACTCGCCACGGAAAAGTCAACTGCTGCCACCTTTTGGATACTTGTTGTAATAGCACTCTGTGTAGGAGCTTATCGACAGTGTTGCCTTCAAAACTATCGAAATTGTTGAAACTCTATTGAAACTTGAATAATTATATCTAAGTTATCTTATACGTTTTATCCTCTATAACACGTAAACTGACGACAAAATAGCACTATCTATATCTCGTCATAACATCGTCTGGATCTACCGTAGCTTTAAAGACTATATTGATATTACTGCATAAGATGGTTGAATTTACTACCGCTGCCATCGACCTGTGAAGGCAGTTAAATATTCAAACATGGCGGACACGGACGAGCCGTAAGTAGCTGCGGAAGAAAGGAGCGAGAAACAGTCATTGACAGCCCGATAGATCCTCTGACGTCTCAGTAATCCACGAGAGCTCAGCATGATTTTTTTTATTTTCTCTCTTCAGGGAGAAGAAAAGAAGCAGAGTAGTGGAGCTGACTGAGAAGTTAGTGATGAACGTGGTAGAAGTGCCCCAATGTTTGAGGTTACACGAGAAAGGTTAACACTAGCTAGCTAGTTAGCTGGGGAAGCTACGCTGCCTGTAAACAAAGTGTAACATATTCCATCTGCGGATTAAACTATTGGCTTTGCAGAGTGTGAGTAGCTAACGTGGATGTATTGTTTTTGTTGTATCGCTCACCTCCATGTGAAGTCAGCTGGTTGCTCACTGTTGACATGTTAGCTATGCGGCTAGCAGAGGGAGCTAAATAGCACAGGGTCAGATATGACATTTTACTAAATATCCCTGAGGCTAATTATACCGAGCATGTTAGAGGGCAGCTGACATGAGGCAGGCATCTAAACTCAAGTGATCAACGATTCAATATTCCCATTTTAGTTCCTCAGCCCTTTGAATTGCTGTGAACCGTTCACTGTGTCATCAGTGCTGAGTTTAGGTCTTGGTGGATTAATTTTCATACAGTAATTTGCATACCATCAACTATTTCGAGCTGAAGAGGTGCTGCTGCATCTCTTCATCAACCTGTTGTTGTCTGCAGGATGGTGGTGGATGGAGGCAATGCTCGCACCTGTGAGTGGGGGGGTCGATGGAACCATATCAAAAAGTTTCTGGAAAGATCGGGGCCTTTCACGCATCCTGACTTTGAACCAAGCACAGAGGTAACTAGAAGGGCACTCAATGAAGCACATACTTAATGCAAGGCCCAACAGTCCCCTAATGAAACCACATTTAAATCCACTGGATCAAGATTTGGGTTTAGAACTGCATTACTTTGCACAAAGTCATAGAGTTCAGTGACCTAAATATGCCTGATTGTTTTCATTAAGATCCACAAATGAGAAATTGGTGAAAACATATTAAAGAAAGTGAAAAAACGAAATCCTACATCTGCCCCTTTGTCTGAATCCATCCCAGAATGTACTGTGTTCTTTCATGGCCTGTGTCCCATCCTTCTACTAAGTCTCATGGAAGTCCATTCTGTAGTTTTTGCATGATGCTACTTACTGATAGACAAACAATCAAATCAACAAATGGACAGGTGCGAAATATTTTCCCATGTGCTGACCTGTCTGTCTGTTTTCTCTCACCAGTCACTGCAGTTTATGTTAGAAACTTGCAAAATCCTGGTGATCGGTGCTGGGGGTTTGGGATGTGAGCTGCTGAAAGACCTGGTATGATCACTATTATTCATATTTGAAAGGTATCATTTAAGCTGTAATAAATGTTGAACATGTTCTTCTTTTTATATTCCTCCTGTGGCTCAGGCCTTATCAGGCATACGCAACATCCATGTTGTTGACATGGACACCATTGATGTTTCTAACCTCAACCGACAGTTCCTTTTCAGGTCAGTTTCATTATGGAAACATTTTATTTGTTAAGTTTATGATATTTATTATTATCTCAGGCAGTGTCTGAATCAAGTAATTATTTTCTTCTCCTTTAATTTTGACCAGACCAAAAGATGTAGGTCAACCCAAGGCGCATGTTGCAGCTGATTTTATCAACAGTCGAGTTCCTGGATGCTGCGTTGTACCGTATCCTTTTGACAGTTGTTGTTTTGTCAGTGGTTCACAAATAGTTGCAAGAATGTAGATGTTGGATAAAAATGCAGTTGTTCAAAAAGCACAATGAATAATTTCAAGGGGTTGGAAATTTTCTTAAACTGAGACTGAGCTAATGGCACGAATGTCCATAATCATCTGGCAATACAGGAACCATGATACTGTCAAATGCTGCCACTGTTTATTACTAACGTAACAAATTTTTCATTTCACTATTAACACTATAACACTGAATAAAAAATGTAATATTCCATATAAAGTTAGGTTAAGCTGTATTTTATTTATTTTTGTTATTTCTATTGTCTTTTTGGCCAAATTATGTGTCAATTTGTATGTGTCAAGTGACTATTAATGATTGAATGATTGCAAAAAACACATCAAAAACTAAATCCTGGGTATGAACTGAGCTATGGCTCAATATTTTGCTCTGAACTGAACCATGGATTTGGAGAACCGTTACACTCCTGATAAATCATAATAATCCAAATGGAAAGAACAAGGTAGCCGTGCCATAGTAGGTGAAAGACTAAAGACTCATAAAATTGTAATTATATATATTAGCTGCTTTATCTCAAAATAATACAGTTTACAAACATAGAGACATCATTTTTAAAGCAAGATCTGTATGAACCTTTCCTAAATGCTTTTTTCAGACATTTTAAGAAAATTCAAGACTTAGATGAAACATTCTACAGACGTGAGTATTTTTATGTCTTTAAATGTCCTCATCGTTGGTAATAATGGGTAGGAGTGCAACAGTACAGGCAGTTAATAATGCTCAAGACCAAAAGAAAATTTTTAAATCAATACCAGCACTTAACAGGAGCCAAAATTCACTTCCCTTATGTATTCTTTTGCAAAACACTGGCTCCTTGAACATTATCAGACACTGGATTCAAATGTATTCATATCTCTTTTCATCTAGAGTTCCACATAATCGTCTGTGGACTGGACTCTGTAGTTGCCAGAAGGTGGATGAATGGAATGCTGGTAAGTTATTCCTCTTCGCTGCAATCTTTGTTACTGCTTTTATTTCCTTGTTACATTTACGGACATACAACTGTCTGTGCCAGAATTCTGTCAGCATTGCTTATAATGAATTAATGGTAATGCTGTTGGTTTTTGTGTAACCTCTCTGTCTCTCTTTGCAGCTGTCTTTGCTGGTGTATGAGGATGGTGTCGTGGATCCAGGTTCCATCATTCCTTTGATTGACGGTGGGACTGAAGGCTTTAAAGGCAACGCCAGAGTCATTCTCCCTGGCATGACCGCCTGCATCGACTGCACCCTTGAGCTTTATCCTCCCCAGGTAGGGGAGTATTTAACTGTGGCTAAATAGTCTTACAGAACCAGTTGGTGGAGACATTTCTATAATACACCTGTCTTTACAGATCAACTTCCCCATGTGTACAATAGCCTCCATGCCTCGTTTGCCAGAACATTGCATTGAGTATGTGTGGATGCTGCTGTGGCCCAAAGAGACACCGTTTGGAGGTATGCAAACAGCCTACGGCTCCTATTGTGTCGGTTTAATTAACTTAATACATGGAATGAAATGCATGTTGAAGCTGAACTAACCTTGCCATCTGACTTACAAAACCTATAAATGAAAACCTAAACTTTTAGTTTCTGTCTGTCTGTCTGTCTGTCTGTCTGTCTGTCTGTCTCTCTGTCTCTCTGTCTCTCTCTCTGTCTCTCTGTCTCAGATGGTGTGGCCCTGGATGGAGATGACCCAAAGCACATCCAGTGGGTGTACCAGAAATCTCTGGAGAGGGCAGCAGAGTTCAACATAACAGGAGTCACATACAGACTAACCCAGGGTTAGTGTCCAAAGGACATTTATTTATCACGATCAAAATACTTTGGAAAAACATTGCAACCAACATGTCTTACTGAGGGTCATTTCAGTCAGCAGATTTGTAAAGGTGATTGATTTAAATTTGTACAAATGTTTTTTCTACTTCCATGTAAACGTTGCAGGTGTTGTGAAGAGGATAATCCCTGCTGTAGCCTCTACAAATGCTGTAATCGCTGGTAAGAAATAAAGATTAAGACAACATAGTAGTGGAACGTACGTAATAGAGACCTTTATAGAGGATTTTAAGCCCCGCTAAATAAAAGTTAATAATTTCCACACAGTACTGATGATATTGACTTTCTGTGAACAGAAATAACTTTTTTCCTGCTTTATTTGACTCAGCTGCTTGTGCAACAGAGGTTTTCAAGATAGCTTCAAGGTGAGAGTGATGGCCTTTCTTGGTCTATATGTGCATATTATATACCTTTTTTGTATAAGCTGCATTTGCCTTCCATCATTGCTCATGATCTCACCTTTTCCATTTACAGTGCCTACATACCTCTCAACAACTACATGGTCTTCAATGATGTTGACGGACTATACACATACACTTTTGAGGCAGAACGAAAGGTTTGTCCCTGAGCTGCAGCTGCCTATTCATGTTTGCTACAGTGAAGGAGCCTTTTGGATTAAATGTGTTTGTGTTCACTGTTGTTGTAGGAAAACTGTTCAGCCTGCAGTCAAGTACCTCTGGACTTGCACTTTGCTCCTTCTTCCAAACTCCAGGAAGTGCTCAACTACCTCACTGAGAGCACTTCCCTGTAAGTCTGCCTTCGCTGTTAGAAAGTATTACTGTTTACTACAGTATAACCAACATCTTAGCTTGCTGTTAGTTTTGTTGGTATTTATTCTGTGTTGTCCTCAAAAACCAAATGCCATCCTTTTTTTTCAGACAAATGAAATCACCTGCGATAACAGCAACAGTGGAAGGAAAGAACAAGACATTATATTTACAGGTAATTAACATCTGGTTTCACACTGTTGTGTTTTCACTTGAAAGCCAGAGGCTACATCCACACTTCTGTGTTTAAGTTTTAATGTATATCCGTTGCTATGTTCACGCCTGCCATCCACAGTACTAGTATGAAAACCACATCCAAAATATTGGATGTAGCCTGAAGTTCTCATCGTAATGTTTTAGCTCAAGTTCATTAAGTTTTTTTGTTGACAGTCTGTCGCCTCAATTGAACAGAGGACACGACCAAATCTCTCCAAAACTCTGAAGGGTGAGCTCTATTATTTGTGCCTCCTAAAAATTGCTTACCATATATTTTGAATGGTCAGACTCCAGGGAATACATGATAAATGAATGCATTGTGAGAATTCTGACTCAGTTATGTTTTGAATATGTTTTTTCCAGAGCTGGGTTTGACTGATGGACAGGAGCTGGCTGTAGCTGATGTCACCACACCCCAGACCATGTTGTTTAGACTCTGCTTTACCTCATAGGATGACATCAAGCACTACCACACCAGTTGATGTCATTCTTGTTTCTTGGCTAACTATGGCTGGATGCTAAATATTTAAAATGGTCTAAAAACTGGTGCAGTTTACATTGTGTCCAATCACAGTATAAATGAGAACGTTATTGTTTTTATTTACTTATTGACAAAATTTAACATTTTTGCACTGAAAAGCCAAATTACAGTTCATACCTTGTCATGTTTTGATGATAAATCATCTACAAGTGTTGAGGATTTCTGCATTATGTGTTATTTGCACTACAACCTTAAGTGTTCTTTGTGCAAATAGACAAACAGTGGTCAGTCTGCAAAATATTATTCTGTACTTGTTCAGGTTTTTGAATATTTAAATTATTTATTTATTCCCGCACAGCTTTTCAGTTTCAGTAACCACTGCAGTGAACTGACACTGAAAATGATGATTGGACTGAAATAAAATGTTTCCTTTACTTACAAAACACAGTTTCAGGGTTTTTAATGTCCAATATGATTGTTGGAATGAAATAGTATCTGCTCAGTAAGTTCAGTACAACTTTGGCTTACGACTTAACTGTGCGAAGGGGTTTGTCTCTCGTGATGTATAGGCTGATGTGAATTGTCTTTGTGTTCAATGTTGTGCAGACTGACATGAGAATGTTCAATTTCTAATCAAGTTAAAAAGTAATAATCATCATCAGTGATAAACAACCTTGTTTTATATTTGTTTTTTCCAGCCCTATCTTGATTATAATTGATTTTTCCTGTTTATTGTATTTTATCACAAAAAACAAAGAGCACTTATTTTCATAAATGTGATCTAAAGGAGGTAAATGACAAATATGAATCACATGTGCTGTTTATATTGCTTGCAACTGCGATGAAGTAATTATATGTGAGGTATTTTTACATAAATTGTTATGGCAGTATTGATTTAAAAATCCAATAATGTGGTTGGTCCATCAGACCCACAGACATTAGCTGAGTAACAAAACACCACACAAGGATTAAGTAACAACAAACCGAGCATGCTATTACTACCATTGAAGATTTAAATGGTAATCTATAGCAGACCCTATGGACCCTATACTATATGCTGGAACTGATTGTCCTCTCAATTTAGAAATACAGACACAATTCTTAGATGACTTAGACGTATTTCAGATGAACATTGCAGTATCCTTGAGGGGGAGTTAACAGTTCAGGAATTATCAGACTGGTCCAGATTATTTATGAGAGATTTAAAGACAAACTGAAAACCCCTTTACTGCTCCCTTCCTTCATGAGGTACGCATCGATAACATTACTTCCTAAACCAGGACAGCAGAAAACTAAGTGCTAAAATATGTGTCCAATTAGCCTTCTCAATAGTGACACAAAAATATACTGGAGGGCTTGTTACCCAATATAATAGGAAAAGATTAGAATGGCTTTATTCAGGGCAGACAGGGATTCCACAGTGTTAGAAAGCACTTAATGTCCTCCATAACCAGAGGGGATCGCTGGATCCTGCTATTCTAACTGCGGTCAAGTGAGCAGACGTTCGTCTTTTCGTGGTTAAGTGAGCAGACGTTTGTCTTTTCCTGATTTCAAGTGCACCCGTATTACAGAATGTAAAGCAAATGCATGTAGTCCATGATACGGATTGAGCAAACCTATTATGCCACTTTAAAATCCCTTTGATCCATAATTTCTGACAAAGGTTGATACACTTGATCGCAGGACCATCCTGACTGTTCACTCACTCAGTATCAAGCATATCAAGAGATTTTACAGTAGAGTAACTATTGCACATAATGCCTTTTTCAACTAAAAAAAAAGGAACTTTGAGGCTGAATTTCTCCAAAATGATGCAGTAAATGTGCTTGATACTGAGTGAGTGAACAGTCAGGATGGTCTTGAGTTTAATTGTATCAACCTTTGTCGGAAATTATGGATCAAAGGGATTTTGCAGTAGAGTAAAAATTGCGCATAATGTCCTTTTCAATTCAAAATAATGAACTTTAAGGCTGAATATCTCAAAAAATGATACAGTAAATATGCTTGATACTGAGTGAGTGAACAGTCAGGATGGTCCTGAGGACAACTTTTGACAACCTTTGTCAGAAATTATGGAATAAAGGGATTTTAACAGTAGCATAAAAGATTGGCTCGTCTCCTCACTTGACCGACAGTCTTTTACATCACTAGATGCAGATAAGGCCTTCGACATCTTTTTGATGTCCACAGTAGGGAAGAATTTCTGCGAATGGGTGAGACTGCCAACCCATGGCTGAAGTTTTAACTAATAATGTGGTATCAAAGGAAGGTAGGGGTGCGCGCTGTCTCCTCTCCTCTTCATCCTCTCTGTAGAACCGATGCATTCAAGAGTACCAAGATCGATTAAATAGAATAAGATTTGAATTTAACTAAATATCAGTAAAAATAAACGAGTCAAATGAATGATCTAAACAGAAGAAATAAATGACACTTCTAAAAAAAAAAACAGGTCACTTCCTCAGAGGCCCTGTCATACCCGGATCATGACGTCATGGTGCTACGTGGAAAGGAAGTAGGGCGCAGACTAATGCTAATGCTAGCTGGGCTCCAAGCTGAGAGCGACCAAAACAAACGATGACGGCCGAGCGACTGAGCCCGGAAAAGGCTTGGATTTAGCATGGGGACGCTTTTGCTTTGGTTGTAGAGGCAGAGCTCATCATGTGGAGATAGAGATAACCGTGTGTGTACACCACTGGCTGACATTATGCGTTTTTGAGAGAGAAACGCTGATCTTGCGAGCTGTGTCCGGGATTGATGTTGTCCCTGTGCACCAGCGATATGCGTCGGCTAACGTACAGCTTTGCTAACTAGCTCGGTGGTCGCAAGCTGTCAACACGCTTATACGGTGCTGAGGGAATTTGAAATATCTAAATATCCTTCTTGCCAGTCGATAGTAAAGTTGACAAGAAAATAAATGCAGGTGAGGTGACTGTGCTTTGCGTCGCGACGCCAAATCCCCTGTTACATCCGCGTAACTATTTCTGAACTTGCTGGGTGCTAGTTAGCTTTATATAAACATGAGCTGGTTCAACGCATCTCACCTGTCCAGCTTCGCCAAACAGGCTTTAACAACAGCTCAGAAGTCCATCGACCGTGTTCTGGACATTAAAGAAGAGGACCAATGGGGTGACATGACTGTGATGCCCTATGATGGTAAGTAATGTTGTTTATGGTGGAAACAGCTAATGTTTCCTCTGTACACAGTGCTGGATCTAGGATTGTTCTAAATCAGGGGCCACAATTAACACAGAGGGGCCATATTCTATGTTCAACATGCATGTACACCACCTGATTCAGTAAGGGGCACATTTAAATCATTCCTTGTTTAGTTCTATAGCTCTGAGTAAAGCTACATTGTTCTAGCACGTTGTGTACTTCAGAAGTTCTTACAAATTGTCACATTTATTGTCAGTATTATTTGTCAGTGACAAGAGTATTATTAAAAAAAAGACTACTTAAAGGACTGGGACACTACAGGAACAATCAGATTTCAACAGCAGCCAGTGCCCATAGCCCCGCCCCTAGCCCCGCCCCTGTTTTCCATATAAAAATGTTGGATTAAAAATATCATCTGTTTTTCCAAGATGTTACCTTGACTGGAAAGCTGTCATCAAGTGGAGGATGGGGGATGACGCAGTGGGAAGCATCCCCTGAAGAGAAGACCACCACTCCACCTCCCTCCTCTGAGGCCATCACTACGCCTGTCACCCGCACAGTTGTGGATGAATCCGAAAACTTTTTCAGTGCCTTTCTGTTACCTGTAGATGAACAAGGTGCCCCCCAAACCCAGGTTGTGTCTGTCGCTCCTGCTAAGTCCCAAAGGCGCCGTCAAGTGAAGGGAAAGAAAAAGAAAGGGGCTGTGATCCTGAAAGACGTTGAGAGTCAGGAGTCAACACCTGCTGATGAGAGTGATGAGGATCAGACAGTTGCTGAAAGCCAGCCGTTGGAGTCCGAGTCTTCACCAGAAACACCTCATGCAGACACTATCCTCTTGCAGCCAGTTTCTCCTGTTTCTGTTTCCAGTGATCTTCCTTGTAACCCTGACTGTAACTCGAGTGGTGAAGAAACAAATATTGGTTCAATAGTTTCTCTAGATCCAAAAACAGAACAGCTACAGCTGCCATCAGAACACCAGGTTGAGCAGGATACCATTGACTCCTCTGAACCTTCTGCTGTCACTTCTGAACTGAAGAGCTCTACACCGTCTGATCCTTCGCCCCCTCCATCTGCTAAGGAAGTACTCTTGGAGCATAAAGACTCAAAGGCGGAGGACCGTCAAAACGATACCCCGTCCCCTCCAGTAAGTGCTTTTTCCTCAGGAACCTCTACCACCAGTGACATTGAAGTGCTTGATCATGAGAGTGTGTTGAGTGAGAGCTCAGCCAGCTCCAGACAAGAAACAGGTGAGGCTAAGGCTGCCCTTCACTTAATGCAGGGCTCTTTCCAGCTTCTCACTGCCTCCACCTGTGGAGATTTTCCTCGACTGGAGGACTACCCCAAACTCACAGAGAGCTGCGGTTCCTCCTCAGACGCATTTGAACGCATCGATTCATTCAGTGTGCAATCACTGGATAGCCGGAGTGTCAGCGAGGTCAACTCAGATGATGACATCCCCAGCAGTCGGACACTAGCGTCTGTCACTGCAGGTCCTGCTTCTCTAACAGTGTCATCAGCTGTTTGTCAGAAGCAGGAGGATGGAATGGTGGAGAAGGCAGGAGAGGAGGAAGACGAGGAGGGATTCACCGAAACGGCGAGGGAGCAGTCGCTAGATGAGATGGAGGAGAGTGGACGGAGTGCAACGCCTGTGAATTGTGAGCATCCTGAAGAGTTAATGGAGCAGGAACAAGAATCTGAGGCAAACTTCTCACTGTCAGAGCTCTCCTCCAATGCTGAAAAACGGATCACTCCACCAATCACTGAGGAGATGAAAAGTGTCTCAACAGTTCAGATACTGGAGCTGCAAAAGGTAACAACTCACGTCAACTCACTATGAAGCTGCCTGTGAAGACTCTCAGTCTTCCAGGTCATGGCATTTCTAAGGGCTGTATTAAGGTGTTTGGACTTGGCTTTATTTGCTTGAAGACATTTCATTTTATCCAAAAATCCTCTTCATGTCAGAACTGAAGAACTATTTTGGGTATGAAGTGAAACATCTTCAAGAACAAGTGCAAGTCCAGGTGCCTTCTTATGGCACTAGGAAATATGTATTTGGTTATATTAGTTTTAAAGATATGTTTAATGCACAGATAATACATATGTTTTGTGTGTTTTGGCCTGTATTTGCTTAGTAGTATAGGATTTTTCTATGGGCACAAGTTGGTTAAATATAATATTCTGCAAAATGTAAGGTTACAAAGTCCATATATCTGTGGGTCATGCTGAATACACCAGATACACTTGTTCAACAACACCCCTCCACCAGTGCATTACTTTGTCACAACACTGGTAAACAAATATGAAGGATAGTTGTTATAAACTAGTTTGGTATGTATCCTTTTGCAGCACTATGTAAACGCCTTAAAAAGCTCGGAAACAATATATAAAACAAAGCTGTATATTGATTCATTATGAATCACTAGAACGATAATAATCTCGAAGCAACATTCCAAAGGTAACAGAAAACAGAAGAAACTCAAGAATTGTATTGAATTCCTCTGTGTGATAAACAGAAAGGAACAGCTTTATTACAGTGTCACATCACATTTCTGTTTTATTCTGTCTAACAGCGTTAATCCCATTGTAGGACTAGTGCAGTTGTGTTTACTAAAAACATCTTTAAACCAGCATAGAATTTTCGTTTAGCCAAAGATTTAGCATTTGTTTTACCACAGGCCATAGAATTAGTTTTTCTATGCAAACAAGGCATTTCTAAAAATGTGTTTATAAACTTAACACCACTCTCCTGTGTTTATATTTTTTGGGCATTTCTGTGCAACTGCTGAAAAAAATATTGTTGACATGTTTTAGGTCATTGATGAGCTGTCAGGCCGTCTCGAGAAGAGAGAGTCTCAGCTGCTGGCAGTCAGCAAAGACAAGGCCAGGCTGGAGGAGGACTGTGACAATCTCAAAGAGTCAGTACACGACACACACACCTGGTTCACACAGGCGCTGTAAATAATCATGATAAGGCATTTTCAAAAGACATGGCAAAGCTTCTGGAAAGCTTTAAATAGTCATTATTTCTCTCCCTTTATTTACTTCAGTATTTATTAAACCTACATCTGAGAAATACTGCTGAGATGTTAAGTGATCTGGCTGTGAATAATCTACCTGTGCTGACTGTCTTGAACTTGAGGCTGAATAGATTTCAACAATGAGCTCTTTCACTAATGAGTCTGTTCGTCTCCCAGTGAAGTGATAAGCCTCAAGGAGGAAAGCTCCACTGTACAGTCTCTAAAGGATGAGTTCACTCAGCGCATCGCAGATGCTGAGAGGAAGGCTCAGCTGGCCTGCAAAGAGAGAGATATAGCCAAGAAGGTAACTCACATATTTGACATCAGACCCAACTTTCTTCTTCTCCCACTAAATAAACAAAACTTCTCTGAGACTCACAAAAACATTTTTTGTTATCTTTTCTTTTACACCCATGTAACGTTTTTAACTCTCAGAAACAAGATCACAATTGTCGCTGTAGTTTCTGTATCAAAGATATTTATCTGTGCTACAGGAGATAAAGGGCTTGCGAGAAGAACTTTCTATGAGGCTGAACTCCAGTGACACAATAGAGATTATCAGGGAGAAGGAGGAGCAGATCAGAGGTCTGCTGGAAGAGGGTAAGACATGTTTAAAGAATAAACCAATTATTTACCACCATCACCAACTCACTACCTGTCTATTCAAAACAGGCTGCACAGTCAACAGAACATGTTAATGTAAAGCCAAGTGTTGATTAGGTCTTTAATAATACTGCTGCTGCTTTTATAGAATCCAACGTGGGTCATGTAGCACATGAGGAATTTATATTTTTTACTTGGTAACTACGGGACACTACATTTCTTAGCTTTGTCTTTGCAAAGTGGTTGAAATTGTGTAATAAGCTCTAAATGAGGGAAATTATTTACTGGGGCTCCTGCATACATCAATATTGTTGTGTTACCAGCTATTTCTGGAATAAATGGTTGATTTAAAGAAAAGTTTCTGACTTTATACCTCACTGGTGACTTTATACCCTAAAACAACTGAGATGTGGTGGGTATTGTCTCCGCACCTGTATTTGAGTTTCTGTAAGTATGTATTTATTTGTTTCACTTTTAGGTGAAAAGTTGTCCAAGCAGCAGCTGCAGCACAGTAACATCATCAAGAAGCTGCGTGTGAAGGAGAAGGAGAGCGACACAAAGATCATCAAGCACCAGAAGAAAATCAAGGAGCAGGAGGAAGAGCTCAGGCAGCTCCAGCAGGTCAGAAGTCAGTCTAGTTTCTGAAACGGTCACATTCAGACTGAATTGTCTTTGAGGACGCATTGATCATTTGTTAAACTTGTGTTTCAAGGTGTTTCTTATGCTACTCTCTTTGAGGTGAGCCAATAGAATCACTAATAGATATTGTTTGTGAACTGAAGCCAAAATACCTCAGAACAGTGTTATTGCCTCCACCACTCATAGCAACAACATGTTAAACCTGTTGATCTAACACTGTGATGACTGTAGTAAACTGGATCAAGTCATTTTTGGTTCAGGCTTTTATATTGTATCAAGCATAAGTGGAAAAACCCGACACAACAACTTAATAATATCCCAGAGCAATACATTGTTTGTGAATACACAATAAAACACCTTGTTCCCTAGCAATGTCATATTTATAGTTCATGAAAGCTGAAGAACAATTGCATTTCAATGTTGTGTATCTGTGCTTTTTTATTTGTTTACCTCTGGTTTCTCTTTGTCTTTCATCATATGAACTTGTTTTCAAAATGATTTATTGACTCAGCTGTTGCTCCCTGGTTACTGATGTCATGATGAGATAATGTGTTTGTTACCACCATTCTGTGTGTAGGTTCTAGAAGGGAAGGAGGAGGTGGAGAAGCAGCACAGGGAAAACATCAAGAAGCTGAATTCTTTGGTTGAGCGTCAGGAGAAGGAGCTGAGCAGGCTGCAGTCAGACTCTGATGAGTTGCAGGAAAAAAACCGAAGCGTACAGGCTGCTCTGGACAACTGTTATAAGTAAACACTGCCATGCCCTGCTTTTAAAACAATACTCTGTAATACTGTAAAGGTAGTGTCAATGTTGACAGACTACATCTACATTATGTGAACAGTGTAGGAACTGTAGCCATTTTAATTTGTAAATCAAATAATACTGTGTATAAATACCCTAGAGTCAATGTTTCATTTCATATCCTATGTGCTGGAGTACAGAGTCAAAGCAACAAAGAAAAAAAAAATCACTGTTCTGATACTCTCTGTAAAAGGGGTCATGATGTTAATGATCTTCTTCATCGTCTGTTGTCAGGGAGCTTGCAGAACTCCACAAGGCCAATGCCAGCAGAGCCAGTGTGGCTGAAGAAGCAGCTCTAAGCAGGGACACGCAGGCTAAGGAGCAGCTGAGTGTGGCTCTTGTGAAAGCCCAGGAGGAGGCCAGGATGCAACAGGAGGCCCTGGCCAACCAGGTAATAACCTCCTCAAGCTGTAGAAATGTTTTTTTGCAGGTGTTGAAGGCTTATCAGACTTATTGGTTTGCAGCTGTGAGGGACCCAGGTCATACTAAATAAGTTCATGCAACATGTAGAGTATTCTGTGGTTAAGACTCCATAAATCTTTATCCTCAAATGTGAGTCAGTTGTGCAGCTTTAATTTGAAACAGATTGTTTTGAGGTGGTGCTGGATCTATTAAAGCCACAGGCATCCATTGTTGATGTTGATTTATTCTTTCACTGGACTCACTGTGAAGCTTCCTCTGCTTAAATTCACACAATTACTATGGGTGTGATACCACCAGGACAATAATCATTATCTTTACAGAATATAATGATCATTGTTTTGGAGGTACATTAGACAGAATTGTGAACATAGCTCTCAGTTATTACTTTTTCTCTTTGATCATATCTATCATTTCTTTCATTTACACAATCAAAGACAGTCACTTCCTCACTGCCAAGTTTAACTGGTCATTTCTTCATCCACTCTTTTTAATGTTGTGCACAGGTGGCTGACCTGAGGATGGCTCTGCAAAGGGCGGAGCAGCAGCAGGCGAGGAAGGAAGATTATTTGAGGGAGGAGATCAGTGAGCTTCAACAGGTAACATATGCCTGATAGAAGGTGGACAGGCAAGCAAGGTAATTGCGTAAGAGCAGGGTTTGTTTAATGTACGTCATATTATTTTTCTTGTCATCGTCCACAGAGGCTCCAGGAGGCAGAGACTAGGAACCAGGAGCTCAGTCAGAGTGTTACCTCGGCAACACGGCCCCTTCTACGACAGATTGAGAACCTACAGGCCTCATTGGGCGGACAAACAGCATCTTGGGAAAAGCTAGAGAAGAACATTTCTGATAGACTAGGTAAAATGCTGGAGTTTATCTGTGTATGTAAAAGAGTCCAAAACACTGTATTGTGCAGAGTGAGCTAAAACTGTATCTCTTTACTTTTAACAGCCGATGCTCAGGCACAGCTGGCTGTTGCCGTGGAGAAGGAGCGTTCAGCAACGGAGGATCTGTTGACCATCAAGTCCCAGCTGACCTCTCTGGAGTCCCAGAATTCCTTGCTCCGCCAGGAGAAAGCCCGCTTCCTAGCACAACTGGATGCTGAGAAGAACAAGAGAGAGAAACTGGAAGATGAAAGCAGCAGGTAATAGATTACAACTTTTACAGAGTAAAGTGATGATGTACTTACATCAACTGGTCACCAACACATACTTTATGTTCTTGATGTATTTCTGTCTGTGATAGTAGGGTGTGGGATAGATGGGTTCAGTGTCACGTGCATGTCAATGTGTTTTAGTCACATGTAAATCTAAATATTGCAGCTTAAATCATGATGTTAATGTAATTTTGTTGGCAGGAGCTTTAATGCTTGCAGTAATTGTATACAATGTGTGGAGGAGTAAGAGCATCAACATTGTGATAAACAATTTTTTCCAGATATTTTCCAGATAATCCATAAATACCACACTCGTGCTGAATGTTGTGGTGCGACATAACACACACGAGTGACCAATGCCCAGGGTTTTTGTTTTGTTCATATACTGATAAGGTTTCAAAATAAAGGAATAACTCAGGTAAATCCGACAATTCACATAATAGGGTCTGTTAAATATCCATCTAAAGTCCTTAAAGCTGAGTCAGTCCACACACATTCGTTGGCTATTTTACAGAATAGTACATTTATTGACTACTTGATGTGTTTCTATAGTTTGTTTTGGAATAACTTGATTACAAGTGTACATGACATTTTACTAAGCCATAATGAGTTACTGCATCTTTTAACATTTTATCAAGATCAACAGAGTGATTACTGCTTTATCTCCTGTTTATTACTGATCAACATTCATCAGAAGATGCTTGTGGTCCGTATTACTGTCTGTGTTTTGTGGCTTTGTGTAGCTTGCATGGTGTATATGCTGAAATGTTTCCTGTGGAGCCGTCCACAGAGCAGAAGGAATTGATCACTTTGTATGTGTTTGTGTCATTTTCTGAAGATTTTAAAAGATCCGGTGGAGCTGGCTCAATATATGCTTGCCGTATATCATCCAGCTACACATTATAGGCTAATGCATTGATATTGTTGCTGCTTGAAGTGGCCCAGGGTCGCCCCACCACGGCATTCTTAACCTGAGCCTGTAACAAAAATACAAATAGCAGTTTTGTCCTTTTTTCACAGAATTCTCCTTCAAGTAGTTTTTAATCTGCTGTGTCCTTTTCTCATAGATTCTAGAAATCTTGAAACATTTGTATATATTACAAGGATTTTCATCTAAGCAAATCGTTTTATATCAGTGGTTGCACATGTATATGAAATGTAGTGTCTCCATTACACCTGTTTTGTAACAATCAGCACTGACCGGAGGTTTTAGACTAATGTCAGTCATGTGGAAACAGAAGGAGGATCCCAGTGATATCAAATACAAGTTTATATAAGAAAGTAATACAGTGCTTATTTAAATGTTTTTCGCAAATGTGTTATCAGGCAAAGGCAATTCAGAGAGAGCATCTGAGCACAGACAGACAGGGACAGTCAGACAGAGGCATAGACTCTCAAGTAAGTTTGTTAGTTTTCATCTCCAAGTTATGATTTCTCATATTAAGACTTAAGACATTAGTCTTGTTGTTGTGTTGAACTGTGAAGTTATTATTATTTCTCTTGTAGATAGACTGTTCAGGGTCAATGAGAGTGGTGCAAGGGTCAGATCCAGGGAGAGAGCCAGGTGACAGTGGCCCAACACATTATGAGGACCAGCCCAGAGGATAGGGTCAGAGAAGGCAATGATACCTTTATTTATATATATATATATATATATATATATATATATATATATATATATAAATAAATAACACTAAGATGAAAGATTTGCCACTGGAAGCGGTTTAGGGCAGTCTTAGCTTCACACAAAAAGGTTAGGTGGTGCCATAGTAATTAGGACAGATCCAGAATGTTGGAGTTGGGTTTTTTGACTACACACTTTTGTGGCGCAATGGATAATGCATCTGACTACAGATCAGAAGATTCTAGGTTTGACCCCTGGCTGGTTTGAATCTTTTATAATATCTCTTGCGCTGTGCAGGCATTATGTGACACAAAGAGAGAAAATGAGTATTGCACAACCCTATCTCTGCTTCAATGGAAAAACTCTGGTCTGTTTATTTCTTGCTGTTTTATTTGACAATAAATCCACCAGAGACATATTCCACCGTCTTAAATACTGTTAATTGCTTGTAGTGACTTCTTGCTTGTTTTGTCCACGCAGGGAGCATGTTGAATTGGAAAATCTGCAAGGAGAACACAGTCGAATGCTGGAAGAGACCAAGAAGGAAAAGGTACCATCATGCTCTCTCCTATCCCTGTTGTCATTGTCTATGAAACAGCTTCTTCATGTGCACATTTCTTCTTCCAGCTGCTGCTGACCAATCAGCTAGAAATGGAGAAGATGAAGGTGGAGCAAGAGAAGAAGAAATACTACTTGGCTCAAGAGGCACTCAAGGAAAAGGTTCAGGAGGATTTTTGATATTATCATCAAATCTGTTGCATTTAATGAGCATTTCTCCATTTCAACCACGGATATGTTTTAGTTTTGCTCTTGATCGGTTGTAAAATTATTTCCTTTCAGGAGCGGAAAGCTATGACCCACTCTGTCGGAGAGCCCCCTGCATCCTCCACACCCTCCCTGTCCCGCTCCAGCTCCATCAGTGGGGCAGACAACGCTGTTCTGCACACGTCTCTTCTTTCCCAGGTATTTACTGAGAACAAATATTAAACTCTAGAAATGAAGATTAGTTTGTACATGCTTGGATTAGTGTGGCTTGATTGGTTTTATACTTTGTTGTATTCTCACACAGGACGACTGTTCAGACCTCTCATTAAGCACCATGGCCATGTCTGTGTCCATGAGCGGAACCAACCTGTATGAGGCCGCCAGGCTGTCGGGAGGCTCCAGCATCATAGAGAACCTCCAGTCTCAGCTCAAACTGAGAGAAGGAGAGATCGCACAGCTACAGGTAGCAATTCAGAATAAATCTGCATAAAGCTACTTAGAACTTAATTTATAATTTTAATGGTTTGTCTATGTCACCACTACCTGATCTGTGAATAGAGGGCTCAATAAATTTACTATGTTTTGATATTATTTTAAAAAATGCATTTTATTGTGCAAAATTGTCTGTCAAAAAGAAACTCCTGCACTCTAAAGTTGTCACTAGTTTTTACAAACCTTGTTCTTTCCTTCTGCTGTTGAAGCTTGAAATCTCTAGTCTGGAGAGGAGTCGCTCCGTAATGTCAGAAGAGCTGGTTCGACTCACCAATCAAAACGATGAGATGGATGAGAAGGTGAAGGAGATCCCCAAGTTCAAAGTTCAGCTCAAGGTGGGCACTGTAAATCTTGAGAATAGTCTCAGAGACCAGAAAAGGTTAATCCTCAATGAACAAAAGGTTCTTTCTCATCATTTGTGTGGCGCTGCATTTCAGGATCTGGAGCAGAGGCACAACACCATCCTGCAGATGTACGGAGAAAAGGCTGAAGAGGCGGAGGAGCTGAGACTGGATCTTGAAGATGTGAAGAATATGTACAAGACCCAGATTGATGAACTGCTGAAGAACCAGAAATAGACTACTTGACCGTACTGGGACTTCTGAGTCTTTAAGTTTAATCTTTGTTGAAAGAAATTTAATCTTTATCTCTTATTTTATTTTAAATAATGATCATATTTAAGTGGGGTGTTGGGATTGTTCATAACATACATTGCATTATTACAGAATCAGTATGAAGGATAGCCCCAGTTTATGATTCAGGTATCCATTTGAAATATGAGGGAGCTGAAAAAAACTTTGCTTTAGACATAAATTTCACATGATTGAACCTTTGACATAGTATTTTATAGACAGTTTATAGCTGCAGGAGATGGGACTGTTATATTTGCACTACACAAAACCATACTTTATTTCTGGAGGGATAATCTGAAGGGTTTGAGTAGTGTATGAACATTTGTACAGAGTTTGTGTTCTCAACTCCTTACAAATCACAAATGTGGTTTAGACCTGAGTGTATTCTGTGATCCAAATCCTGGAAAGTGGATTTTAAATTATATAAATATGTAAATGAATAAACATTTATTTGGGCGTCGAAAGGTAACTGTTCTTTATTTAAATTGTGTTAAATCAGACATTGAAAGACAGTGTTTTCATTGTATTCACAGCAAATACTACATAATCACAATGTCATGCAAAAGTCCATATAGTATTTATTATCTCTACCAATATTTGTACTCACAGCCATATAAAGTGTTATAAATACAAATTTCATTCACATTTACATTTTGTGTTTAGTTTATATTCAGTCAAACATTTGATTAAATATATTTTTAAAAAGTGGGAATTAGAGTTAACCACAAACATTTCAGATGATTGGCTCGACATGTGGTCAACACATCAGAAGTCCACCAGTTTGTGGATAAGGAGAAAATTATCTCAGAAAAACATTTCGTAATCACTACAAAGGTCACGAGTAATTGTCAAAAACAAATGTACCATGCTGGAGAGAGAGGAGCAACAGACACAGATCACTGACATATATCTTGGAAATTCCACAAATGATCAATGTTCTGGAAAACAGTGACCATGACAACAGAGAAGATACTTGGATATGACATTCCTATGAGTGACATGGTTCCTTATCTTGGTCATTTTGATTTCAGGAAGAAGATATGAATAAGGGTTGGGTGTAAAAATGTTGCTGATAGCTACTAAGAAAGCAATCACAAGAAGATGGGATATAAGGTCCCATCCCAGTCAAGAAAAATGGACAGAAGCTGTAAAGGAAACTTAGTTCTTGGAAAAAATTATTAAGTACAACACAGCTGGAAGAAAAAACGAGAAGAGAAATTAACATTGTTCAGAAGTGTATCATAGAGACAAAGACTATAGAGAGGACTGATGGGGTTATTTAATGAAAACTCATGGACGGACTGAAGGAGGTGTCTTGTTTGTTCTAAATGATTGTAGAAATGTTGAAAATATCATTACAAGACGTGCACACATTTTGTTTTACATTTTATATTTGAGGACTGGGTGTGTATCTTACAGAGACATTTGATCCATCACATTTGATCAGATTCTGAGATGTTGAACTGTTTAATGGTGTGCTTCTACATTTGAATGGTTTGGTCTCGTGTTCTCCAGCTTTGTTTCTAAGTGAAACATTTATTTATAAAGTTATCATTAGAAGAAGTGCTGAGGATTCACTGCGGTCTGCAGAGAACAGTGTGGTAGACAGCGCCTCTCGGTGGGCGGGTCTGCACACTGCAGGCCGGTATAAGGTTTCCGGTGTCATGGCGACCACCGGCACCACAGACGCTTCAGTGAGGAGAGAAGCAGCAGCAGGAGGAAGAGGAGGAGGAGGAGGAAGAGAGGGAGGAGGAGGCTGTGTGCTTAGGTAACATGTCCCTCACTCACACCGACAGCAGACACTTTTAACTTCTAACCAGGGAACATGTCGAATGTTGTTTCTTCGTCCAATTATTTTGCTTCGCGTCGGTTTTGTGAAGAACCGACGCGACACGTTAGCAAACACACGAGTTTCTCACACATTAGCATCGAATTAAGCTCGTTTCCATCCACGTACACGCTTTGAAAGAGAAAATAGTGAGTAATGCGTTATTCCGCCCTCATATACTCAGTTGAACATTAGTGTGTCCTCTCACTCACCGCGTACAATGTTAACTTCAACTAACTTGCTCCAAGCTAGCTCAGAACACAGTAGAAGCTAATTAGCTAGCTAAAATAAAGTACACGTCTTCCTCTGTATTCACATGGAGAACAAAACACATGAATAAAACGTCGGGGGACTCGTTCTCTCGGATTTTCTAAGGATGCCCTAAGAGTTTGTTCAGCTCCTCAGAACATCCTCATGTGGCTGAAGCGAGACAAACACTGGGACACAAAGTTTACTGAACTCATCAGTCAAATTTTATTTGTACAGCCCGTATTTACACATCTCAATGTGTCTCATAGGGCTTATCAAGGTGCGACGTCCTCTGTCCTTAGCCATCAACCAGAGTAACGAAAACGACTAAATAACCTATTAACAGGGAATGAAACCTCAGAGAGAGCCACATGTGAGGGATCCCTCTCCCAGGACTGACAGAAGTGCAGGAGATGCCACGTGTAACTGAGAACATCAGCACAATAACAGTATTCACAACAATGATTAGAAGAAACAGTTTGTAACATAATGGAAAGTGTGTCTATGTTTGAAGTATTAGTACATAAGAACACAACATTAGTACATAAGAAGGAGGTAGCAAAGGTCACACTGTTCATCCATCAGTGATTTTAGGAGGTAAAAATATAGTTAAATCTAGGCTGGGTTGAGAACATGATTGGTTGAGACATGGGTCATGGAAATATAAATGTTGTATAAACACTGGTCTGGAGCTGTAGATGTCACATTATCACCAGCCATGAGTTTTCATGCTGCCCCTTCAGTCTCAGTTGTGATTGTTCAGACAACAGTTGTAAAAAAAGGTTGGCAATACTTCCTGCAGCAGGACCTTTCCTTATGTGGACCTCAGATCCGCCTGGAGCTAAGTTCCCACACTCAAGCTTGTACACACATGCTCTGTATACTGTTGTGTTGGGCTCCCTACCAAGATCACAGAGTGCAAGACTGAGTCCTTGTCTGTTTCTCATCTTTTTTCACAGAGGGCTGTGAAGCCAGGCAGCTGTCTCACATGTCTGTGTAATTCTGACTATGCTGCTCTTGGTAGCGCTTGGAACAATATTTTCTCAAGCTGTGCTCACCACTGAGGAGGATGCGGACACCAACCACGAACCACCAGCGCCGCTCCTCAACTACGGCAGGATCTCCCTGCCGCCAGAGCACATACCTTACTTCCTCTACAACAACAAGAGGGTCGCCAAGCAATGTCGCCTGGACCCACTCTGCCCTTTTAAAGTAAGTAATGGACTTAATCTAATGGACTTAAACCCCTAAATGGTGCAGTTGAGTGAACTGTACAATTGCAATTATAGTTGTGTATTTGGGCCAAACATGTTTTTCGATTCTTACTATTGTATTAAGTTATTTTATTTTTAACGCTGTTACTACAACATCAGCTTAGTTAGAGCATTAAATTGATGTGCAAATATTGTTTTTTATCTACTGTATGTATGGATTAGCTTGGTTGAGTAAGCATATAAAAATTGGCGTGCAGCTCTGTTTAACCTCATGCACTGAATTTTTCTTTTTCTATAGTTTTAATCAATTTAAATCCCTCTCTCTCTCTCACACACTCATGCACACACACATACGGACGCACACACACACACACACACACACACACACACACACACACACACACACACACACACACACACACACACACACACACACACACACACACACACGTGTTACAACAGGATGCCCCTCTGGATTTGTTGGCCTGTTGGGGTTATGAGAAGAACTGTGATCCAGGGAAGCGCTTCGGTTATCCAGTCTGTACCAAAGCTGACTCTGGATGGTACTGCTCCTCACATCACAGTCTACCACACATCATGTTCTCCCCTTGTTCTTCTCATCTGTATAATGCAACACAGTTCACATAATTTACATTCCACATCCTTATTATAGTCACCTGTGATGTGTCAGATACTCTGTTATCTTAAGTATCACAAGTAATAGCAGTCTTTTATTAATTGGTATTGATTTTACCTACTTATAGTATGCATCGTTGATGATCTGTTTTGGTTCTGGCTTTGCTGATGTGCCTACATCTCTGATCTGTTAGGGCTCGTTCACTGGAGGCAGCCCAGGAGCTTTTCTGGAAGCAGGCTGATTTTGGCTACGTCAAAGAACGTCTCTCTGAGCTCAAAACACTCTGCAAGGCCAGCAAACAGGTTAGTATGCTCATTTCCTTAGTTCCCACAGGCCCTCAGAGTCAACAGGAAGAAACATCAGGTAGAAAGAGACCCAGTGTTCAACAGGAGTCCGCAGACAATAGGCCAGATTGTCTGTGGGAATAATTCACACACAGTTCAAGAAAAAGCAACCACTCTCACAATCACTTCCATATCTCTAACCTAATATATTTTTCCAGGGTGACTCATCATTAAGATGCAGCAGCCACACTAGATTCTGTAAAGCAACTAACCTTTATCTGGACCTGCGGAGTCCACGTAGAAGTCATGAGAGGTCAGTACAACTCAAAGTGACACATCCTTGAAGTATGACAACAATACTGATGAGAGAGAGCTTTGAAACTCATCCATGTTTATCCTACAGGTACAAGGAGGACTTCATCCAGATGGGGGAGATTGGTGGTCACTGCAGACTGAACAAGCGAGCGCTGGCTGCTGAGGGAGAGCACAAAAGCCCCTTACAATCCTGGTGAGACAGAATACACACACACTCAGCGAGTGCTAGCCACCACCTTTGTTATGAGCTCTTGGGAATTGCTGAAAATGTGTTCATGGTTCTTTAAATCAGCCATAAAGCTAGTTCCCTGACCGGGAATCGAACCCGGGCCGCGGCGGTGAGAGCGCCGAATCCTAACCACTAGACCACCAGGGACATGAATAGAATAATGATGTTCAGAGATTACGCTCATGCTGAGAAACACCCTCAAATAGATGCATAAAAGACATGATTTCAGCATCAGAGCGTTCACATTTGTTGCTGTGATCATATGTCTGAGGGAGTAAAGAAAACACATGGCCTTTCAGAACATTGGCCCAAAGGACATACCCAAGGATGAATGTTGTGGTGGTGGTGGTGGTTGTGTTTATTGGGGTTGGTTGTATTTTTAACACAGGGCCAGTGGCGCAATGGATAACGCGTCTGACTACGGATCAGAAGATTCTAGGTTCGACTCCTGGCTGGCTCGATGATCTTTTCCATCCATTTGTAAAATGATATGTAACGCATGGACTATGTTACTCTTGTACCATATTATACACAGTCAGCAAAGATCGTACTGTGCTGAATGTAAAATGAATTGACTCCTCTCCATCACACTGATCATTGGCTTCCACAGGAGATAGCCTTGCATTCTTAATATTACAGAGAACAGTTCAATATCTTTTTTTACATTTTATGCTTTCATTCCACTTATGTCTGTGTAAATGCTGTTTTACGGGGTTATCAGTCTGCATTTCTGTCTGATACATTTTCATTTTTGAACAACCAATGTCTTGAATATACACTGCTCAAATGCAACACTTAATTATCACAGTATATCAGCAAGTCAGTAAAATTTCAGGGATATCAATCTGTCTATTTAGGAAGTATTAATGAATCAGTTTCACCTGCTTTGGTGCAAATTAAAGTGACAACAGCTGCAATGGAGAGGCAAAATCAAGACAACCCCCAAAAAGGGAATGGTTTTGCATGTGGTGGCCACAGACAGCTGCTCTCAATTTATCCTTCCTGACACGAGGTGGTATCTGCAGCCCAGTCAGGTTGCACAGGTAGTCCATATGTGCTGTCGCAAGAAGGTTTGCTGTGTCTCCCAGCATAATCTCAAGAGCATGAAGGAGATACCAGGAGACCGGCCGTTACACAAGGAGAGCTGGACAGGGGGTAGAAGGGCATCAACCCAGCAGCAGGACTGGTATCTGTTCCTTTGTGTGAGGAGGAACAGGAGGAGCACTGCCAGAGCCCCACAAAATGACCTCCAGCAGGCTACAGGTGTGCATCTTTTTGACCAAACTGTCAGATCCCCTAGGACATCATCCGCAAACTCATCAGGAGCATGCCCAGACATTGTTGGGTGTGCATACAGGCATGTGAGGGCCATCTACAGTACTGAGTAACATTATGAGTTGCTTTGATAAATGTCACGCAAGTTGGATCACTGGACTCCAGTTTTTCGCTTTGATTTTCGGTATGATTTTAAATCCAGCCCTCAATGGATTCAATGATTTTGGTTTCCATTGACCATTGTTATATAATTTGTTCTCAACAAATTATAGAATGTACATCAGTAAAGATTTTCAACTTGAATGATTCGTTCACCAAGATCTGATGTTTTTTTGAGCAGTGTAACTCAAATCACAGTAGAATTTTTTTTTTTACTGTAAAGTTATTTTGGTTGTAATGGTTTCTATTTCCAAAGTGTGTCACCAATACCATGTTAATGCAGTTTTTCTACAGTACTTCTTACTATACCCCATGTATTTGCTGTTTCTGTAGGTATGCTGAGCTTCAGACGTACATGGAGCTGGACTTTCATCCCATAGGGGACGGACACTGTGACATCATCATTGAAAAACCCACTGTTTTTATGAAGCTGGATGCTGGTAAATAACACACATTTACATGACTCAGTTTAAAGCCCTGCAATCAAAACAAGTAGTTCAAAGAGATCAAGGTAATATTTCCTGTAGTGTAATGCTGCTTCTTACTAACAAAACAAACATAACCTCTGTTGAGGTAAAAATGTACTGAGGGCTTGACTCTAGTTTATTATTCTTTAAGTTTCACAGAGTGATGCCAGTTCACTGATTTTCTATTTTTTAATTATGACATGATGACACAATAATTAATGTGTGTGTTCTTCAGGGGTGAACATGTACCATCACTTCTGTGACTTTGTCAACCTCTACATCTCCCAGCACATCAACAACTCCTTCAGCACAGATGTGAACATCGTCATGTGGGACACGGTGCGTTGTTATGAGATGTGGTTGTTCAAATTGAGAGGAACATTCCTGCTATTACAGCTGGAAATTACTGCTATTCATTAACAACTTACTACTTTGTTGCATTTTATGTCACCCTTCCAGACTGATGCAAAAGAAAACAAATTTTAAAGATGCTCATGTCACATCTTTATTTATATGTGAAAATAAAACATGAGGCAGGACTTTCCGTGTGGCCTGCCTCCAGTAATCGGTGATTGTCTCTTCTAGCTACATAAGAAATAAATTCACATTTATAAAATTAAATCCTCCAGCTGGGCTCACTTTATAGGACTTCAAAGTCTGTTCTTTGATCACAAAACAAGATTTCAAAATGCTGATGCATAAAGCGTGTTATTATTTTGACATATGGAGGGATGTTTTCTAGCTTCCCCTCTCTTGTCTGATGTTACTGCTCAGAGTGATATGAAAACACAAGTATCTAAAATGAGCAATGTAACCAAGCAAGAAATCAAACACTAGTTTGCCCGCAGTTTACAATGTCCACAGTTTTTGTTGAACAAGTCAGTGGCATGGATGCCTGATGAAGACATCAAGGGGAAACACCAGTTGAAAAACAGAATGATTTATGGGAAGCCTTATCCGGCCCATTGTTCCCCCACCACGCATGGAGGTAGAGAGGGAAAAAAAAAAAGAGGAGGGGAGACAGAACTGACAGGGAGAAGGAAAGCAGTGACCTTTCATCACAGACTACACTCTGCAAACCAAACAGGTTCCGGCTGTCAGATAATAGTGTGCTAACAGGTTCTGTTTAAAACTAAAGCCTCAGTAAAGTAAAAGTTTGAAAACATAAGTGACTCCCAGCACTGCTCACGGCTATAAATGATTTTAATTTTATTGCTTTGTTTTTCATTTCAGTTGTGACATTAATTTAAACATTTGTTCCCTTCTTTTTTTTATGTCTTTCCTCAGAGTTTTTATGGTTATGGAGATTTGTTCAGTGAAACATGGAAAGCCTTCTCAGACTATGAGATCATCCACCTGAAGACCTATGACTCGAAAAGAGTAGGTATAGCACATTGTAGGAGGGTTCTTATAACAGACCATCATTCCATTTTGTGGCAGGGTGTTGTTTTTCCTGTGTGAGCCAAGCCATAGGGATTACACAGGAAATATTATGTTTGCTGTATCTGGAAACAGCAACAACGGTCTGGTTGAAATATATGTAGCAAACTGCAATGTTCAACCATAGCTTTGATAAGAAATTAGCACCAGGCATCTACACATATTCAAAGTCCATCAGTACATGTGAGTATTACATGATGACATATACAAAAACAAACAGATATCTGGTCCATGTTGAATACTGTCTTCATTCATTTCTTCACACTTGTCCATAGGTGTGTTTCAAAGATGCCTTCTTCTCCCTGCTTCCCAGAATGAGATATGGACTCTTTTACAACACACCTCTCGTAAGTTACCCCCCCATCCCCCCCTCCACACACACACACACACACACACACACACACACACACACACACACACACACACAAATATATGTGTGTCCACTAACATATTTTTGATCAAATTGTACTGTCCTATTCTTTCAGTGTTGCCTTGTTTGTGTCTGCATTTATGTTTTTATCTCACATTTATTTTTTGATAAATTCATGCATAATGATTGTTTAGCCATAAACATGCAGTTCAGCTCAAATATGAATGTGATGTATTCAAAAGCTCAGCAAGAGCTCATGTCATTTAAATGATAATTCTGAGGAGATGGCTATAAAGTTGATACCATGTAAATGTGTTGTCCTGTGTTTGCTGCCTTGATATGTGAAATATTGGTAGGTCACACTCAGGCAGAGGCTTTTGATTGCCCATGGTGCACATGTTTATATTCATGTGCTCATATTTTCAGCTGCAGTGAGAAATTCTCAGACTTGAGTAATGCATGAGCTCATGTGATATTCATACCAGGGAGATGAGGAAACATGTTTACCATTGTCATATTCCCAGTGTAGTTCCCATTACTTTTTTTCAACTATAGTCCAAGTGTGTTCAGATCAAATTTGCCTCCAATTTTATTTCAAATCAGAGAGATTGCATGACTAAATAACACAATGATTATTTTAATGCAATATTTTGAATTGAACTGATGAAAAATAAATTGCATATGTGACTGATATGGACACTTTCTGTTGTGTGCTGATGGCAGATCTCAGACTGCTACAGTGATGGGATGTTCAGGGCTTTCTCCCAGCACATCCTTCACCGGCTGAACATCCTGCAAGACGGGCCCAAGGTAGGATGATCGTCTTTTAGTAAACACTATTTAAAGCTAGGGTTGGTAATCCTGGAAAAGTGAGAAAGAGCTGACTTTTCCTTGACTCACCCTCTAACTTCTAGCAATGATCAACACAGTTGGTAATAACAATAACCACATGTGATGATAATTTCAGTGCTGCCAAATGGGTAGTTGACTCCCTGGTGGTCTAGTGGCTAGGATTCGGCGCTCTCACCGCCGCGGCCCGGGTTCGATTCCCGGTCAGGGAACATTTATTACTACTGTTCAAGGTGGTCATATATGTCCCTGTCCACTTGGTTTGTTTGTTTGTTTGTCAGCAAGAATATGCATAAAACAGATTCACAAACCACGCCCAAATTCCTGCCTCGGTATGTTCTCATTCCTTTGGGCCGCTGCTCTGAGAGGCCATGTGTTTTTTTAACTCCGTCGGATACATGATCACAGCAACGAATGTGACTACAGACACGTAAAAATAGATCAAAGCATTAAGAACCTTTGAATTATTAGATCAGTTAGGTGAGGGGGACTTCATTATTCTAACTTTTTAAAGGTATGCCACTTTTCTTCATGTTAGTAGGTAGCTATGACTCGATGCGTCTTGAAAAAACCAAAGAGAAATAGTGTCCCTGGTGGTCTAGTGGTTAGGATTCGGCGCTCTCACCGCCGCGGACTGGGTTCGATTCCCGGTCAGGGAACTAGCTTTATGGCTGATTTAAAGAACCATGAACACATTTACAGCAATTCAAAAGAGCTCATATCAAAGGCATTGGCTAGGGCTCACTGAGTGAATGTGTGTATCCTGTCTCACCACTATTTCAAGGAGCTCTCACAGTAGCTGCTGTTTGCAGTGTTCACACTTTAAAAAGAACGTGTTCAAAGTTCAGTTAATGCAGATTAAAATGAACTAGTTCATAGTTCATTTTGTATTGGGATGATTTAGTAACAAACTTCCATGATCATGTGTTTAGTTATTAATCTATGGTGTCTGATCATGTCTGCGTGTTGCTCCGGTCATTTTATCACTGAGTCCTGACTGAGTGTTTTGTCTCATGTTACACTGAGCACAACATGTTGACGAGTCATTTTTCATGATGTTTAAATTGATCAGGTCCTGATAACTAGTGATGAGTGTCAGAGGGGAGGAGGAAACAGAAACTCCAGCTCAATACAAACCAGCTTCAGCTCTGATCATGAAGCAGCTGATCACTGAGCAGCTTTGACCAGAGAAACTCTGTGTGTTCACTGTTTCCACTGTTCTTCAACTAAGTCTCTGACCTGCTGCTTCATAAACGAGCTCTGATCTCCCATTCTGTGTTTCAGAATATATATGTATATATATATATAAATAAGCATATACTTATCTTTTTGCAGGGTTATTGCTCAATCGTGCTCAGATAAAAAACACAGCCGATATTTAAGATGTAACTTTGCCTTCAACAACTACACAAACAGAGAGATAACACAGTGTTCTGTGAAACCAGAGACTTCTTGCACGTTTGAGGATTTGGTGTGCTTTTCACACGTTCCAAAATAGCATGAGTGAAAGGAACAACTGGCAGAGTGATAACAAACAAGTCACAGTTCGTTCCTTGCATGTTCAAATCATTGAATCAAAAACTGGTCAGAGTAATATATAAACATCAAAGTACTTTTTGGCTAATTAACTTAAGATCTGTTATATATATTCATCCACAAATGGCTCCACTGTTGCTGCACTAGCAATATGTTCACCTCTAGTGGTTAACTTCTGATGCATCTGTCCTGGGGGTTTATTTACAGTCAGGGAACAAAATGTTTTATTCCTGCGTCTGTTTTCTGTCCCTGTAGTAGTTTGAACAGCTGCTAATGTAGACAGTGTGAGGGAGAAGGTTTCTCATCTCCACAAGTGTTCTTTCTGTCTCTGTTTGTGTACTTACATTTTATGTCACACTCCATCTTACACCTCTACTCTAATTCTTAGTCATTCTTCCATTATTTCTCCTTATGTGACCCAATAACAACACATTGTACTTTAATTCCCTCTGATATGATAAGAGAAAAAAGTTGAATGGAAGAGGTTTAAAGTTCCTGCTAGATCCTGCTGTACTCTTTTACAAAGCTTTTGGTAATTATTTTCAAATTGTTGTTTATATTTGTTCAGATTTATTTCAGAGAGTTAAATCAAAGTTATGGCAGTATGTTATACCATTATGATCCATGTGGTGTGCATATTGATTTATTGAATTTCCTGTCTATCTGTATTTCAATTTTTTAAAATACATTGTTGCCTTTCAGCAAGAAGGGTTATGGGATTGAACCTCACAGCCAGCTGGGGCTTTTCTTTTTGATATTTTGCATGTTCCTCCCTGTTATGGTTTTCTACTACTCAGGCGGCTTGCAGTCCAAAGTCATGCAGGTTAGGTAAGAAGTAGATTCTAAAAGGATTATAGTTGTGAATGTAAGTGTGAGTCAGCCCTGCGATATGCTGGAGAGCTGTCCTGGGTGCACCACACCTCTTGGCAAATGTCTGCTGGGATTGGCTCCAGCTCCCCCATGACCCTGAAAGAATAGATGGTTTAGATGATGATGTATGGATATTACTTCATCAACTGTATTTCAGTTGTAAGAGTGACTCTGACAACAAGTAAAGGCAACCAGCTTCTTGGAGAAAATCAGCTAAACATGTTCACATACAATGAATAACACATTCCATTCAATCTGTTGCAATAAATTGACAAGAAATTGTTCGGCCCTTGGAATTTAAGAGATTTATCAAATCAAAGTTTCAGAAAAAGGTCTTGTACTAGGGCCAATATGGTACAATTTCTCTTCAGAGTTGGAGAGAACTCTCAGCATCGTTTCAATTTTTCTTTTTATTGTGTTTAGTAGCTGTACTTCAGTCTTATAATAGTAAGGAAAGCCCTGTCCTATATCTATAACTCTTCAACACTCCTCTTGGGACTTTTATGACCCCGGGTTTGAAGTAGTTGACTGTATCTTTATGACCCGTAAACCCCTGATAACTTCTTCCTTCCTCTGGAGCAACTCATTGGGAATTCATGGCTTTCATTGGAAATATGCTAAGAAGCTTTTCAGCGAGACATGAGGCTGCTGGCGATATCAGAGCAGCTACTGAATGAAAGGTCTTCTCTGCCTTGACCCTCTCCTCAGCTCCTCCTTTCATTCCTAGATTAATGGCACAGCCGGAGTCTCAAACCGCTGCCCTCGTCCATTGTGTTCTGTTCATCCTCCACTCCTCTCCTCCTGTCTACTCCTCATCATCATTGGCTCTGGTCTTCCTCAGTCCAGCATATTTTTTTAATACCTTCTAAAATATTTTAAATAGAGGTGGTTAGATCTGTTCTGAATACACATACACTCACTGCTTGTAGTAAAGTGCTGTAGTTAAGGGGTAATTTAATATATACAGATGATCACACAGGTTTTATGTTGCTTTAATTGTCATCAATGTCATTCGATTATAGTCAAATTATGATCAATTTTAATTTCCCCTATATGCTACAAATGGTGACACCTGAAATAAAGACAATAAGTGCTCTGTCAGAACACAAGGTGGCAGTAGAAGAACACGGAAAAGGAAATGACTGTACTGCCTGTGCATCTCAGAAAAGTAAACTTGAGGTTCCACTTAAAAAAAATAAAAAAAATTTAAAAAAAGGCTTTTTAATGTGACTTCAGCTAATTTTTATCGGTTCATCCCTGATGTCTAGAGACATTTAAAGAAGAGGGCTTTAAATTATTCTGAATGAACATCATGTTTTCCCAGCTGCCTGTCTTTTCTGTCCTTGGCTGATTGATTATTGGGTGCATCACTTTTTTCAGGAGGGGCGTGTTCGTGTCACCCTGCTGGCACGCAGCACGGAATACAGAAGGATATTAAACCAAGTGGAGGTGAGTCCAGCACCACCTTCCCTCCCTCCCTCTTCCTCTTTCTTCCTTGCACTTCATCCTATTCTACCACCTATCCTCCTTTCCCTTTCTTCTGTCTTTCTCTTGCTCCACTCTATACAGCTCCCCCATTCCCTCAGCCCCTCTTCTCTAACATTGATTTACTGCCCGCCACTGTTAAGTGCCTATTTAAAATCTTATTTGCTATAAACAGTATGATTAAAAAAAAAATGGCCTGGGATTTATATGGTCAATTCCCATATTTGTTTACTCTCTTATTGATCAGACAACACGTCCCTCTGTTGTTGTTGCAGCTGGTAAATGCCCTCAAGACGGTGCCTTTACTGCAGGTCAATGTGGTGGACTACAAATACAAGTGAGTTATAGAGGACTACAAGAGCTAGAATAAAGAAGGTGTTCAGCTTTATGTAATATAACAGTGTTCACACAACGAAGATGATTGATGTCTGACTCCCTGTCTGTCTTTCAGGGATGTTCCCTTCCTGGAGCAGTTGAGGATCACCCACAACTCTGACATCTTTATAGGGATGCACGGGGCAGGTCTCACACACCTCCTCTTCCTCCCTGACTGGGCTGTCATCTTTGAGCTGTGAGTGACACTTAATGTTTGCGCGTGTGCGTGCGCATGTGCGTGTGTGTAGGGGAACAGAGAGAGCGATGGGTTTGGCAGCATGCAGAGCCCAAAGTACCCCTCAGCCACTTGGTGTATGACTGTGAAATAATGCCTAATTAACCAGGCATTCATCACACCCAGCTACCTAGTGTAGAGCGTGTGTGTGTGAGAGAGAGAGAGAGAGAAAGATGGAGCATAAAGAGTAAAAGTGAACCAGACCAAGGAGAGAAAGAGATAAAATGGTTGCATCTGTCCCTCCCAGATATAATTGTCAGGATGAGAGTTGCTATCGAGATTTGGCTCGGCTGCGGGGCATTCGATACGTGACTTGGCAGAAAATGGACAAAGTGGTCCCACAGGACAAGGTAGGGGAAACTCCGGTACCCCCCCCACACACACACACACACTCACTTGCACTCCCATTCTCACCTTCAATTATGTGCAATTATAGACACAGCAGAACAATTTCTCTCTCATGTTGTTTGTGTGTCACCTGAGAGGAAAGCCCACCCACACACATTTCTGTTCTGCCTTGTTGTGTTGTTTCCCTGTGCTTTTACGTTCATTCATTATAAACCCTTTCCTCTAACGCCTCTCACAGGGTCACCATCCCACCCTCGGGGACCATCCCAAGTTTACCAACTATTCTTTTGATGTGGGGGAATTCATGCGGCTTGTGCTGGAGGAAGCCGATTACATCACACACCATCCCAAATGGCTGCGCCGAGCCCTTCATGATGAACTGTAGACACTCAGAGAGGTGCAAACAAATGGCTGCTGAAGAACTTCCAACATGATCCAGCCTTTCGTTGTGATCAACAGACATCTTGACTATGGCAGTGTACGTTCAGTATTTTTATTTCAAAATTACCTCACAACCAGTGGTCTGACAAAACGTTTGTCACCTCCTGTCCACTGCTTTGATAAGTCTGGAGGAGTGAAAGCAGTATGGCAGACAACTTGGGTTAGAATAGCTTTCATCAGCTCTATTAGTGTCAAAGCAGTTAAAGGACGAGGCTTGTGCAGTTGCAGTGTCTGGAGAGCGTTAAGAGAGCGTTAAGATGTGTCCTATGTTTCTTCATTACCTCCACTGCATCAACTTCATTCCACGCAGATAAAGTTAGCTAATGAGCAGCTGTTGCGGCGTCCTGTCACATGTGACATCTTGTCACATTTGATCAGTTTCACCTTGATGTAAGCCTCCTCAGTGCTGTTGACAATCACAGTGGAGTTTCTGAGCACATCCAGCAACACCACTCCAATGTAATGTGTTGCGTTCACATGCTAGGTTTTTCACATATAGTGTATTAGCAAACTTTTTACTTTACGGTTGTGAAATCATGTTTTAAGTTAAGTTCATCAACTCAAAAACTCACAAAAAAAAAGAGACAGAGAGTAAGTGAAAACCTCCAACTGCTAAGAGGCTTTTTTTGTATCAGTGAAATACCATTATCAGTATTTGTGCTGTACAGTAATACTTTCATACGTTAATATAAAGTATTGCGAAAGAAACTATTTGCTTTTTAAAATTACCTTTTACAATGCCGTCTTAAAGTTTACATAGTTTTCTTTACAACTGTCACTGTTATTTGAGCTCAACTCCAGTTTGATTATTGATACAGTTCCTTTTGATTCTAAAGGCCCATTTTATTGGAATTTTCTTTGCACTTGATCAAATGAAGCACATTGTCAGGGTGGTCAAATGATGAGGGTGCTGCTGCCAGTTGTTATCTCTCCTCAAGCCTTTTGAGTGCTGCTGGTTTTACACTATACAGTAAATGAGTCTGGAAGAGAATGAGCACAATTTGTATGCAATCTGCTGCAATGCACAAGAGCATTTGAGAGATCAGAAGATCATTTTCGTGTTTCTTGGCCTTTCCGTGAGCTTGATGTTTTATTTATCGATGAAACCAGTTTGAACTGAGTCAGACCTTCTTTGGTCAGGGCTCTGCTGGTCTTGTGGGTGATTTCATATTCTAAAGCTGTGTAAAATTTGAAATAAATAATTCCAAAAATGCTGAAGCATGTCTCCTGTCTGCTCTGGCCACATGAGGCATTTGAGATTTAATTCATCTTAATTTAATCAATCATCTTTTGATGTCTGACCTTGTGGGGGGTAAAAAGTGAGGCCTCTGTCTTGCCAGTTTTTGCTGATGCCAGACAGCTCTTTGCGGCGGGTTTCATTATTTTAGTAAGTTCAGGTCTAAGGAGGAAAAGGGCTCTTCGCAAAAGGGCACTAGTTCAGTTTTTACTGTCACCATAATAAATCTGGATGGCCTCAAAAACTGCAAGTAGCACATTGTAGCCACGTGGGGGCAGTACAACACCACACATGAGTCCAAATCCTCACCCTGCGCTGTGTGATGGCCCCAGACAGACTGGGGTAGAGAATGAGAATGACTTATGCACAAATATATCCAGTGGGTCACAAGGAGGCGATGTTTGTAAAAGTGTCTTTGCTTTAATATCACAAGTTTGATGTCAGCAGTCGTGCTCCTGGCCGCTCTTTTTGCGGATGTTGTGTCTGAACTTTCTGAGTATTGACAGACACCGGGCCTGTCTGGGATGGACACTATTTATGGCCCTGCTCGGGTTACTGCCAGTGACCTCGTAAAGAAATGAAGAATCTCTATGCAGGGAGGGGATCAAAAGCAGAGGAACCAAGATGTCTGTTCTCATTAACCTTCGTGGCAGCTACAAATCGATGGCCAAGTCCTGTTTCTCAGCGCAAAGCTCAGCTGCTGGATGTTTCTAAAACGGAGCACTAGAGTGGAAGAGAGCAGATCAGTAATTTAAAAATTATTCAACCCCATTTTCGACAAAAAGCAGTTCACAAAGTACTCAACTTCCTCCTCTCGTGTGTGTGTGTGTGTGTGTGTGTGTGTGTGTGTGTGTGTGTGTAACCTTATTGCGTCATTGGCCATCAGGGCGCAGCGTGTGTGCTCATGTAGTCAGAGGTGCTGCAGGCACACTTTCTCTCACCCATCATCTACAAACAGGCCCCACATTTACTGCCTTGAGCCTCGTTTTGAGTTCTCTGGAAATTCACCTCTCAGACTTCTTCACCAGCCCCGCCTGTGTGGCCGTATTTCGTCATGCCATAAAAGTAATGATGTGTTTTCCTTTCGAAACGTTAAATAACTTCTCTCTGCTGATAAGTCGTATAGGTCGTATGCTCTGGAAAATAATGGGCCTGAGACGCGTCAGGACAGGAGATCTGTAATCCCACAGGAGATCTTATAACCCCCTCATCTCTGATACATGACACTCCAAGATGCCTTCTGCCTTTATGCTCTTACCTTGCCCTCGGTGCTGTTATATATTCGGACGATTGTGCGACCTAACATATCAGGGGTGCTTACAAAAGGGAAACGAATACGTAGGCCTACTGTGAAATGTTAAGATTGCTCTGTAACAACAATGGAAAGTACAAGGGAGTTAAATTAAATTTAACACCTCACACTTTTAAATCCACCGGAGTGTTACCGCAACATGACGTGGTTTCCTCTGATACTATCTGACCGATGTGAGGACGGATTGATGAGATAAGTGCTCTACGGGCTTTTGAATCCATTAGCGGCCTCACTGTTAACTTTAAAGGCCTCCGATTGCCTTTGTGACACACAGGTTCAACTACTTGCCGCTGCAGACAGGATATATTATGTTTTATCAACTTTTCCGCCTCAGTTCCACTTCACACATTCAAAGCACCTTTGTCTATTCCGCGTGAGAAGTGGATTAACAGCTCGACAGCAAAGTAAACGCAGAGAAAAGCCCATGCAGTGACAGGACAGCCCGGAGCTGTCCGTGGTGCTGAATTTATATGCAGCGCGCTTGGCTCTGTCCGCGGTGCTGAAAGCAGGGATTTTATTTGATTTTAACTTCAGTTTAATGTTTTTATCTGACTCCTGCAACTTACAGGGCTTCACTCCTGGCGAACCTGCATCAGCGTCTAATCTGTTCTCAGTTCCAAGCCAGACAGATCGATTTGTAACAGATTCAAGCCTTAGATGAATCTGCTGAAAATAAAACAACACTTTTCTCACTCTATGCACAGGGAGCAGACGTGGTCAGAGGGAGTGGAGGACAGTGGGTGCTTGGGATTGCTCTGTGTTGTTTGCCGTCACATTCGGTGCATGGCTCTTTTATTGTAGTTTTCCATCTGTAAACCACTCTCAATGACACCTGGCCCGCCGTATATGGCACCAGTAGTGCAAGACATCTGAACGTATCGGATACCTCTCACCTTGGGTCGTTAGCAGACATCGACCTCCTCAAAGTCTTAACGACTGCAAATACAGCGCAAAGCAATCAATCGCCATCAACGCACTGGTGTATAGTGAAGGGATGGAATAATTGATAGGCTGTCTCCGTGTGCGTAATGAAGAGGCGGCTGTGATTAAATTCTGTTTAACATGTCGTCGAGCGGGGGAATGGGTGGGGGTGGGGGGTAGATTGAGACCACTTCATCCACAGAACCAAGTATTCTGCACGAGGTGGGCTGTAATGTGGCAACACCTCAGTCAAAAACCACGGCAGTAAGTTGCACAATGATAATGAAGTAGTGAAAACTCAAGGTGAAATATATCGTTATTGCTCAACTTCTATACCAGTTGTAACAAAACTCAGTAAAACGTGTACTCATATATCTTACTTAAATCCCATGTAAGATGTATTGCAGTCCTACAGGCGTATACAATCAAACGTTTACACCCTCAATTTTCCGTTTGTATTGTCTTGATCCCATTCTTGTAACAAAAGATAATTAGTTTGTCCCTTAGTTGTTGTACACGTTGTATTTGTTGTCCCTGTCACCTTTTAGGAAAGTTAATTGAACCAAAGTCTTAAAAGTACATGAGTAATAGTTAAAATAAAACAAGATGTATCTCTATTCTCCTTGGACATACAGCTTTACAACCGTGCCCCTCGTCCCCTCCACCCCAACAATCCAGGCTACTTGTAAACTACATGACATCAGTGAGGAAGGGGGGAGTAAGAAAAGGGGGGAGGTTGTTCTTTGGGAGCTGGTGAACTGGGCGGGCGCTGTTGCACGTGTTCTGAATGGGGAAGACGGGCTCGCTTCGCATTTCTTGTGTCCAATCGATCCCCGCTCGGGAGGAGCGACGGGAGTGCAACTATCAGTCCTACATCACCACACCATCACTCTCATCAGCATCTCTCCGGCGACTCTTACGCGCTCAGGTGGATGAACTTGTGTGTGTGGAGTGGTCGCCAGAAGAAAAAAAAAAGAACACATCGGGTCTCTTGAGAGGAATTACGCACTTTTTGGTGACTTTCTGCTCACTCTGGTTTTGAGATGTTGGGACGCGGTGAGCTCCTGCAGCCAGGTTGGACCACATCACCACTTCTGTGCGGGCTCTGGTCTCTCAGACGGCTCCATGGGGCTGGTTCTCCTCCGGTGTGGCTGTAACCATCCTCACCCCCCTGGCTCGGTGTGTTTGTGCGCGGGCTCCAGGACCCATGGACAGCAGCCTCAAAAGGATTGGAGCTTAGTGGAAAACAAAACCAGTGGAGTTGAAGTTGGAAGTGGAAAAGCGGTCTGTGTTCTCACCTGGATCATTTACAATTCCTAGTGATCATGTCATCGAGTCTATAGATTTGGGTAAGATGTTTTCTGTTTTTATTCAAATTCCATACACATTCACCTTTTAATTACTCTTACCATGGCGCATGGTCAATTCACTACTGTAAGGTCAAGGGGAGACTTGTTCTGTGGAGATTTAAACATTTGTCCACCGGCAGCAGGGAGAGAAGGGGTGGTGAGTGGCTGACTGACTCACTTAACGCCTGGTGAGCTGATCGCAACTTTGATGTTCTTGGCTCAGGGCGCAGCGGACACCTCTTTTTTGCAGAGGGGCGCTTTCTCAAAAGAGAAGCAGGGGTTCCAACACAAACCTCTCTGGTCTCCAGGTGAGTCGGCTCCCTACGGCGCGTGATTGTCGTGCGTAAAAATGGCACACATGATGCGCCGAGAGTCGGTATCACTGACCGTGTGTGTGGCGCTGAGATTGAGGTGAGGTTGATGCAGTGTTTCGCAGCTGTGTGGTTGAATAAACGATGCTGTCGCAGCTCGGCGATGCTCAACACCTATTGAGTGATCTTTCGTGGACGATCCGCTGACCGGGCTCTTTTCTAATCGCGCTGCACGGATCGTGACCGGCTGGGGGACAGAGAGGAGAAGGGAGAGTAGAGGAGAGAGCGCACCGGAGCTCAGACATATGGGAGAGAGATGAGGTGCCGCTGGCTCTTTGAGCAGATTGCGCACAGAGGCAGAGGGAGGTGTGTTGCAGAACCTATTGGCACTCTCTATTGGACGCACACACTACGCACGTACATCCCCCCTCTCATTCACACACACACACACACACACACACACACACACACACACACACACACACACACACACACACACACACACACACTGTGAGATGAGGAAAATTACTTGGTGCATGTTAATGGGCGCAGTAATGAGACTCAACCCCTATCGTGTTGTAATTGTTAGTCATCCTTGTCTCCACCCCTCCCTCCTTCGCTCCCCTCTTTCTCTCCCTCCCTCCCTCTTCTCCCTCTTTTGGCTTATATCTCTCTTCGTCCCGCTGCTCGACTGTGCAATTTGTAGTGTATTGAGAGAGTGTAATTATTCCCCCATTGTTTTCGGCGCGCGGCACTGGCACTCCACAGAAAGTGGTGTCATTAGTGTGACAGGGCGGACAGGAGGAGTGGGAGAGGGAAGGGGGGGAGAAAGGAGAGGCCGGTGGAGGAGAGGATCGGTCCAGGGACTTAATTCTCATTGACAGTCACATTAACACAGGAGCAGCACTCTTAATCCTGGGGAGATTACTCTCTCCAACCTGACCCCCTGTCACCCAGCCGTCCTACACACACACACACACACACACACACACACACACACACACACACACACACACACACACACACACACACACACACACCTGTATGAGGGTGGCACTCTGACGCCTGGCTGTTCTGCTTCTCCTGTCTGCAGTAGATGGCCTCTCCTCTGTCTTTGTCACCCTTTTCCATTGCCTCACACCCACCATTCCTTCTCTCTCACACACACACTTGGCAATTACTCCTCACACCAGGCTTCTCTCTCATCTGGACCCTTCCTCTTCGCCCCCCCCGCCCATGTCCCCCAAGCAGCTCCCAGCCATGGGACTGACACTATCCTCAGAGGGCCATTCGGCTCTACATGTTTCAACAGCCTCCTATCTACTTATCCCACAGAGAGCTGTTCAGGATGACTGGCTGGGAACAGGGGGGGAATGGATTGTGTGCATTTGTGATTGTGCATGAGGACACGTCCAAGCAGAGAGGCGACGGGCAGCAGCGAGGGAGGCGAGAGAAATGAGGTGGAGAGACAGAAAAAAATATTTGTGAGAGATGAAGCAAGGAAAGATGCTTGTGTGTGTGTTTGTGTGTGTTGTGTGTGTGTGAGAGAGTAATAGGAGAAACTTTACACAGTGGAATCTTGTGTATCCATGTGCTTGTTCATGTGTGTAAAGGTGAGAAAATAGTTCATGTATGAAAGGCGTACTCTGTGATATGCTAGATGAATCAGACATGTCCGTCTTGAGAGGTGACTGCAGTGTGACGGATTGGAGATCACCTCCGCACTGCACACACACACACACACACACACACACACACACACACACACACACACATACACTGGCATTAACAGATTGACTGTGATGAATGACTTCTTCCCAACTGAGAGGAGGAGGAGAAAAGTACAGAGGCGTTCTTTCATGCCACCGGCAGAAAGATGGAGCGAGGCCTCTCATTTGTAAACGACAGTGTCCCGGACAACTTTTCATCTAGGGCAGCCTCTGGGTGTATTGAGTCAGAGAGCATGAATTAGCGTCACACAGAGGCAGTGGACAATAACACCTTCACTCATCCTCATGAAATCAGGTTGAGGGGAAATCCACTCAGGGCCTGATGTCTCTTCTCCAACAGGAGATCCATAACCCTGATGGACGAGGGAGAGATATTAGATAAATGAGTGTGCGCAGGCTGAGTATCTGTTTCTTGTCTCAACCACAATTGGACAGAGATCTTGACCCCCAGGGTGAAAGAGGGTAAAGTTCAGATGCTCCTGACGGTTGCACAGTAGAACATGTGATACCTTCATAATAGCGTGTGGTGGCTCAGACAAGATCTTCTGAATTTGAGACTCTTTGAATGAGCTGGGTGCTCAGTTATTATAATGATTCATAACCTGTTGGAATACTGAAGCTCAGAGTGATTTTTATCTCTGGCTTAATCTGCATCAAGAACCCATAAACTATTGAATTTAGTCAATAAATTGAATATTTTCACATTTTGAATACTTCTGTTTCCAGCCCCAACTAACCATGGTTTAATAAAGAGCTCATAAACTGACCAGGCTGATATATATCCGTAGATATCAGTTTATTGCAGGTGGATGGTATCACTGATCAATAACCTGCAGTGCACAAATATTATTTTAATAAGTAAAGAGTGTCACCAATGGTAAAGGCAAGAATAATGTTTTCATCTGTTTATAATTCCTAAAAAAGCAAAAACTAACAAACACATGAAGGTATTGATATCAAGATTGATTGATTGTTAGGTATTTGTGTTGGTAGATATCAGCTGAGATATCTGTAAACTTGTAATTATCTGATTTCTCACACCATTATCGATATTTCCAAGTTCAAAGATATCTCAGCAGATATTTTAATCAATAAAAACACATAACAATCCATCAATCTTATGGTTTCCTTAAATGTATATTGATAACATATCGGCTGATATTTCTATAAACTGGACAGTGTCTATAATACTGAAGAAATCCAGCATTAGTCAGGCTGCACCTAAAAGGCTCAATATTTTATTTATATAATTTTTAATCTTATTCACTATTTTGGATCCATGTTTTTTTTCTAGATTTATTTGGATGCACTTAACTCTGTCTATGAGTCTGTTTGGCTTTATAATGTCATAGTATCTGTCTACCTGAAGACATTTGAAATGATTATTAGCCATTGCATTAAAACCACTCCAATACAGTATAAGTTCAGAGTTTGCCCTCATCACACTTATTGATAACAATGAACTAAAATACAGATGATTTGATCCTCAAAGTTTTTTTCAATATCTTTCAAGCAAAGGTTCTTATGTTGTCTACAAGTGTGTCCTTTGGTTCTGCTCTCTCCTCTTTGTCAGACAGCGACAGAGAGGTCTTGGTCTCCTGTGTGGAGCGTCACACCATCCAGACTCTTTTAATTCCAGCCAAACACGTCATGTCTTGATGGGCAGCTCACTCTGCCACATGGTTTCCTCCTGTCTCATTTGTGCTTTTAAAGACTTGTGCCATGCTGCGGAATTATATCTTAAACATCTGCTTGGATTTTTTCAGTGATCAATTTAGGTTTAATATCAGTCATTTACGATAAGGCGAGAGTTTTGAGGATGTCGCAACCAATTTGCGAAAACTGGACGTATCACCACTTCATGGGCCTCAAGGTGATTTTCTCCACAGCTCCGACTCACTTTGACCATGACAAATCTCCCTAAGTGATAGTAATGATTGTAATTGAACAGGCACAGTTCCCTCCCACAGTGCTCTATCTATCACCTTGGATGCAATCTGCTGCTTCCACTCGTGTGTATGTATTTGTGTGTGTGTGTGTGTGTGTTTCCGTCTGTGTGACAGACAGCGAGTGCCTGTTCGCTCCCCTCTGACAGCTGGCAGATGTGCTGGTAACCGTAAGCGACAGTGTTGAGTGTGTGGGAGTGTTAGTAGGTTTGTGGGATTTATGAAAAGCTCCCAACATGCTCTGCAGCATGGGTCGACTGTGACGCTGCGGCAAGGAAGCCGTGCGATGGCGGCCTGGGGCGAGCATCACAGTGACCCTCAAACAGCACAGCGCCTTATGGAAGGGGGTAGAAGGTCTAACCCTGTGGGAGGCTGAACATGAGAGAGGGGCTAATGGTTGTCGGATAGAGGAAAGGCTATAGAGAGGGGGGTGAGAGAGGAAGCCGGGGCCCGGTGCGGGTGTTTTGCTGAATGCAGAGCCAGATTGTATGGATGGGTGAGAGAGAGGCTCCATCAGAGAGAAGTATGGAGAGGACTGGGGGGAATCTGTCAGAGGAGTGAGTGAGTGTGTGTAAATGTGTATGTCCCTGTGCACAGTTTATGTGTGTGCATGCTGGGGGTGATGGCTTTGTAATGAAAACAGCAGGCAGCCAGTGATCGAGGGGCCTCTTGGTGGCTGACTGATGTCAGTCACCAGCAGACAATAGCCCCTCTTGGGGATGGCTGCTCGTCTGAGGATGAATCACATGTGTGTGACCGTGTGTGTGGTCATTTTGCATTCACTGGAATTCTCTGGAATTCATCCAGGGGGTGATTTGAACATATTTACATATATTGCATCAGTGAAATTATTCCTATTGAGCAATATCTTATTAAAATTCTTCCTCATGAAGAAAACCATTTTATCTTGTTTTTTGGTAGAATAATTGTTAGAAGTGTGATGGTATTTGCTAAGGCTAAAGGGTAAATCTACAGGGAATCTGTGTAAGTCAATGTAAAGTACTACCAAACCACAAAATCAAGTATTTGTGTGCGTGGTGAGAATTTGCCTCAACAAGCAAGAGTACAAAATGTTTTTGTGTCAGCATATTCATTCTGTGTGTATGTGTGTGTGTGTTAGGGTGTGTGTGTGTTGGGGTGTGAGGGGTTAGAGGCCCTGCTTGTCTCAGAGGAGCAGAGTGATATGGAGTCATGCTCCAGAGACCCATAGACAAATTAATTCACTTATTGACACTGCTGACACGTCTCAGTGACTTTGTAAAATGAACAATTGATCAGGCTTCCTCTCTCTCTCCGTGCTCCGTCTTTGTCTATCTCTTGCTCTCTGACACTCTATTGTCGCCGACCTCTCTTTTTCCTTCCCTGCCATCTGATCACGCCCTCTCTCCAGCTCCTTCTTCTCCAGCTTTCTTCCTTTTCATCCTGTTTTCTTCTTTTCTCTCCTCCTACCTTTCCTTTTGGCTGACCAGTTGACAGTAATTAATACAATCACATGCATGCTGGTCATTAGCAGCAGAGGGGACTGATATAACCAAGATGTCGGTTTGTCTGCATGTAAGAGTCTCTGTGTGTATCTGGATGTAAAAATAGAGTGTGTGTTTGTGTGGTGTGAAGGCAAAGGGAGACACTGTGAGTCTTAACCTGTATGTCCTTTGATTTAAAGCCATATGAGGCCCAGTTGAGTTGGAGTTTAATAAGTGTTTGTCCGGTGCTTTTCTCCTGGCACAGGGAGGAGCTACGACTATACAGAGGTTGAAGCTCATAGAAAATCAAGGCAGGCTCGACATCAAGGTTGTTTGTTTTCCATTAATCATAATTTGGGCACAAAGCACAATGAATTGCCGCTGCTCTCTGGAGAGTCACTGTCAGGGCCTCAGACTATTTTTTTTCTTTTGGCTGTGGGCCGTCATTTGATAAAAGGAGCCAAAGAATAAGGGTCCAGTCAAGGTTTGGATACGCTGCCACATACACACCAGGCGCGCACGCACGCACGCACACACACGTAAACAAACACACACACACACACACACTTTGTTTCTTTCCGTCTGTTTCTATTTTTTATTCTCTATACAGAACGGTGCAAGGATCAGTGACTGGGCTTGTAGAAAAGTTGTTTTATTACAAGGACTGGCTGTGCTGCCTCCCTCCTCCTCCCTGCTCAGATTCACCTGTTCTCTCCACACCTGTCCTTGTTTTGATCCTTGACTTCGACTGGTTGTGGAGAGGAAGAAAAACCTGCGTGTTAATATATATTGGAGCAAAGAAAAGATGCTTGCATTAAAAAAATTTAGTAAAAAGAAAGGAAAAGCGCTCTGTAGACAATTCTGGTATTTGTGCTTAATAATAGTAAAGTGTGAAAATCAACTTTACATACGTAGTTGTGCATGTACGTGTGTGTGTCTGTGTGTCTGTGTGTGTTCGTGTGTGTGCACATGTTTTGTTAGGAAATCATTGTTGCAGGAAACCACACAGTGGCCTTGCATTGAGGAAGACAGAGAGTCTTTAAAGTTTTTAAATTACAAAAGCAAGTTGTCACCAGCAAGAAAGCAGAGGTGAAAAAACAGGAGTAAGGCATCAATATTGCAGATACTTTGTTTGTCTTGAGCAAAGAGGGAAAGAAAACCTGCCAAAAAAGTGCGTGTGGGTGTATACAGCCGTCTAACAGTGTCTCCTTTTGTTTCCATCTCTCCATCCATCTTCCAGCTACTGCAAAGGGACCCTGACATTTAATAGCATTTTATTGCTTTATTAGAGTGCGCTACATTTACGGCTCGGCCGGTGCCTCTGTCTGTCAGGGACTCAGAGGAGGGTTGATCTGCTCTACGTCGAGGAAACCAGAGACTGGGCTGTGCGGTCACAGACTTGTGTTAGCGAGCGAATGTTTATTAGTCTGGTGTGTTAGTGTCTGTGATTTTCTTTCGTCTCTGTAAAGAAAGTAGCAGAGACCCTGTTAAATAACGTACATGGGAACTTTTTCATACTTCGTGATAGGTACACTCAGAAAAACCAGACCAAAAACAATTCTTCTTTCTGAGTAAACTGTGAACGAAGACTGATGAGTAGAGCATGAGTCTGCTATCGTGTTTAGATGAGAAAGCCAAATATAGAGATGACCGGTCACCAGATGACTTTAACACTTCAGACAGGCATTGGGCGTGTGATTATTTTTGACGGTAGACAGATAGATTCATGGAAAAGGAGATGTATGCTGAGAGATATGAGACAAAGAGCATCTTTAGAAAACACCAGTCTAGAGACACAAAATCAGATGAAACAGCCTCCTGTACATACACACAAACACACACCAAGCTCCACAAACACACACCCGCATCCCGTGGTCACCGGATCCTGAGACCATGGCTTGTGCAACAAGGTGGGATTTGGACTTAAGTGCAGGCCGATCAATCCAGCTGTAATGGTACCTTGGTGCAGGGGCCATTCTCTGAACTCTGCAGTCGATAGCAGAGCCAGGTAATGGCCCTGAATTCAGACTTCAACTGTCTTTCCTCTCTTTTTCCCCATATGGACATTTCACCAAACAGAGGATCCTCCACTTAATTGCTTGTTGGTGTATTGGTGGTAACAATACAGTTTGGGGGGGTTGTGGTGGGGCAACATGGACAGCAGTAAACAGGTGCAGTGTTATATTATGTGTCCCTCAGCTATAAAAAGCCTATAAGAGCCGGCTGCTATATAAAGAATTAGAAATGTACACTTACCTGCAGGACCACATTATATTTAGTTCAGCTGTGGGCATTTTCATAAAGAATCCATACAAAAAAATGTATCCATAACCCGTTTATGGCATGTTCTTTATAATAAAAAAAAAAACTACTAATACAACTAAGCTACCATGTACCAAATATTGTAGTGTGTATGAGTAGAAAGGTAATATATATATATAAAGGCCTACAGTGTGTAAACAGTACATTCAATAACTCACATAATTAGTTATTCATTTCTATGTTTTCCACTGCAAAATATGCAAACAAGTAAAATAAGTGAAAAATAACAAATTATAGACAAATATATAAACATTATTTATGCATAAATACAAAGGCCTTTATAAAAAAGGAAGGGAAGTGCATTACTCTTAATAAACAACCCTTACATACTACGTACATAGTTTAGTCTAATTCCATGTTGCCGTAGAGCTGTGTGCTGTAATGTGTGTGTCTGTCATGTGTCTGACTCACTTGCAGTATGTCCATGATTTCCTCCTCACCCCCTCTGAAGCCACAGCCAGAGGAACTCCCATACACATGTTGGCACAGCATCACACACCCTGTGTCACGCACACATACACATGTCTGGTGAAAAATCGTTGGCATAGGATTAGAACTTGCAGTCGGGGGGTTATATTGACCTTGTTCGCAGAAAACAGAAAACAGTAGGAGAGGAGAAAGTAGAGATACATCCGTGCACACTGATAAAGGAAAGAAAGTGGGGAAAAAGAAAGAGGATATAAGCACGAGCAAACCACTACC